>NC_087452.1:23042481-23351796 GCF_036321535.1 Camelus dromedarius
GGAGACGCGTCCTCAGAAAGCAGCCTCCACCAGCACTGCATCCTCTTTCAGAAAGGGACCGGCCCAGATCCCTTTCTTTTAGGTAGACAGTCTCATTTCTCTCTCCCCTTTCAGCTACTCACATCAAAACCCATCACACTTGAATTTCATAATGATTCACCCTTTTCTGGGTTTCCTGCCTTTGATGTGCTTAACAGCCACCTGGGCACCATTCAGGGCATGCATTCTTGCTACCCTGATTTGTTAAATGCACCATCATCGAGAGAAAAGCCTGACTGAAATTCTATCTAGTTCTGTCCCATCTTTTGATTAAGATTCAAAACCGGCCTCCCAAACACATTTGTTGATCATGATCTTTAGAGAGAGAACGATTTCCCCGCTGCCAATCTGTGTGCGGGGTGGAAAACGCTGAGAGACCACATGTTTCTCTCTTCGTGGTGCTATGGTAACATTATCCTATGAAAAGGTGGAAGTGATTAGCGCTTGGTCCAACTGAAAGGCTTTCATAGCTTCCTGATGGAAAGTGGGATAATACTTGTGGAAACGCCAGAATAGAGCCCAGAGCGTGCTTGCTATTAACTCTAATGATAGTTCTTAATTAGCGAGCCCCTCCTATGTTCCAAAGAGCTTTGATGTACATATAAACAACTTTCATTACACCAATCCTGCCAAATCAGAACGATCTGCCCTATTTTATATATGAGAACAGTGAAGGGACAAGAACGGAAGTAATTTGCCAAATAAAAGTGGCAGGGGCAAATTTTCCCTTTGGTCGGAAAGGTTAGTAGATGCTAGGTGTTTTTAACTAACTGGCATCCACACACCACTTTTCTGGCCGACAGCATGTTGATTTTCCTTCGCGAACCACCCCGACTGAATTCTCAACCCACACGGTTCCAGAGAGGCTGACGGGATGCTCTGGCTTCAGGGTGGCACGTCACACCCACCTGGGCAATGAGGATACCACTGTGATGGGCTGACGGATGGGTACATGACTGAAGGGAGCCAATCAGAGCCACAGAGTCGGCTGGAACCACGGGTGGGAAAGACTCCTTCTGCTCAGTACTTAAACTGGGATGATGGAAGGCCAGGACTTCCAGTCCTAGGGAGAGTCTGCCCGAGAATGGAGCCAGCCTGATAACATCCTTTGGACTGTGCCCTAGTCATGATGAGCTGAACAATTTTCTCTTTCTTCTCTTGTTTAAGGCTTAAGGTACACTTTGGTTATTTGGAGCCAAAAAAAACTTGTCTGAAAATGGGGTCCAAACTCACACTGCATCCATTTCACACACTTCTCACTGCTATGCACAAGGGGTGCTCAAAAATGTATTCTTTTGTTCCTAATTTCTCTGACAGCAACTCCAAAGAGATCACTGCTCTTACGCTTAACCGATCATAATTTGATGAAAATGAAATCCCAGTTGTAGCCAAAATTCTAAATCTTCTCCTACAAAGGCCAAGAAGATTTAATTTCGGAGGTCAGGACCAGTGTTTCATTAAAATATAATAAAAACCACTTCTCCCCACCACCCCACTTTTTTTTTTATGGGAATTTGTGTTGTGTGAGCAGGTATCAATTAATAGCTTTGGGAATCTAATAGTAAGTTTCTGGGTATAAATGTAATAACTTCTGGGATCTCATGGGGTTCTGCAAAGCTACTGTTTAAATGCACCATTCAAAAATATACACACAGTTTTAAAGGTCACTCCAAATTTTACTTGAGTATAAAGTGGGGTCCAGTTCATAACGCACAGTGTACGTACTGTGATACGCCAGCCACCCAGACACCCCTTCAGGAAGAGGGGACAAGTTACCCTAGCTGTGGATCATGCCCCTGGCAGAGAGCACCCAGCTCTCAGCCCCGAGCTGATGCCCCTTCAGGGATGGCTCAGATGCAGAGGGCCGCCTTACCCATCTCCATCTCCATCTCCCGCCTCTGGACAACCCACATTCAATGGCTGACTGGGGACAGCTCTGAAGGGTCATCCGTCCTGTCTCCAGAACTCCTCCAGGGTCAGCAGACGTCTTATCTCTGACTACACTGTGGCACATCTTCCTCTGCCAGATCCTGCTTCCTGTCCCCAGGTGTTGACCCAAGTCCTTTCAGATCAACGTCTTGAGGACTAGTCTCTGACTCAGGGTCAGCTTCCTGGGAAATGCAACCTTTAATGCACGACAGTGTATCCCAGCGTTTCCCCTCCCCTCCATTTCTCACACCCCACGGCTGCTTCTGCACCTCTCACTTCAAAGCCCCCTCCACAGCCCCCGCTATAAGCCTGTTTCCCCTGCTCCTGCTTCTGGCCCAGCTCTTCGATAAACTTGGCCTCTCTGACTCTGACTGTGCCCCTCATATTCTTCCTTCTCACTCTGTCTTTCTCTCTCCACTCCCCTAATTCTGAAACCGGGCTGGTAAAGAGGAGTCTTGGGCTGGCTAGGGGGATGAGAAAGGCTTAGGTGAGCACGTTCAAAGTTGTTCTAATCACGTAGGATCATAGTGCTGCTAAGTTTCTCATGACAGAGCGGTAAACTTCAGCATGGAAAGAGGCAGGGGCTGCAGTGACTGGTGGCACTTAGAGATCATTAAGTTGAAGTGGCCAATGGAAAATTCTTAAAGTTAAGAGATATAAAGCCCATCCAGGAGAAGGTCACAGATTTGTACCCTTCCTTCTAAATATTTTGGAGTTGTAATATAACTCTATGCTAAAAAACTGTACATTTATTTAAAAAATAGTGATTCCAAGAAAAATATAAAGTCGTCAACTTGGCTTTAAGGTAGTCCATGGACATAATAAAAATTGCAAAGGTGTTATGTAAATAACTAAATTATAGGAAACCCCTTCTTACGGGGCTGTTGCGGGGATCAGGGCAAATCATTTTGCAAGCATAAACGCTGTGTGTGAGTGAAAGACATTTGTTTTGCTCTGTGAAACGTTGCCTGATCTATTACAGGATCATCCTGATGTAGAGAGGGGGCCGTTTTCCTAAGACAGCTACCAGGCCAAATACAGCCTGACCCCAAAGAAATGGGATTCTTGAGGGACAAGACCATTTGTTTTTGGAAAAAAAAATCCTAATTATCTGGAAAGAAGAGCAGAGGCTACTTGGTAGGGTCCCCGCTGTCTTGTCACAGTTCTCCTGTGGCCCAAGGCTCATCATCAGCCAGTGATGCAGCAGACAGGGTCCTCCACGGCACGGCTGGATGTGCAGACCTCGGGCAGCACCACGCTGCGTTCCGCGTGACCAGCCCCCAGCTTCCAGCAGGTTGACCCTGGCTGGCTGCACAGCCACATCCCTTAAGGCTGAGCCCAGGTCAGTCATCCAGAACGGAAGCTCATTGGAACACAGTGAGTCACAGTCAGATTTGCATGTTAAGGGGGAAAACAAGAAAGGAAGAAAGGAAGTAAATATAATCCAACTCTGCTCTTACTCTCATAGAAGATAATTACAACCAAACAAGAAAATTAAGTGTCAAAGTGCCAGACTATATTATAATTAAACAAACACAAAGCCAGTTCTGGAATGTTAAGAATGCCATCTAAAAGAGTCACACAAAGCTCGTTAAGGAGGAAGGCAGACACCTTGTCATTACTCCAGCACTCGGCACTGCCCCAAGACTTCCAAGATGGCAGGCGGCAATGGAACACGTGGCCTCCCACAGGGCAGAAGAAATTTCTTTTTTATTTTGGAGGGTGAGACAATGAAGCTCAGCAGCAAAGGCAGAAGCAAGCCATGGGGTCAGATAAAAGAGGGTTCAAATGCCACTTAGCAGATGCATACTCTGCGCCCCCATTTCTTATCTATAAGATAAGGATTAATAACAGGCGGTTATGAGAAATGTGTGAAGTCGTCCACTGTGAAACTTCATCTGCAGGAAGTCCTCTGCATATGTTAGCTGTGTGCTACCAAAATGATTTGTACAGACCATAGACCTGATGCATCAAAGGGACCCAGTTGATAAATAAAGGTGAATGAACATCTAGCTACTTACGATTCCCAAGATGTCATTTATCATTCATCCAGTATGGTCTTGATAGGGCTAATGTTTTGAGTCCCTCAGCTTTGATAGTCTACGCAAGACTTTCAGCTCTGTGAGGTTAAGAATCATATTTTATTTTTCTCTGGAGAGTGAGTTACATATAGTACGTGCTTCAAAAGAGCTGTTGATTGACTCCAGCATTAAAGGAGTAAACAGCGTATCACAGATGCTCCCTTGAACTTGCAAAAGAGGGTTTTCTTCTACTTGGCCTCATAGGAAGCCTAACTTCATACTTCCAGTCCTCAGTCACTCCCTCAATTGAAAACGTTTTCTAGATGATTTTTGGAAAATATAAATTAGCAGTCGCAGGTGCCATTACTGTTACAGCCAAATTATGAGTTTATATTTCTTCAGTCTGAAGGAAAGAGTTGGAAAAGAATTTTCCAGGTCACTGAGTAATGGCATGTCCATTCTTCCATTCGATTTTGACAAAAATTCTTAAAGAGTTTAAGCCAATGATTTTCAAATTGTGGGGCACATTCTTAGAATGAGAGGTGACATTAGTTGATATATAGTATTAAGTGATGTTGAATCACACCATCAAAAATTACTCCCTTTTCAATTATTTTTCGGTATTTCTTATTACACCCAGGAGAGAGAGAGGGAGGGAGAAGGGGAAGGAAAAAAGAAGGGAGTGAAGGCAATGGGGAGGTTGGGGGGAGGACATGATGGGCCACCTTCAAAATCCTGAGCACCATTCAGGAAAATTTTAATAATACTGGTTTCTTCATTGCATCTACCTTCAATGCTATCTACTCAAAGAACAGTATCAGGTACATAGTACGTAAGTAATAGTACAAGATGTATCAATATAAGGCAAAAATTGTTTGGTTTTAGATGACTAAAGTTTATATTTGCATCAAGTCATAAAGCATAAGTGTGACAGCTGGGGCCAGGAGGTTCTCTCCAATCTAAACCTTGTGCTCTTTCCACCTTAAGAGTGTCTTCTAAATTATTAAGTCATTTCAAGGATAAATGTAAGTCAAAGTTAAGAGCTCTCCTCTCTAATTAGGAAAATCCGAATTTGGATCTAGTCTCAAGGCCAGTAGCTAGGCTTCAGAGGACAAGTTACTTAACTTCTCTAACCCTCAGTCTCTATCTTTTAGGAAAGGAGATAATAATAGCACCTAACTCACAGGGTTGTTACGATGTTCGAATGAGAAAAACCAGTATCAAGCCTTTAGCACAGTCCACGCACATAAGAACTCCACAGTATCTACAAAAAATGTTGATTACAAAGCTGGAGGCATCACACTTCCTTGCTTCAAACTGTACTACAAAGCTACAGTCACAAAAACAGTACAGTGTGTATATATATGATACATATATATATCCCAATCAATCAATGGAACAGAATTAAGAGCCCAGAAATAAACCCATGCATATACAGTCAACTAATCTCTGACAAAAGACCAAGAACACACAATGAGGAAAGGGTAGTCTCTTCAATAAATGGTGTTGGGAAAACTGGATATCCACATGCAAAGGAAAGAAATTGGATTCCTATCTCCATATCCCAAAAAATTAACTTAAAGTGCATTAAAGACTTAAATGTAAGACCTGAAATGGTGAAAATCCTAAAGAAAAGCAGAGAAAAACCTCCTTGTCATTGGTCTTGGCAATGGTTTTTTAGACATGATACTCCAAACACAGGCAACAAAAACAAAAATAAATATGTGGAACATATCAAACTAAAAAGCCTCTGCACAGCAAAGGGAATGACCAACAAAATGAAAAAGCAACCTAAGGAATGGGAGAAAGTATCTGCAAACCACATATATGATAAGGAGTTAACATTCAAAATATATAAGGAACTCCTATAACTCAATAGCCAAAAAATAAATAACCCAATTGAAAAATGGGCAAAGGACCCGAATAGTCATTTTTCCAAAGAAGAAATACAAATGGCCAACAGGTACATGAAAAGGTGCTCAAAATCACTAATCATCAGGGAAGTGCAGGTTAAAACCACAATGAGATGTCACTGCACATCTGTTAGAATGGCTATTACTAAAAAAGATAAAAGATTACAAGTGGAGAGCAGGGTGTGGAGAAAAGCAAACCTTTGTACCTTATGATGGGGAGGTAAATTTGTACATTATGGGAAACAGTATGGAGGTTCCTCAAGAAATTAAAAATTGAATTACCATACGATCCAGCAATCTCACTTTTGGGTGTATATCCAAAGAAAATGAAATCTGTATCTCAAAAGATATCTGCACTTTTGAGATCACTGTTACATTATTCACAATAATGCTACAATAGCCAGGAGATGGAAACAACCAAAGTGTTCATCAACAGAAGAATAAGTAAAGAAAATATTATATATTATATTATATAAATATATTTTTATATATTATATAAAATATTATATATATAAAATCACATTTCACACATGTAAATATATGATGGAATATTATTCAGCCACAAAAAAGGAAATTGTGCCATTGACAACAATGCACGTGAACCTGGAGGACATTACACAAAGTGAGATAAGCCAGACACAGACAGGCAGTTGCCGTGTGACCTGACTTACACACAGAATCTGAAGAAGTTGAACTCAGAGAACCAGAGAGTAGAATGGTGCTTTCCAGAGGCTCGGAGGTGGGTGAAATGAGAAGATGGTCAAAGGGTTCAAACTTCCAGTCATAAGATGAATAAGCCCTGGGGATCTAAGGTACAGCATGGGGACTGTAGTTCATACTGTAGTGTGTAACTGAAATTCACTAAGAAAAGCTAACTATGTGGTAATAGATGTGTACATTAACTTGATTATGGTAATCATTTCACAATACATATGTACATTAAACCATCATGGATTACACTTTGAAAAATCATATGTACAACTTAAATACATACAATTTGTCTGTCATTCATACCTCAATAAACTAGAAAAAATACTGACTGAAAGGCTTAAAATTCAAACTCTGCCAAATGTTTGAACGTTCTAGCATTATAACGAGTGATTATTTTTTACTACCATAAACTGGTCTATCTTAGGACACACTGTTCATTTCCTCCCTAGGACAAACTCTGACCATGGTTAAGGAATTGTAAGGCTTTTTCCTGAGACTGCCTAGCTGACATAAAGGAAACCTGAAATCACACGTTTTCGTCAGGCAAACGTAATGACATAAACAGACTTTGGGGAAGGAAGGGAGGTCAGATATTGACCTTCACTGAATCTCAGCAAACGACGTTCTATTTAGAAGTAAAAGATAATATCTTGCCGGATATAGATTAGCATCCAACAAGGTTTAGGAACGCTGATGAAGCACTTCGTGCTGTGCTCTCTCCGAGGTGCTGAGGATACAGCAATGAACAAGAGAGACCCAGGCCCTGCCTTCACACAGCTTCAGCCAGATGTTCTGACTCTAGCCTTGAGGTCGCAGAATCTTCCCGGCACCGGCTCAAGAAAAAGCACAGCCGGACAGGGGCAACCAAGTAGGCGCTAGGTAAGTGGATTTCGGATAAAGCACTGATTGCTTGCCGGTGGTGTGATGCTTTGGAGAAGCCCTGTGTCCTCTCTGCCTGTCCGTAGTCATACAACATCACGAGATGCTTGATCTGGGTTTCACAAGTATTAAGCATTTGCTGAATGCTTAGTTACAGTTCTCCACGTAGCTCCATTTCACACTCCTACCCTTTACTTTTGTATTCTTCAAATTGCTTCATGTTTTAATTTTAATACATTTACTTCTCAAAAGAAATCTGCTAACATAATTAAAAATGGGCATCTTATGACATAAATGGAAGTCATCTGTAAAACAAACATTTTACTAAACTTTGGTAACCTTTTATTGCCAGCTCCCTATGAAACTGTCTAGACAAGACAGAAAGGAAGCCAAGACGCGCTACTTTGTATTAGAGGGAGGAGCGAGGTCGCTCTCCACGGCGGGAGGCCTGTTAGTGTAACTCATGGCCTCTTCCATCCCTTTGCTCATGCTGTTCCAGGAGAGCTCGCTGCCTTATCTGCTTAGTAAGTGTGGGAAGGATGAAGTAAAATCTTGGTCCAGATCCACTCTTTTCTCCTGGGATCTACCACGTCTCATGCTATGCTGTTTTTCCCAGTTCAGCCCCTCAATGGCCTCCATGTGCTTGCTACCCTGTGATTTTATTATCAATTTATCCAGAATGTGGTTGGGTAAAAGGCAGGCTGTTTTATTAGAACTGAAAGAGAACTGGATGTCAGAGAAAGTTGATAGGAAACTATGTAATGAATGAGCGAGGCCACAGCTCCTCAGTTCTCTGATAAATCTGGACCTTCCTGGAAGTGGGAGGTCCAGATGTGTAGCATCTCCTGGTGTCACAACACCATCTATAAAGTATCTGCCTAAAGAATTAAAGCCGAAGCTAATTAAGTCCCTGGTTCTATGGGCAGCTTATGGGAATACAGGAAAGAGAAGAATCTATTAAGTGAGACATCAGATGTAATCAGCGAACCAGAATGTTAGAAACTTTTTCAAACAAAAAAATGAAAACACTCCTTTTTCCAGTAAATAAGTGGCAGGAGAAGGGGAAGAGGCAAAAACATAAAAACCAGCCCAGGAGGAAGATGGGAGTAGGCATTGCTTTCATCATTCCTCCTGCAAACTACTACTACAAACCCTGGAAATCATATACAAAACAGACCTAAGACTCTGTAAGGGGGAAAGCAAAGGCAGGCTGTCTCGGGAGCTTGGAACTGAAGAGATAACACGGTGGTGTTCTCTGGGTTTGCTTTTTGCCTCTTATATCCCAGACACGGAGATGAAGAAATCTGCACTCTGAAAAACACCAAGGGGTGCAGACAAAAAAAGCTGCCACTCTGTTTACACAAAGGATCAGGAAAAGAGCTGAGCCTCTCTCATACCATGATACTCCAAATCTCTGATTTAACTGGCTTCCTCTGACCCTGCTCCAGGAGGGGCGGGGAAGGGGAATGCTGCCAGGTGGGAGCAGAAGTCCCGGTTCCCCACCTGGCCTCCACTGACACCTGAGGAGCAGAAGGGACACTTGCTGGTGTTGGTGGGCGTGGGCAATCCAGCCTCTGGCGACGTCTCTTAGTGATGCCTCCCTGGCTTGGAGGAGTAGGAGTGTCTTGTCACTGCTCTCTCCACTGACGCCGTGGGAGTTGGGCATAGGAGCATCACTCCTAGGCAGCCGTGACAGTCCTGACTCCACTAAGCTTCTTTAGATACGACTTCAGCAGGGATGGAAATCCAGGCTTCTATGTGCTCTGTGACTCTGTGGTGGGGGTGGGGCTTTGTGACTGCCTTTTCTATCACCATGGTGGGGAGCAGAGAGCAGGTGGTTAGGGTTCCTCATTATGGTCTGGTGAATTTGGAAGTCTTTTTTTTTTACCCTGACCTTTGCTGTTTGGGGGGAAGGTGGGCACCATAGTTACTGTCAGTGGTGTTCGACTGGTACAGAACAGCTATTATCTAAAAGTTTTCTGTCTTGCTAGATTGAACAGAGCCTCAAGGATCTGTGGGGCTAAAGTAAAAGGTCTGACACTGATGTCACTGGAGTCCCAGAAGGAGAAAAGAAAGGAAATAGAGCTGAAAACTTGCTCAAAAGAATTACAGCTGAAAAATTCTTAAATTCAGCAAGAGATACATACTTGGGTGATCAGTATATAAATATACTATTTTCTCTTTGGTGTGTGCTTGCAAAGTTCCATAAAAGTTCTAAAGAGAGAAAGAATTTCGAATTGAATACATTTTCTACTACATGGTTTAATGTTATCGAATGCTGTGACTTAGGACGCAAAAAGTCACATCATGAAATACTGTATTGGATAACCTATAGGTGTCCATCCAGTCGGAATACTCAATTCTAAATATCTGTAACTTACATAGAAAAATACATATGGAGTCATTCCTCATTGAAAACATTCTACTATATTGCATAATTCTTCTTCACAAAATATTTGATTTTATGCTCTTATAGTAAATCCAATATGGATCCTTAGGTCAACTCTATAAAGACTCATAACGTGAACTTTCTATTCTTTACTTGCTGAACCAGTACTAACTAGACTTCGTAGTGAGGTGGACCTGTTTAATATTTTGTGCCTATTTATTCTGACAGTCCAAGTTTCTTACACTCCTCTGACTCCCATTATATTTGTTTATTAAAGATTCAACTTGGCAGTAAGGGCAAAAAAAATCACAAAACATAGAACATTCTGTATAATAACTCAACAGTACTCTGCTAAGTATAATACATGTAATTAATGTTTTTGTTTAATAACATAGATTCCAATTTTCTGGAGCATTGTGACTTCATGAAGCAGGGTTTTTTTTTTTTCAAAGCATCTAAAATGTATCTCACTTGGTTTGCTTCAACCTTGCTGCTTGATTCTTAATTTTTTTTTTTTACCTGTTATTTTACAGTACACTAAAACAGAGACTTTAAGTCAAAGTACGTGATTTCATTAAAGATGATAGGTTGGCATTACCTTCTTGAAATTTGCTATTGTCCTGAAGCTATTTTATTGTACCTTTCCAGGCTGTCAGTTTCACTTAAACCTGTCATTACACTTACAAAATAAGACTTCTTTTCTTATCTGTAAGTGACTTCTAATATAAGAGCCAGTTGCCTTTTACACCTAGAACTGTGACCTTTGTCTGTGTAAGCTTAGGAGACCAGAGAACCACTGGCCAAAAATGTTGGAAATAAAATGCCAAATTATATTAAGACATCTCAATAAGAAAACATTTTTTTTCTGCTGTTTATATATTTATTTGTTTCTCATGTGCTCTTTGCTAAATAATGTTTGAGTCATTTAACAGCATATGTGTTTCATACATGTTATCTGTATTATACAGCATCTAAGTCTATAAACTCTATGAACACATTTTAGTCCTGGTTTTTCTTTAACCTTTTTTATTGACAACTCAAAAATGAAACTGTCACCTCAACTCCTATGGAGCTAAGTAAGTTGCAGTTGGAAAAATGGGATGTTTAAGAGGAAATGATACAGAGGGAAATTGGTCTAAGGCATGACTTTGTGAAAAACACTATAATGAGAATACAATACGGACATGACTTGTCATTGAGGCATTTATTATGTGCCCAGAGCTGTAGGAATATAATAGCAAGTAAGACAAGTATGGTCTTTGTTTTTGCAAAGCTTACATTGTAGTGAAGGAGAGAGTCGATAAACAAAGAATTTCAGACAGTAAGTAGGTGCTTGAATCAAACAAAAGGGAAGTGAGAGAGAGTAGGATGTATGTAGCTACTTTAAATTAGATGATTAAGAAAGGTCACTTTCATAATTTGGTACCTGAGCTAAAGCCTAAACGAGGAGAAAGACTTAATCATGTGAAGAAATGAAAGGGAAGGGGAGTGGCAGGCAGGGCATTGTTTTGGGCTGAGATTCAGCAAGTGCAAAGGCACTGGGGTGGGAAGTTCTGCCCACTGACAGAAACAGAAAGAAGCTCTGGATGACGGGAGAATGATGACTAAGGTAGAGAGAGGTGTATAATGAGGTAGAGATGGGCAAGTGGTCACATCATGTAGAATCTTGCAAGCCATGATATAGAGTTTGCATTTTGCCCTAAGTGTAAGGAGAAACCATTACAGGTTTCACAGGGAAGTGATGTGAATTGATTCACATTGTAATAAGATGGTTCCTGCAGCTGTAAGGGGAGTGGATTTTAGAAGGGCAAGACAGGAAGAAGGTTCAAGTTAGAAGACTATTGCAGGGGAGAGGCAAGATAAGGGGAGGGGATTAAGAGGTACAAACTGCTATGTATAAAATAAATAAGCCCCAAGGATATACGGTACAGCAAAGGAAATATAGCCAACATTTTATAATAAATATAAATGGAGTATAAGCTATAAAAATTTTGAATCACAAAAAAATAAAGAATAAAGAAGACTATTGCAGGAGCCCCTCTTCAAAGATGGTGGTGGCTTGGACCAAGGGAGGAGTAGAGAGGATGGAGAGAAGCAGATGGATATGAGACATGTCCCAAAAGTGCTATGGACAGCACTTGCTGATGAATTTGAAAAGGAAGGGATAAACTGGGAGTTCGAGATTTGTAAATATCAACTACTATATATAAAATAGATTAAACATAAATTTCTTCTGCATAGCACAGGGAACTATATTCAATATCTTGTAGTAACCGATAAAGAAAAATAATATGAAAACAAATATAGGTATGTATATATATGAAACATTATGCTGTACACCAGAAACTGACACATTGTAACTGACTATACTTCAATAAAAAATAAAAATCAATTTTACAAAAAAGGAAGGGAGAGAAAAGGAAATAAAAACAAGGTTGATTCTAGGGTTTGGGTGACTTGTAGTGCTATTTACTGACAGGAGAAGAATTGTGGAAGAGCAGATTTTAAGGTGGAAACCCAGAGTTCCTTTTTGGACACGTTAATTTCTCGATGCCTGGAGACATCCAAGTGGACAGGGCTGGTGGACCACGACACACTCAAGTCTTGTGTTTCAAGGGCAGGTCAGAGCTGGAGGTAAGAATTTTGGACACACTGGCATCCAGGTAATATTTTTTTAAGTAGTGCCAAGTGGAATCACTACACTGACATTAAGTACCATTTCAGGGAGCCTGTGGAGAATAGAATTTAACTGAGAACCTATGCCTCAGCAAAAACTGATGGTAGGTGCTTCCATTTATACAAACTATAATCAAAATATCATATAAGTATAACTGGACTTGAAGACTCAGGGTTTAAAAGTGCTTTAATCATACAATCAAAATGGGGTTATTTAAATTCTAATTCAACAGTGGGGCTTGGAGGATATTTTCCGAGCTTTTGAAAGCACTCTAGTCATACAGGACTCTTTGTCTAACCCAACGGTAAATGTTTACAAAGTTCTCAATTCATGAATTCAAAGCTCAACCTGATAGTATAAAATATAAAATTTGAAAATGTCCCCTTATTTGGAAACCCAAAACATGCTAAGACATCCATCCTGCAGTTTTGCCTCTGACCTAGAAATTTCCAGCCATGCCCACAAATCATATAGAAAAAGCCATGTGGTATCGATTCACTCTACACATGACAGTGTGAAATGGCCAGTTAAGTCCCAGGATAATATTTTGGGTGAGCATAAATTCTGTTTTCAGACCTCTACAGAAGATTATGAAGTTCTATTAAAAGAGAGTGTCCAATAGATTCTTTATCGGTGCACTAGACAGCTTGTCAATGTTTTTCTTTCTTTTTTTTTTTTTTTTAACTTACCTAAAGGATGATCGAAAGATTAAAGAAATCCCAGATTTGGGCAGAGTCGATCCTTTCAGAACACTCTCAAGGGCCTGGTTTTTCTAAATGAAATCTTGCCAAGTGTTTTAGAATACCATTGTTCTCATCTTGGGCTACATCTGGGGAAAGCTTCTCCCACAGGGCAGAGAATGGGGAGGGTAAAGGAGGATTAACACGTCCACTTCAGGTTGACGTCTACAAATGCATCTCTCATCTACACGACTTCTCCACCTTTTCTAGCCACGTGCCAGTTATCTGGGCTTTAACAAGTCAGAAAGAATGTGGCTGATGCATAAGCATGGAGCCACCACCCAAACCACTTCTGAATTTTATTCCCTGCTTTAGGCAGTAGGATTCCACATGGAGGAGGTCACCCGCAACATTGGGCCATGGGACAAGGGAAGCACTTGGACGAGCTCTGAATTTCTGATCAAAGGATACCATGGGTGGGGAAGGAAAACCTGCTTCATCTTCACTAGCCTAAATCAATCTCAGAATTCCATACAGTGATCAGGAAACAAGAAGGGAGTCTAAAAATGCTTTAAGGCAATAAGTAAAATGCGGTATTAGATGACTGATGAATACCACAATTCATTTCAAAAAAAAAAAAATGACCAAAAAAATGACATTAAAGCCTTGAGCGCCACCTCTCTCAAGTTCATCTTCATGCATACCAATAGGTGGTAACTGACATAACAATGACCACCAAAAGGCGGCAAAATGGGAAAAAGAGATCAGACCTTAGGGAGTTTGAACACCAGTTTCCAAATTTCGAAGGACTGAGTTGCTGTGTTTAGTGGGGAAAGACAAGCATTGAAATGCTTTAAGAAAAGTAAATGATCAAGACATATCACACAGGTTTGGTTATTCGGCAATAAACTCTTAACTGTTTTAATTTCCTGATGGACTTCATACTGCTTTTGCACGTGCGGTATTGTTTTCCGCCTAGCCCCCACTCCACACGGGCCGCCCTTCTTTCCACACTTGCCCTGCCCCCGCACCCCACAGTCTGCCTTAGTCAGCTCTGGTTGCCATAAGGAAATGCCACAGCTGCCGGGTTTCAACAACAGCGACTTATTTGTCCCACAGTCTGGAGGCTAGAAGCCCAAGGTCATGCGCGAGGAGTGCTGCTTCTCCGGAGGCCTCTCTCCTTGACTTTCAGATCACCATCCTCTCTGCCTCTTCACATGGTCTCCTCTGTACACGCACTCTTGATGTCTTTCTCTTCCTCTAAGGATGCCTGTCATATTGGACTTGGACCCCAACCTACTGGCTCATATTAATTCAATACCCTCTTCAAAGATCTTATTTCCAAATACGGTTCCATTCTGAATTATTAGGGGCTGGGACAACATGTGAATCGGGGTGGGGGGCACAAATCAGCTCACAACACACACCATAAGCACGGATGATTTATTTTTCCTAATCTTCCACGTTAACAGCATCTTCACATAAAACTTCCTTCTCAGCTCTAAGAAGCCCCTGCCTCCGGTCTGGTTTGAACATCTGCCAACGAGCGGAGTTCATTTTTCGCACTAGTATCACTGCAGCAGCCTTGCAATCTGACTGAAGTAACGCCATATACACAAAGCAGCACTTCCCACAGCTACTGATAGAGTCTTCGGGCCAAATTCAAGGACCATCCCTCCATTCTGCTTCCCCTGGTTCGCTCTGCAGCACGGGACACTGTCACTGCCGCCTCCTTTTGGAAGTACAGTCCTTCCTTCTGGGCCATTTCCACCTCAAAGGGCTCCTCGTTTCTCTGGTCTGCTCTTTCTCACTTTCCTTAAGAAAGCTCCGCCCTTTTAATGGATTCATCCATCACGCCCTGTAGGTGGCCCTGAAGTGACATCTCCAGATCTGAGCTGCCTCGGAACCTGAGCCTCTTGCATTTGGTACGAGTCTCTCCTGCTGCATTTGTTTGGGCTCAAACTTACCGTCATCTCCCTCTTTCCCTCAAACCAGCGCCCTCTCCTGTACTCTCCCTGCTCTGTGCAGGAGGCTCAGGCTCGGAGCCCGGCATCATCTTGGTCATTCACGAACGTGTGATGCAAGTGTTTACAGAGCCCCAGAGGGGAGGGGCCCACTGCGCTAAGCGGTGCAGGTATCAGGGGGATGAAAGAGACACAGGCATCAGCCTGCAGCTACTCTTGGTCCAGGACAACTCTCCCTCTTCTGCCCCACAGCCTGTCCCTAATTTCCATAAACCCTTCCTTCTACACATCACTCAGATCCATCTCTTCTTTTTTTTTTTTTTTATCATTCCTTGCAGTCAAAACCAACACCTTGTTTCTCATTACATCAATTTTGTCACACTTGGATACATGTGACCATCTCCAGACTGATCCTCCACCTCTAACGTCTACCTTACTTGGCTTCACCACCCCATCTCTCCAAAATCTCACTGCAAGGCTAGCCTTTAACTACTGTCACTCCCTGCAGCAGTTTTTTTTCAGTGAGGATACCAGCCTTCTGAAAAACAAAATCCAAACTCCAGAGCTAGGGAGGCTGGTCACGAAGGACAGATGTGAATTCCTGCTTGGCCACTTCAATGTTTGGTGTCCCCAAGCAAGCTATTTACCCTCCCCGAGTCTGTTTCTCAACTGAAATATTAGGATCAAAATTGATGACTAGCTCATGGGGTTGGCATGAAGGACACCGGCACGTGCTGTTACCACGGCCACTACCGCCACCACCTGCTCTACAAGCTAATATGAAGAACTTCACAAGCCAGGCGCCGTGATCACTGCAGCATCTCATTTAATTCTCACTCTGTATACTAGCTGGTTGGCACTGGGGCAAGTTTCTTAACCACCCTATGGCTTGGGTTTTTTTTTTTTTTCCCCAAAATGAGGTGTCCTAAGGAGCGAATGTGATAATATATGCAAATTACAGTGCGGGGCACAGAGTGAGTTCTCTTTAGCAGTCCTAAGACTTACTCTGCATCACTCATTGTAACTTCTGGATTGAGATTGTGTCACACTATGAATACAGTGTCTATCCAGGAGTTACAAGTGTATCCATCTCCTATTTCCTAGCCTAGACTGAAGAACTGCCAGCAAGAGGGAACTGTGTCTTCCATTTACCCTGTTCTCCTAACAGGAGCAAACAGCACATAGAAAGCCCAATAATCCCTTGCTCAGTGAATGACAGTGAATGAATTACCAGGTGACAGTGTTATCTACAAAGGTGTACACTCTTTACTTGAAAATGGGATCCAAGAGTTTCTGAGAGTAACCTTCTTTGGTTTATATCATACTTGGCCTTTTTCCTTTCATAGCATAGTGAAGTTACTCTCTTCCAGCCCTATAATTAGAGTGATAAAGATTTTCTAAATTTATCCAAGACAATAAATAATCCTCTTCTCAGCCCACCCCCAGATAAAATTAGCATTTTAGAAGAAAGAGAAACCTATAGGGGAAAAAAGAAAACCCTCAACTTTATCCCAGGAAAGTCCTGAAAAGATTTAAATGCTACTTGAATTCAATACATAATCAGAGATTATATATGGGTTAATGAGTGCCAGAAGTAAAACTAATTAAGATTCTGCCTCTTTTGCAGAAAATAAAATGGATTCAGCATAACTGTCTTCCAAATCTTTTATTGATGTAATTACGAAATGCAAATATTTATGAATTATACAGATGATGTTCAGTATCATTTAAAATAGCAAAGAGCTATTGCTGCAGCAAAGGAAATTAGGGAATAGAACATCAAAAGCTTCCCACAGATCATTTGCTCACCACGTTTATGTGAGAAATAATCAGAAAATGAGGCGTGTCCCTATTATAGACTCATCACACTGAAGTGGTACCAAGGGTCAAAACATTTGCATTGCTTTTCAGACAAACAGAAAATGTAATAATAGAACAATTTTGTCCAGGAGACAGGTAGACAGATAGACAGACAGAGATAAAGACAGAAGCAGGCTTTTTTTTTTTTTCTGCCCTGGGTAATAGATATTCCTGAAATTAATGAAAAGATCACTCTACACGTTCCTTTTCACATTCAGCATCTTTCTGAAAACATATACCTTGATGATATTTTTGGCTGCCAACTGTAAGGCTGACATGCTTTCCAGGAATTCTTCAGCTTTATTTCCCCATGTTAAATTTCGATCAACCAAATTTAAAATTGAATTTCCCATACACACCTCTGTTTGGGCACCTAAAATGTAGCAGAGCTGCTCAGGTTGAAGCTCCCTTTGGGGCAGGAGTGCGGAGCTCCACCAAAACTCTATTCCCAAACAGCCCCCTCCCACTCCCAGACAGGAACCCTCCCTGTGGAGCCCCGAGATCCACAGAACCCTGCTTGGATAGCCCCGGACTAGGTGGCTATAGATCACTCCAAACTCTAAATTCTATTTTTTCTGTGATGTTCCGGTTGTTGAACACACAGGGTGTCATTTGGTGGAAACTGTGACATAAATTATAAATTGTACAGCTGAACTATGTCCCTTGGCCAATATCCTGGGCTTCGGCTCACATTTACGGCGTTGGAAGACGCAGCCCTCTGCTGGCACATGCTTACGTTGCAGTCTGCTAACCTCTAAATATTTTTGGTAATGACTGATCTAAAACTATCACTCCCCCTTCATGTACTTGTGCAGATCGTTTTCCAGACCTTCCAAAGCAAACTTTTGCATTTACTGCTATTTAAAAAAAATGTTGTTTCATTAAACTTGGCCCCTGTATCAGTGTATTCAGGTCACTTGAGATTACAATTCAGCCATTTAAAGCATTCATTTATCCTCCAATCTAATATCATTTACAAGACTGGAGGGGGTAATTTCTTCAAAGTAGAGCATCCCAGGCACCATCTCATGCCCACAGAATCATAATCTCCAACGGCGGATTCGAGCAGCTCTGTTTTCCCCGTGTGCCCCAGGTGATTTGGATGTTTGGGGACCACTCCTTGAAGTCTTAATACAAGTCAATGGCAGCAGTGAATGGGTTAGGACCAAGGACAGAAACCACCTGAACTCTGGTTGCTTTAGATCCATAGCTTATGCTCGACAGTTCCACCAATTAACAATTCGCTGACTCTATTATCCAAGCTGACAACAAGAGTTTCTTGAGTGACTTTCCCAAATACCTTACTTATATCCAGGCATATCCATTCAAAACGTTTTCCTCTAACTTTAGTTTTGTAAAGAGGCAGTGAAGTTGATATGTCCAGTTTGCCTTCTTCCTTCTCTCATGTGTTCATAAGCCATACATCTATTCAATTTTCAAAAATTTGGCAATGGACTGACGTTAAGCTCCTGAATCTGTAAGTTATACTATCTACTTATCTCCCTCAGCCCCTTTTAATGAGCATCACCAATATCCAATCAAGTTGAGAAGCTCACTTAATCCCTTGCACAAAAATGCAATTCATCTAGAACAGACAAATGGATTCATTCCAGTTTCTGCCACCTCACCTTTATGTAGATGCAATACCCTTAGCAGTGGTGTGTTTTGCATTTCTAGACCAATGGCCACTCTCTTTGACAGAGAAAATGGAAAAAAGAAAAGGAGCTGAATGCGGGAAAGCTTTTACAGATGGTAACACCAATGTTATCACTAATCAGCAGTGTTTGTTAACATTTTCTCATCCTTGCAAGTCAGGGAACCTGCTTCTTTCAGGGATAATAGGGCCAACAGTAGTAACAAGGTAGTGGTGATAAATTTCTTTTTAATACTCAATGCTCCTCCTCATTACCATGAACAGTTTTCATAATCAGTGCAGGCAATGATTCTACATCTAGTTATGGGGAAAAGGGCAGAAGGAAATCCTATTATGTGAGCCTTAAAGCACCTTCACTATTACCTATTAGACTAGATGTTATATAAAAGCACAGACTGTCTTATTCTGAGCTGTAGTCTGGGTATCTAGACATTATATGGCACTGAGTGGGGTTCAAATAATTCTTAAATGAATAGGAAAATGAGTGACCACATGACTACGGAGCAGCTCATCTTGTTTGATCCCTACAGCAGCTCCCTGAGTCAGCTTGTCATCCTCTACCTTCCATATGAGGAAAATGAGGCTCAGAGAGGCCAAGCGACTTGCCTAAGATCACAGGCAGACTCCGTGAGAGAGCAGCAGCCCAAGCTGATGCATTTCAGCTGCCAGATCACGGACACCCCTCCATCTATCTCTAAGGCATGGATGCAAGAGGATTGAACTTCCTCTGCTCTTCAGTCAGCTACGAGCTGCAGTCCCTGGGAAAGTCTTAGAAACTGCCAGAATCTCAGTATTCATATTCAAAAGAAAGGAAAATGTTGCTGACCCTGCTTTTCTTTCTTTTTTTTTTTTTAAACTCAGAGAAAATAGGTAGTCAAACATGAGAAATTATTATTATTATTATTACTATCTCTTTGATCTTCCCTAGAAGAAAACAGTTACATATCTAAACATCAAAGAGCTCATTATTTCCTCCTACAACATAGATGCTGGGTAAAGGAAAATTTTTAAAATTTCAGCATCAGCTAGCAATAAAACAAGAAATAATTATGGGAAATGATGCTGGCTTCCAAGTTAAGCACACAAGAACATTACTCTGGATGGATGGTATAAAAACCCAAAGTTGTGTTTGCTACCATGCAGATTAGCTGCATATGAACACTGTAGAAATTCTTGAGTCCCACTACTATCCAGTCTCCATATTCAGGGAATTGCTTGAAATTCGGGGAATTCTATTGATGTACCAGCCACTTCCCCCAGAAATTACTTGGATAATGGCTTTGGCTCTCCATGAAATTTTGTCTTATTACTCGTCTAGTAGCAGGCTGAAGGTATAGAGCAATTTTTAGACTCAAAGGCCTGAAAGGAAAAGATTTCAGAAAGGAGAATCTGTATCTAGTGGTCCCTCCGTAACCACAGGGGACTGGTTCCAGGACACCAATACCCAAATCCATGGATGCTCAAGTCCCTTATACACAATGGTGCGGTATTTGCATATAACCTATGTTCCTATGCACTTTAAATCATCTCCAGATTACTTATAATACCCGATACAATGTAAATGCTATGTAAATAGTTGCCTGCACTTGGAAAATTCAGGTTTTGATTATTAGACCTTTCTGGATTATATTTTTCCCCACAATATTGCCCCAAGGCTGGTTGAATCCAAAGTCTATTCAATGAACATGGAGGGGGCTAACATGCCAAGCAAGGGGGAGAAAGCCACACAGTAAGATTGGAGATGCAGCCAGTGTCTGGATAATGTTGGGTCCTGTGGGCCAAAATCAAGAAGCTGGATTTTATTTTTAATGAAAATGAAAAATCATTAGAGGGTTCAAGGGTAAGTGACATGTTTTGATTTTGTTTTTAAAATAATTAATCTGACTGCTCTGCATAGAACAGAAGTGGGAAAAGGCAAGAAGTGAGGCTGGGAGAAGAGAAAAGAGGCCATTGCAATGGTCCGCTTAACAGAGGAGGGCTTCTCGGTCTGCAGGTGACATGTGGGAGGTAAGAAGTGGTCAGAAGCAGGTGTAGGTTGAAGGCATAATGGAAAGAACTTGCTGTTGGCCTGGATGTGAAGTGTGAGTAAAAGACAGCAAAGATGTGTACAAGATTTTTGGCTAAAGAAACTGGATGAAAAGGAATATGGTTACAAAAGCAGGAACTGCCAAGATCTGGAGGAATAATTTTTATTTTGTGAACATTAGTTTCAAGATGCCCATTCTAACTCCAAGTGGAATTGGATAGTGGAGCCTGGATTTTAGAAGAGGGGTAGGAACTTGAGAATACGATAAGACCAGCTCTTAATCCCTAATTCATAAATCTCCAGGGCTGCTTGATTCTGCTTCTTCATATTTTCACTGAATCTACAGGCAACCTCTTCATCTTCAAATGATTTCCCCACCTTGTGTCCCCTTATGTACCAGAATAAGTTTCTGTTGCTCACAACCAAGACCCTGATGCATATCATTATTACCGTTGCCCCCACTCTGCAAAAATGGAGACAAGCTCAGAGATGTTAAGAAACTTGACTAAATTCACAAAGGTTATCACAGAGAGCTGGGACCTGAAGCCAGGTGTGTTTCTAAGATAACCACCTCTCTAAAGTCAGAATATTTTACATAGCTGCTGCCTGCATGGTCTCCTTAGCAAGAAGTCTTCAAAGGCCTGGAGCCAACAGTGCTGTTCAAAGGCACTTCCCGGCGGCAAGGAGGGGCTGGAGCGGCTGGAGAGAGGCCTGACTTCAAACAGAAAAGAGCATCTCTCTGGGAGAACCAGCAGTTGCCGGCCTGAAATTTCAGGAAGCATCTCAAAGCAACGGGGAGCTTGCTTTTTCTTTCTTGGTAGCATGCTGGGGGCCACTGGGCCTCTGTTGCAAAGTGCAAACACTCAACTCTTGGGTAAGTTCTCCTAACGGTAGAGCTATTGGGTCAACAAGGAGGGGGAAAGCTGTATTATTCTGTGGCTGGATACAGACATGTCGTTCATATGCAAATACTCAGAGGTAGGTATACTCTCTTGATAAGATTTATCTACATGAGGCAGAACATAAGGTCCCATGGGTTCCTTTCTGAAGGCCAGCCTCTCATTACGTCATTACCTAGAAAAAGAAGGATGTTTCTCTTGTTCTCTCATGGGCTCCCCGGAGCCCAGCCCGCTGCCTGATACTCAGTAGTTTCACGTGTGTATTTTGAATAAAAACATGGAAAATATCTGAATGTCTTCATACAAACTAGAAGGCTTTCAAAATCCTTAGTACCCCCCCAAAATGAATGGAAGAACATTAAATGGTCTACAGGGATTTTATTACAGACTCTTGGAGCAGAAGAAGGAGATCCTAAAGTCCTTACCTCCAATGGTTCTAATGTCAAACTAGGGTTCCATCCTAGCTCTGCCAGAAACTAGCCATGCCAAGTATGAATGGAGATTCCAGAGAGGTTGGCAAGAGGCCGTCCAAGGTGGGAGGGACCTTTGGGACTCAGATAGAAAAGCACACCGTTGGACCAGGGAACAGGGAGGGTGGGAGAGCCCCGGGGCAGCAGTAGAGCTGAGGGCTGCTCACCCTCCAGGCACAACAAGGGACACAGCTGGGACACAGGATCTGAATCCTGCCGAAGCCAAGAACGCCCACTCCAATTCCAGAGATGTGAGAAACAGGGCACCGATGTCTGGGCCAAGTCACAAAGATTTGTACTAATGATAATTACTATTTGCAGGGCTTTTTTTTTTTTTTTTTTTTTGGTATGTGAAAAGCGCTGTTTTAAGCAATTTTTTTTACATGTTAAATCATTTCGATCTTACAACACCACGAGGGTATCAACACTATTACTATTTCTGCTTCTCTTACATCTACTGATTTCCTTCCTTCATTTCATCTGCCTTAACCTACTGTGAAAATCCTTCTTTTTTTTCCAATTCTAAAACTGCTTATGGGTTTATATCAGGACAAAACATATTTCATATTCAGTGAACATTAACTGGGTCCCTAGTATGTGCCAGGAACAGAGACATGGGACTGGCAAGGTGAGTGAGACCATCGGCTCTCCTAGCCTTGTGAGGAGAGGCACAAAAATGATAGTGACAAATGCCCTGAGTCCTTGGGGAGTGCGGCGACATGAAGAAGGCACAGACCCAGCCTTGGAGATTCAGGGAAGACGCCGCTGCCTACTGACCCTGAACACATTGTTTCACTTGTCTCTCAGTTTCATTCCCTCATCAGCAATAGAGATGGTAACAGACCCAGTAGGGTTATTCTGAGGATTAAATGAGATAATGTTTGCCGGGCATTTAGCCTGGTGTCTAAGACACAGTTGAGTGTTTAATAAATGCCATGCAAATGTCCTAGTCCTTGAACCAAGTCCCAGAGAACCCCACAGAAGTCAGCCAAATAGCCCAGGGTGATGAACGCACTCTTGATGCCTTTGATTCCGGTGTTGGTTGGTTGAACAAGTTTAACCAAGCTTCCTCACCAGACCTCACGTTAGCTGCATGAGGGGAAATAATGAGCACGGCAGTCATGGCCAAGTTCATGGAGCTTAGAGATTCCTGGACAAGTACGGAAAGGACTACAGAAGAGAAGGAGGAGGTGCATAGAACTGGCAATGCCGTGTCCTCCTTAAGGAGATGGGCGTGAGCTGAGACCAGGGCTGGGGAGGAGGGCATTTGGAGTCCCAGGGCTAGGAGGCTTGCAGAGAAGGTCACAGGCAGAAGAGCCACATCTTACCTGTGCTACAGACCCTGAGGCACAGACGGGAGTTTTCAAGCTACTCAGAATAGTGCAGTTACCAACAGAGGGTCACAGCTTTGACAAGTGCTGTGAAGGCAGGTGGACAGCCCCTAAGAAGGTACAGGTAATGAGGAAAGGACCTTTGGAGACAACAGGGCACCTTCCCTGAGGAAGCGGTCTTCCAGCTTACACATGGTAGATGAGTCAAAGTCCACCAACTGGAGAGCCAGGGAAAGAGGGAGAGAGAGGCCCAGGCACGGGGAAGGCCATTCTCACAGGCCCCGTGCCAGGGAAGGGAACTGAGCAAGGGATGGGGAGGCCAGGGCACCCAGAGGCAAGGGAGGATGGGAGGAGAGCGAGGATGCCAAGGAAAGCAGGCCCTGGAACACTGGGGTCTTCTAGGGGATGTTAAGCTCCTTAAGATTTCCAAAGGTAGTAGTGATTTATTCAAGATTTTATGCAGGTGAGTAGCATGCTCAGAAGCGCATTTTTAAACAATCTCCCCGGCTGGCAAGTGTACAATGGACTGGGAAGTGCGGCCAGTGAGGATGTGGGACAATCAATCGGTGGGGAAGCTATTATCAGCGGCAGCTCTCTTAGCTCTGGAAATCCGAATGGTCTGGGAGGCAGGGGCCTAGGGCCTGCAGGAGACGCTGGTCTCACTCCAGCAGGCTGTGAAGCCAGGCAGACCTTGGGTGAAACCCTAGGATCGTGTCCTGTAACTCTGCACTGGTGAACGTCTGCCTCCTCATTTGCAACAGGCAAAGTCATAGCCACTCCCCAGCTTTGCCGTGAAGCTCACATGGCATAATGGACATGAAAACAACCAATAACTGATTGATGGTGGTTATTATAAACAAGTATGTCAACAGTTTATAAAGCAGGCTCCATTCTGTCTCAAGATGCTGATGATCATTCCTGCAAAACTTTCTAGACTGAGAAGGTATCTGAAAAAGAATTATGACAAAAGCAAGCACTGAAATAGTATTTACGATGTGCCAGGCACCTTTTGAGGCATATGACACACATTAAGATACTTAATTCCCACAATAACCTTATGTGTGATGTGCATTATTTGCCTCTATTCTTCACTCCTCCCTGCAGCCACTCCCTTTGCTCTGTGACTCTGCAGTTCCTTTTGCTAAAAGGGCAGAGTACATTTCTCGGCCCTTCGAGTTTGGGTTTGGCCACGTGACTTGCTTTGGTCAACAGGACGAGGTAGAAGCAGTGGTGTGCCAATTCCAAGCCAATGTCTTAACAGGCGTCCTGTGCTTCCCTTTTATGTGACTTGTCATCGCCATAAGAAGAGCATGCCCTGCTAGTCATCTGGTCACGGGAGGATGAGGGACACATGGAGCAAACCCTAGCCTGCAGTGTGTGGAGCAGAACCAGCCTTGCTGATCTTAGCTCAGCCTGATGCACTGACCTCCAAGTCATATACAACTTATACAACTTATACTTATACTTATACAACTCGGCCTCTGAGCTGTAGGGAAGCCTATTACGCAGCACTTGGAGCAACTGCTGACTCTTGCACTCTGTAAGATGGTCATCACTATTAGCGTTCATTTCACAAGTGAGGAAACTAAAGCCAAGAGAAGTTCAGCAACTCGCCTGAGCTCTTGTAGTGAGTGTCAGAGCTGAGACGTGAGTCCAGGCAGCCTGACTTCAGAATCTGTGTCCTTACCTTTCATACATACAACCTCCTAAGAAAGCCAAACCCTTCTAATTTCAAGCGTCAGTTGGCCTTTCTAAATGCAAAGCATGAAGAGCAAATAAGCGAGAAAAAAAAAAAAAAAAAGAGGATCTGACGGCACGACATCCTTGTGCATTAAAATTCACACACAAAATCAGGTGTCTCCGTGCTCAGGAAATGCCTGTTCATGGAATCCGATCATATCAGCACCCAGCATAAAGAAGCCGGCCTCAGTCACCTAGCTGGGTGCGGGAACAGCTCAGAGTGACGCAACACTTAAGGTTTACAAGTGGAGGGGATGGTCTGCCGAAAGTGAGGCTGAGACAGGAGGCCCGGCGTTGTTGGTGAGTCAGGCAGGAGGGTGGCTGTGGAGGGCCTGAGTCACCCAGCTGATGTGTCCTCAGCGTGATCCCACTCCTGGCTAAGTCCCAAATCTCCACTCTGGGGCTGCATGAGCAAAGACTCTGTTATCCACCATGAACGTCAATTAAGCCCGGAATGTGCTGCTTAAACCGCAGGAGGCTCAAGGCCAAAGTCAGAGGTCCCACTTTAGCAGGGAGCGCACGGCATTCCTAATTCTAGGCAGCCTCACTAACTCTCCCTCACTGTCAAGGAAGGTGAGTAAGGATGAACCAGCTCATTCCTGGGAGGACATCTCTACTCCGGCGGGTTGAGAGCAACCTCTTACTCCTCGGAATCCCCAAAACAATCTATGTGTGACTTTCGTTCCCGATTGTATGTTTCCTTAAGATGAGGATTGTTTTGTGGATTTCTGTTCCACCCACCGCATCTTGTATACAGTAGGTGGTAATAAATGTCTGCTCAATTAACAAATAAATGAATAGGGAGAAAGGAAGATATGGTTTTAAAAGGGTACAGTGAATCAGGCCCTTGGTTCATCACTGAATCACCAGTGCCCAGCACACTGCCTGGCCCTTGGGAGATGCGTAAAAACCTTTGTGGTGATGAAGGAGGGAACAGTCTGCACCAAGACGGTGATCAAGCAGGAACTGAGTTGATCTCTACATTGCAGTGTCTCGAAAAGATCCCCCATTGTTTCTGCAAATCTAGAGCACCTTTGGGTCTTGCTGATCACCTTTCTCTTGATCCATGGGCTCCCCAGCTGTCTTCCATAAATTCTCTATTTACTTCAGTCAGCAGAGAATGACAGTGACATCTGTTGCCTAACCAATGAATCTGCATTTTCTCAAAACGCAGTCCACGGAGCCCTTGCATCTCTCAGCCATGGACCTCACCCTAGACCTCTGAATCAGACTTCCCAGCAGACTCTGCCTATTTGGCAAGCTCCTCGGGAGATTCTTCTGCAAATTTCAAGAACAATGGGACGGACGACACTAAAAGTCTACAGTTTTATGAGGCAAAGAGCAGCTCCTCGCCAACGCCTGCATGTCTTGATGGCAGGCTCCTCCCCACCACTTCAGCATCTTTCATCCCCTTGCCTCCCAGCTCACCTCACCCCGGCTACGCTAGCATTCTGGGGTGGTCCCTTCCACCCCAGGACCTTCATACTTGTCATCCATTCCGTTTGGAAACCACTCCCCAAGGTCTCTACATGGCTGGCTCCTGCCTTTCATGCAGGTCCCCTCCAATGCCACCTCCTCAGAGAGCACATTTCGTATCACCTGAACTACATTGCCCCTCAACCTCCCTCCTATCACTGTCTCTTCCCAGTGACCAGTATCTGAACTGGTCGTTTGCTTGCTTCCTTGTTTTACCTCTCCCTGCTTAGAATGTAAGTTCCATGACTGCTTTTCCCAGATGAGCTTTTTCTTGTCTCTGCAATACGCCCAGTGCCTAGAACTTATCACACAGCATGTTCTCAGTTCAAGTTCGAGTTATTGCTGAATAAATACGATCATTGAATATTAGATAATCTTTGAACCCTATGCTACATATGATCTTACTTTAAAACCAGACTAAATGTCACATTTACCTTTAGAAATACGTCATCTCATAATACGTCTCAGCATTTCACCCACTGCCCCCAAATTTGATCTCTACTGCCTCAAAGTGCAAACGAAAAGCCACTGTTTCTGCTTTAAATTTCCTCAGCTAAGAAAAACCGGGCCTAAATTTCCCTCAAGCAACAAATAGCCGAGAATCCTTGTCTCTTGACGCCTTAGAGGAAAGTCAGCCGAAATGATTTCCTCGCAGCTGCCCACATGCACTCTTGATTTGAAAGGCACACCTGCCCTCTACTGGAAGCATGTACTATTGCAGCTTGAACTCAAACTGTCAAACGCATTAGGCACGGAGTGTCCAGTTACCCCTGAAACCAGATGAAGTAAGCAGATGAAAAGAGCAGGACTTGCAACAGATAAATGAGCAGCACTCATGGTGCCTATCCGTTCTGAGGGCTAAATTCGCCTAGACCCGGTCAGTGGATCACTCAGAATTTTAGCCTTTGAGATACTGGGCCTATTTCTTCCTGTAAAAGCAACAGAGATGGGGGATAATGGGTCATGTTAGGACAATCTAAGAAACAATTAGGATTAAGCCTCAGGGGGAAAAATACAGAAGAAAGCCAAGTGTCTCAGAAGGGGAACAGAGTCCAGAGAGTGAGGATTTGACCCCAGGTAACCCGGGGAGGGGTGTGTGCATCAGACTCATCCCTGGTAAAACAAGGAAGGATTAAGAAGTGCCCACAGCAGCTGTGCCTTGCCGAGGGGTCAAGAAATCACTCACTGACGGGCTCTGGGGCAGACCCTAGCTACAGACATGGTTCAGCCCACACGTTGCTGGTTAAACTATTGATCGGGAGAGGCAAAGGGTCTCCACGTTGCCACAGTGCATCTATCTCTCATGCATTCATGTGCACACTTCTGACCGTGACGTCAGCACTTCTGCTTAGCACAGTGATGGTCTCTG
Source organism: Camelus dromedarius (assembly GCF_036321535.1). Taxonomy (NCBI): domain Eukaryota; kingdom Metazoa; phylum Chordata; class Mammalia; order Artiodactyla; family Camelidae; genus Camelus; species Camelus dromedarius. The sequence goes on from NC_087452.1 coordinate 23,070,509, forward strand.
ACAGCCAGCCTGCTTTGTGCATTGTGTGACCGGCCAGGCCCCTGAAGCATTTACACTTTTGACTAATGCCTTTGGGATGCTCTGCATAATGGGGGAATATCTCTCTCCTCTTCACCCGGAAGTGTACACGCGCATGCGACCACACACACGGCTTTAGCAATATGCACTTTCTCTCTCCCTCCATCATGATACATTCTGAAGTTCTCACTTGCCCCCCCCCAAAAAAACAAACCCCATGAACAAGACAGAGCTCCCCTACTCCTTGTCTCCCATCCCCAGCACAGACCTTGTAGTGGATTCAGTGAGTGTGAGAAGCTACGGTGATACAGGTCCTTCTTGCAAGGAAAAATCTTCCTCTCTACTCAGAAGTTAACAATTGTGTGTGTGTGTGTGTGTGTGTATCCCTTTCCTACCATGCTGTGGAAGGAGCACTGAAATGGAAAACCATGACCTGTTAGCTCTTCTCATCAGTTTCAGTATGAAATGACCACAGAAGACCTGCCTTTTAGAAATATAATGCCAGGGTATTAAGAACAGCTGACATTTAAGCTCTGATTAGCTTAAATATAATTGGACAAACTCAATGGATCACTCCAATTTTTTTTCACATTTTAACTTGACGAGAGAGATAAGAAAAAGAAGCAAGATGAAACTAAAAGGCAACTATCGAAATGAAGTCAGAACTGCATCACGTGGTACCCAAGACAGGGACAGCTGACTCCCCTGGGCTGTGCCACCTACCGGGCAAAGGCAATTGCTCAAAATGAAGCAGACGGCCCTTCAGTTCTGAAGCCAGAAGAAAAAGGTTTGAGCAGATTCAGCAATTATGAAACTAGAGAGGGAGCTGGGTGGGTGTGGAACTCAGGCAGAGCATAGGGAAGTCTTCATAAACCATCTCTAATCGTCCAGAAAGTAGCCTGCCTCCTGCCGAAACTCAGACTGGAAATGCTGCAATTTATCCACGGCAACCAGATGAAAATGTTTTTCGACCACATTTGCATTTCGTTATTGCCAGATCACGCCTTTAAGCTGCTACCTACCTGTATGAGTAAGAGTAGTCATCAGTTAAGATAGTTCTTTAAAGACATGGATTATTTAGGGCCATTTAGAAACCTCATAAATTACTAACATAAACCAAATGAGGATGGGCACTTACTAAGCCCTCAGTTTGGTGTGAGTGAGTCACATTCTGTCAGTTTTTCTCAGTAATTCTCTGAGATAAGCACTACCATTATTCTACTCTACAGATGAGGAAACTGAGGTCTAGTCTGAGCACTGCACATGTCTGAGCAAAAGAATGCCTCCCTTCACAAAATTATTCCTGAAGTAGAAAGGAGCAGCCTTACGTTTTTAGAGCATTGTCAAGTCTCTCAAATTATAGGGTACTCCATCACCCAGTGCCACTTGAGGAAGGCACACCATTTGTGAAGTGACCTCAATCAATCCTACTCTGGGATTTATTAAGGGACGTGGGTAGAATGGGTCAAAAGAGAAACAAAGAAATTTAATACATATTCCCTCATACTTTCTGTTAATATGACCTCTCAAGTACAAGGAACAAATACCATTAAAAATCATCTCTTAAAATCATTTTTAGAAGTAAAAGGGTAAGTAGTGATATAGCAAAGTATATAAACGTCTATCTCCAAGAAGAATGGGAAAAATAATAATATGTGAAAGTGTATTTATGACTTGGGTAAAAATTCCAGTAATAGGATCACAGAAAGACTTAGAAGTTCTATATTTCAGAAGTGAAGATCTCTTAAAATTATATAAGGTGACACAAAGGTGGCTCTGGTGATGAAAACAAAATTGATGCATGAATAGAGTTCAAATAAAATAGTTTCAGGAAATAGTTACAGTTGACAAGGGCAGTATTTCAAAATTAATATGGTAGGATACAAATCTTTTAAAAACATATGAATTTGTCCCCCTAGATCCACATTTCTCTCCCTTAGAGGTGACCTCGGTAGACCACACCCGTGGGCTCCTTTGGACTCCAGTTTGGGTTGGATTCAGCCAATGGGAGCCCAGCAGGAGGTCGGAGGATGGGGAAGAGGTGGCTCAGCTTGTCCCCTGCAAGGGTACCTCTACCAGGCTATTCCCCCCCACGGAAGGGGCACCACTCTCTCATGACAGCTCCCCTTTTCCAGATTCCACAGGTGCTTCTTTCTGCATCCCTCTGGGCTTGTGATGAGACCCTCCCTGCTGGTACAGTCCCACACAACTGTGCTGCATACAACATGTGGTCCCCCCACACCCAATGACACTCTTAGCCATGAATCACCTTCTTTGCATCTGCACCTGCTTCCCACTGGAATCTGAATATATTAACATTGTTGATTGCCACGTCACCGAAATTCGGGTGACAGTTGTGTTTCCTCAAGGGCCCCGTCACCCAGATATAGATGACATTTTCCTTCATCCAATTATGCAGAATTTAATTCAAATTTGTTTTGTGTGGAAATAATGACATTCCAAGAAGTAAAACCGTAGAGAGGCTGAAAATGGAAAATAAGAAAAGAAATCGTTTTTCAAAACAATTCCAATTATACTGGAAAACCAAACAGATTAATTATAAGCCCATATACTGTTAGTGTGTCATACTGCGGTGAAATGTGAATTTGGGCCACTCAGGAAACACACCGGATCCACAGTCGGTGGTCAACGTGTTAAAGAAGGAATTGAGCTAAATATTAATATGATAGCAGTTAATATTATAATTACACGTTCACTATTTCCTCTATATTACAAAAATTTAAAGTTGACCAAAAAGGCTTTGGACTTTTACACGAGGAAGAAGAGCAGAACTTCTGAAAGAAGGACCCAGGGCTTCCTGACTTGAGAGCTCAAGCAACTACCTCCTCACTAATCATAAAATAAGTAAGGAGGAAGGAGGTGCTTCAGACAACTGGACCACTGGGTCAGATGGAAAACGGTGTATTCCAGTACCTAAGGGGCTGTTGACCCTTTGGGTCTTTTTTTTTTTTTTTAACGCCAGGCTTATCATCATAAGCACATTCTTTTGAACACAAGAAGTCTGGTTATTACCTTTTTATCAGAGTGTCAGGAGGACAGATTTTAGAGCACGCTAGACAATATGAGAGAACATTCTTCCCGTCCACGGAGTCTTTGAAATTGACTGCAAATGAATCGCCTGTGAACAGCGTAGGAGGGAGGCTGAGAGCTCTCCTAATGATGTACATCTGTGAGGCCTCGCTTGGGCTTGGGCTGCGCTTACATCACTAGAAACTCTGCAATTATAGCCCGGGCCGTTTCCGGCACTGACACGATGAAGACGAATTGTGGCAGCAGGTTTCCTGGCTTGGAGGTCTGCCAGTAGCCTGAGTCACCGTCCCAGACATCTGTACTACATTAAACTGCACTCCTGTTATCTCTGCACACTCCGAACAATGGTCTGAACCTCTGACGGAACAAACGGCTGAAGTCTTTTTGAGAAACCCTCTAACGTTAGGCAGCGAAACATCAGCCTGCGCAAAAATTTTAGGACAACTTACACTGTAGATGAAGAGCCAAAATATTGCTGCTTTGATTTTCGGTTGTCTGTTCTGTATTTAAACTTCATGAATTTAGATGGCCTGAAGCACAGACTGAATGTCTGTGCCCCCCCCCCGCCCCCCAATTCCTATGTTCATTCCTAATCTCCAATGGGATGGTATTTGGAGGTGGGGCTCTTTGGGAGGGGAAGAGGTTATGAATAGGATTGATGCCCTTAACAAGAGACCCTGGAGAACTGCCCCACCCCTTCTGCCATGTGAGGACATCGTAAGAAGGTGGTCCTCCATCAGCCAGGAAGCGGACCCTCACCAGACACCAAACCTGCCCATACTCCGTTCTTGGACTTCCCGGACTCCAGAACTATGAGAAATGAATCTCTATTGTTTATAAGCCACCGGGTCTATGGTATTTTTGTGACGGCAGCCTGAATGGACTAAGAAGAAAAGTGAAAATATAGCTGAGATGATTTCTGACAGTCTGAACTTTATTTAAACTTCATAAACGTAGATGGTCTGAGAACAAGTAACTGTGATGGAAAACCAATGAGAAATATGGTCGCTCTTAGTCCTTGAGAGAAGGAGTTCAGGCCAGCTGGGCAAAGAGGGAGAGAAGCAAGTAGCTTCAAACCCTGCTCCCACTCTGGCTCCTAGTCTCCATCTTCCCTGCTAGCTCTAGGATCCAAGCCACCATCACCTTCGAGAGAAAACTGCTAACTCTTCATCCCTTGTCTTCTGATTCTTGGCTCTCCTACTATCCTTTCCCCCCAACAGCAGCCAAGGCCAGCTTTTATAGCTATAAATTCAGGCATGGCTTTTCCTGCTTTAAACCAGGCAATCATGTCCCACTTCTCCTATAATCACATCTAAGGTCCTTCCCGTGGCCCATGGCCTCCACATTGTCTAATTCCTGTCCTCCTCTCCAGGTTCAAGTCCAAAACTCCAACCTCTCTCCTGATTGCTTGTCCTACTCCAGCCGTTTCTGCCTCTGGGCCTTTGCACTGACTTCTCTCTCTACCTGGAATGCTTTCTCCCATTATCCAGGCTGGCTCCTTCAGACCTCAGCTCACTTATCACCTCCTTAGAGAGGCCTTTCCTTATCATCCTTACTTTATTTTATTCATAACACTTACCATTATTTAACAGCATGTGCAAAAGGATAATATGGGAATACTATACATAACTTTACACTCAAATTCTACCGCTTAGAAGAAATGGACCAATTCTCCAAAACAACAAACTACGGAAACTCCATCAACATGAAATAAACAATCTGGAAACCGCTATAACCATTAAAGAAATTGAATTTGTAATTAAAGAGCTTCCAATAAAGAAATCCTAGTCCCAGATGGTTTCACGAGAAATTCTACTGAACATTTAAAAAATAATTAACACCAATTTTACACAATCTCGTCCAGAAGATTGGAGAGGAGGAAACATTTTCCAACTCGTTTTATGAGACCAGCATCACCCTGATACAAAAAACCAGACAAAGACATCACAGAATAAAAAACTACAAGCCAATCTCTCTCATGAAGTTATGCATAAAATCTTCAACAAAATACGAGTAAACTTTGTCCAACAATGTAGATAAAGAATTGTACACCATGACCAAGTGTGTACCTGCTCATGACTGGGCCACCAGTCATTTATTCTAGGTCTGCAAATTTCGTTCATCACTCAAAATTCAATCAATGTGACTCACCACATCAACCAGCTAAACAAATAAAATTGTGTGATGATATCAATCAGGGCAGAGAAAGCATCTGACAAAAATCCAACCAGCCACTTGCCTGGTTGAAACCTCCAGGCAAACTAGGATTAAAGAGGACCTTCTTCAGGGTGGTAAAGAACACCTACAATAGTCAACGCAGTGTGGCAGGCGAGAAAGAACAGATCACTAGGCCAATGGAACGGAATAGAGAGCCCAGAAACAGACCTGCATCAATAGAGTCACCTGATTTTGACAAAGGAATAAAGGCAATTCAATGGACAAAGAACAGCATTTTCATAAATGGCGGCGCTGGAACACATACCCAGATTAAAAAAGAAAAAAATCTCAAACACGGACCTTTCAACTTTCACAAAATTAACTTAGAATGAATCATACATCTAAAGATAAAATTCAAAACTGTAATACGTCCAGCAGATAACAAGAGAAAATTGAGGTAATCTTGGATTTGATTAAAAAAATTTTTTAAATTTAGATACAACATCAAAAACACAATCCATGAAAGAAAAAAAATCAATAAATTGAACTTCATAAAAATTAAAAAACTTTTGTTCTGTGAAAGACGCCATAAATAAAAGGGAAAAGCATGCCAGGGAAGAGGAGAAAATACTTGCAAAACACATATCTTGTAAAGAACTTGTATCCAACATATATAAAGAACCCTGAAAACTCAACAATAAAAACACAAAACAACTCAATTAAAAATGGGCAAAAGGTCTGAACAGACATCTCAACAAACAAGATATACAGATCACAATGCATCATATGAAAAGATACTCAACATCAGATGTCATTAGAGAAATTCAAATTAAAACAACAATGAGACACCACCACACAACAATGAGAGGTTAAAATCCAAACACAACATCAAATGCTGATGAGGACATCAAGCACCAGGAACTCTCGTTCATTGATGGTAGGAATACAAAACGGTACAGTCACTGTGCAACACAGTTTGGCAGCTTCTTCCAAAGCTGAACCCAGTCTACTGTCCAATCCAGCCATTACGTCCCCAGGCAACTCATTCAAATGAGTTGAAAACTTATATGCTCACACAAAAACTGCCCACAAATGTTTGTAACCGCCATATTCATAATTGCCAGAAACTGGAAGCACCCAAGATATCCTTCAATAGTTGAACAGTGGTACTGCCAAACAATGGAATATTATTTAGCAAATAAAAGGAAAGGAGCTATCAAGCCACAAAAGACATAGAAGAATCTTAAACGTACATTGCAAAGTGAAAGAAGGCAGTCTAAAGAGGGTACGTGTTGTATGGTTTCAACTATATGACATTCTGGAGAAGGCAACGCTACAGAAACAGTAGAAAGATCCAGTGGTTGTCAGGGATCTCAAGAGGAGGAAGGGATGGATAAACAGGGGGAGCACAGGGGATTTTTAGGGTGGTCACACTATTTTGTATGATACTGTAAAGGACATTGACAAAACCCATAAAACTACAACAGAGAGTAAACCCTCACGTAAACTATGGATTTTAGTGAATGAATAATATATCAATATTGGCTTATTAATTATAACAAAGGCACCACACCGAAGCATGATATTAATAATAGGGGAAACTGTTTAGAGGGAAAAGGGTATACAGGAACACTCTGTGGACTATCTGGTCCATTCTTCTGCAAACCTAATACTGCTTTAAAAATCAAGTCTATGAGAAAAAAATTAAGTCTATGAATTAAAAAATGAATGGTAGAATCTGGGTGGTGGGTATATGAATGTTCACTGAAATGGTTTCAACCTTGCCTATGTTTGAAACATTAACAAAATAGCGAAAGAAAAAACCATACGGTCACACAAAGCCTGCACACAAATGTGCATGGTAGTTTCATTCAGAACAGCCGCAGTGAACTGCAAGCAGCCTAGATGATCTGCAGTGAGTGCATTCGTAGACAGGCTGTGCTCCATCCATACCGTGGACCGTCACTTGGCGATGAAAAGGACTGAACCACTGAGACACAGAACAACCTGAATGGATCTGAAGGGAATTACCCTGGGTGAAAAAAAGCCAGACCCCAAAGGTTACACACTGTAGGTCCCATTTATATAACATTCTTAAAAAGAGCAAAATGGTAGAGAAAGGGGAATGTTTGCCAGGTGCACAAGGGTTAAGGACCAGGTGGGAGTGGGAGGTGGATATGGTTATAAAAGGCAACACAAGAGATCCTTGTGGTGAGGGAACTGTCCTCTGTCTTGACTGTTGTGGTGGATACATGAGCTTGCATGTGATAAACTCGTAGAGAAGTAGATGTAGACACACACACACACAGACACGTAATACTGAGGAACTCTTAAAAGGACAGCTGGCTTGTATCAGTGTCACTCTCCAGTGGTGATACTGTGCCATCTATAATCCCGCTACTGGAAGACACTGCAGCTCCATCACTGTCCCAAGTGGGTGACCACATCAGTGAATGCTGGGGTACCCTCCTCTCTCCCCCAAAAGAGACACCACTGACGATTTAAGGTCAGCAGACAGTCCCTCTTCTAGCATCCTCGCCTCATGCTTTTGCTTTTAATTCCCCAAAGACAATGACTTTTCTTGGCTTCATCTCTGTTACCGGGTACACTGTCAGGTGCTTGGGTTAGTAAACTTCTGTTGATTGAATGAATGAATCCATGAATGGAGCATACCTCTATCAGAACAGTTATTTCGTGCTAACATGTTGTCGTTGTCGCTTACTAAGCCCATTTTTGTTAAGCACCTACTAAATCCCAGGGCACCATGATGGGGATACAGCAATGAACAAGGCAGGAAACATTCTTGCTCACATGGTGCTTGCATCCTGCTGGGAAGACAGACACTAAGCAAATTAACAAACTTTGTAGTGCATTTAATTTTTTAATTGAATTTTTATTGAGATAATTGTAGATCCGCAGGCAAAGTGTAAGAAATCTATATCTCAGATGTTAGATGAGTGCATGGCCCATCTAGGGGGCTCAGTCCCTCCCTGTTCCAGAATTGAACTGTCTTCCAGTAGCAGGTTTCTCAAGCCTCTCTTGCTGGAACTAACTTCAGCAGCTACAAGGAGTCAAAAGAAATACTCATTCGCAAGAGGCTGGTCAGGAGGGACTGCAAAACAGCACTTATGCATCAGCCCAGGATCCAAAATCTGCACAATGGGTTTGCAAAAGCAAGAGAAGCATCTCCCTCCGAGGCAGCCAGCTTTCACTCTGAGTGCCTGGGACTCATGAGGGGACCTCTAAACACCATTATCTGCCTGTGTAAGTGCACACACACACACACACACACACACACACTCCACTGGGACAACTGCCTGAAAATTTCAGGCTGAACTTCAGCACAGGAGCTACTGAAAGGTAGCTGTGCCAATGGCTGGTATGTGTACCTACTGGTCTCTCTTGACTATATCCTTTGCCACACCAGGCAAACAGCACTCCTCTCCTATCTCACTGGACTCTCCCATGTCCAAGTCATACCCCTTCCAGGTGGGCCACATTCTATGGTCACCCAAGGTTAGCTCTCTGATCATATGAGTCAAAGCCAATTCCTCATGGAGACCTCATAACCCTATGGATTTGCCTCTGCTCCCAGTTCCTGCCTGTATGAGGCTTCCACAAACCAGAAGAAAAAAACGTATTAACTACTCTGAATTCCACGGCTAAACCATTTGCAATTATATACTCCTGCCCTGCTCATTAAAACAGCCGTGAGCCAAAAATATTCAACAGTACTTGACTGAAACAGCCCAGATTATTTACAAAAATAATTAATAATAACCCTCTTTAAACTCTAAGAAGTTTTACGTGGTCCACCACCAGGTGTCACCAATTTCTCTGTTTCTAGTGGCCATCGTTTCATCTTCCTAGTTTGTTTAGAAAATCTCTTAGTGAAACATTTCAGCCTTAAAAAAAAAATTCCCCTTTGCACCGAATGCGAATAAGCATATAAAAATGAGGTAAATGGAAAAGGTGAAATTTAGTGACAGATTTAATTTTATACCTGTCTTTGGACTGGTGACTGCTATGACCGAAAAAGATCACCTGGTAGCAAATCAGAAACTCCCCCTCTCGGTCTGAGCCATCACTTTTTTTTTTTTAATTGAAGTATAGTCAGTTTACAATATTGTGTCAATTTCCGGTATACGAACAATGCTTCAGTCATACATGAACATACATATATTTGTTTTCATATTCTTTTTCACAAGTTAGTAGAAGATATTGAATGTAGTTCCCTGTGCTATGCAGTATAAACTTGTTTATCTATTTATATATATTAGTCAGTATCTGCAAATCTCGAACTCCTAGTTTATCCCTTCCCACCCTCTTCCCCTCTGGTAACCATAAGTTTGTTTTCTATGTCAGTCTGCTTCTGTTTTGTAAATAAGTTCATTAGTCTTTTTTTTTTTTTTTTAGATTCCACATATAAGTGATATCATATGGTATTTGTCTTTCTCTGTCTGTGAGCCATCACTTTTGTGTTTGCCTTGCCTTGAAATTGAGGCTACTCTCTTTGCTTTTCAGATTCAAAGGTGACACCAGGCTGGGGTGGATGGGGGTGGACAGCAGGAACTTACTAGTTGCCACATTTCTGAAAAGTCTAAGGAGAGAGTGTAACCAATGAAGAGTTCACCAGATTTGAAAGTTCCCTTAATTCGAGTACAGCAACGGAAGGTTAAAATCAACTTCAGGATTAAGGAAAAAAAAAAACCTGCTTTAAAAAAAGTGTGAGTTTTGACCTGCTGTTTGGGGGATGTGGCTTATTACTCTAAGGCAGTGGTTTTCAGCCAGGGATGAAGGGGACTCCTCTTTTAACCCTAGCTGAGTTAGAGCATTTACTGAAGGGCTGAAATGCACACTGAGAGACGTGATCGCACGTTCTGAGGTCTCAGGCAGGAAGAATCATGGAAGCGTGGACCTGGTTGTGTGCACTGTGGTGAGAAACTCCGTCTACAAATACAGGGAACAATAGTCAAAAGATGAGGAAAGACAGGTCACAGTGACATCCCTGGAAATCCCAGAACGAGCCGTATCTCAGGCAGGAGTCTGAACCCAGATTTTAAAGGTTGCCTTATTGTTTGGTTGTCTATTTGTTCTGCTGAAGCCAGTCTGAGGAATGTTTTTAGTACTCAGAATTAGAGGAGTCCTCACTATTCCACAAGGGACTCTGATGGAGAGGTCTGTTCTCAAAGTCATGTGTTTCAGAAGAATGCATGGAAAGGACCTCAAGGAGACTGACCCGTCCCATCAGCAAGGACTGCCGGGGCCCCAGAGCCGATTTCTGTAGGGCACAAGTGTTGGATAAAAAGCTCCTGAGGGCTAAGAAGCACTTTAAAGCCCAGGAAGGGTCAATGATCTTCCTGACAGCACCATGCACAGCTGAGCCTACACGTGTCTGATCCCAGGATTCTCTCTGCCCAGCCAGCCCAAATCGATGCTGAAGTCTCTGCCCAGATGCCCAAATCCCTGGGAACCAGGTGTTACAGGTCCTCCTGCATGCCATCCAACTTCAGAAGACCATGCTGTTACTTCTCTGCTCTAATAAGGGGAAGGTAAGAGATGGGGCTGCTTGGCCAACCACGCATTACCTTCGTGGGGAAAAGCCAAAGATGCTTGGACAGCTCATTTCTGGTCAAGCGGCAGCCTGGTCTTGATCCTGAAAGTCCTGGGTCAGATGAAGAAATTGGTCTCATCCTTCACTGAGTTTCTGTTCTAGACAGCCGAGCTTTAATTGAGAGGTTTGGACATTTTTGGCAAACACAGGTATGTTCATAGGGTAACCATATGGTTCACTGTCCAGAAACACTTGAGTAAGTGAAAAGGAATCCTATGAATTACTCCAGGCCCCGGGTGTAAACCAGGATGGTCCTGAGACATGGAACCAATCTTACTAGTTATAGCGACTAGAAGCATAGTCCTCTCCTCCAGAAATACATTGCATTCCATTTGGACATTTGATCTGATTCAAGAAATTGGATAAAGAACAAATTCATTCCATTTTCTTACAATTTACTACATCATGATCACGAGGGTAAAGGAAAGTAGAGCAGGTTGGTTAAAGGATTTGACAATTTTAGATATACTGATTTTTTTTTTTTTTAATGGAAGTGCTGGGGATCGAACCCAGGGCCTTGTGCATACTAAGCACGTGCTCTACCACTGAGCTATTTTCCCCTCCCCGAATCTAGTTTAGATCCTAGGTTCAAATCCTGGCTTGACCGCTAAACAGCTGTGCCATTTTGGGCAACTTACCTCTCTGTGCCTCAGTTTTCTCACCTGTAAGATAGACCTACGGAGAGTAGCTACCTCATTGGGTTATTGTGACAATTAAATTATAAGGTAGGTTAAGTGATCAGTGGCTGATAAACAGTAAACTTCCAGTTATTATTAGCTATTATTTTAAATATTTAAATAACCCTCGACTGTGAATTGGCAGCTCCGGAGCCAGCCTGCTGAACAGTCCAAGTCTTTCATTTATTTGCTCGAACAGGCAGGGTATTTTTCTAGGTTCATGGATAACAATGATCACTTTTGCACTAAGGACCTGAGGACTGACCCGATTTTCCAGAACTTGGATAGGTGAGATAATCTTCAGGTTGGATTTGACTTAAAGGCTGTATTCAAATCACTCAAGTAAGAAATACAATGTGCAGTTCCTAAAGTCCATCTTATTTGATGCATGTTGGAGATGTGGCCGTTCATTGGGGGAAAGAGGTCCTGGCCTCTCGTGGACATTAACGGGCAGAAATAAGTGAAGCCATACAATATCCGTGCCTGCACATAAGCCACTGACAAATGTGGCAAGTTTACTTAATTACCATGGATTCAAACTGAGATTTTCAGGGGTCACATCCACCCTCCAGTCCGACGTGCATGACCACAGCGCACAGGCATCCACAGCTCTCCTGCGGGGCCCTGGAGCGCCGCACCCTCCCCAGGACTGCTGGCTACTATTCTTAGTCACCAGCAATTTTATGCGCATCCTCTTGTCCATTTTAAAAACACACGATTGTGAGTCAAAGCCAGAGGGAACAGGCATGTTAGGAGAACTGGGGCTGGGAGCGCTCAACCCAGTGATTAAGTTTTTAGATCATGCTGGTACATCATGAATTCTTCCTTTTAAATATAGACCAGTTTCATTGGATTTGAAATGGGCTGACTCAGGCTAGTCATGCTAAACAGGTCACCTAATTGTGCTGAAACGTGCGGCCTGAATGAAAGGTTCTGGACATACCCAAAGAGGGAGAGGAGGACCCTGAACTTCTAAGAACCTGAGGCTCAAGGGAAAAGTGGGAAGGAACTCTCTTTGTGCTCCCAGCAGTTCTTCTGAGGGTGGGTGTTATTTTTATGGCTTAGTATTGAGCATCTTGAATGATGTAACTGGTCTTGTGACAGATTTGAGATTTGTAGACTTTCTTCAGAGTAATGTTAAAACCTAGTGATATGGCCACTAAAATCTATTTTCGATTCAGCATACGTGATATTCTATATTTGCATAACATCTCACATTTTACATCCAATTAATTTGTTAAAAATATTTAGTTTGTCCTGCTTTTTTCCATCTGGGCCTCTCCTGGTCCTTTTCACACACTGCCTTTCTTCCAAGCAAATTGCTTGACATGCTACCTATGTACAGAAAAGTACAAAGCAACTCAGTGAATTTTTACAGACTGAACGCATCTTATCAACTCAGTTTCTGGATCAACAACCAGAACCCCACAAGTCCCATCCTGCCCTCTTCCCAGCAAAGTTAGCTATTGTCCTGACTTCTAAGACCAGAGATTATTTTCGAAATTGAATTATACACTATATTCTCTTTCGTATCTGGTTTCTTTTGTTTAGTATTTTTGTGTGTGTGAAATTCATCCACGTTGTGTGAACTCACAATATGATCACTTTTCTTGCTGTAGTCCATTATATAAACGCACCACAATGGATATGCCGACCATACTGCTGATGGACATCCGTGGTTTTACAAACAGTCTGTAATGAACATACTTATCTGTACCTTTTGGGGAACATACATTTAAGAATTGCTTGGCTATATAAGTTGCGTTATACATAATTACATATGGTAATAATAATAATAATAATGTATGCATATATTATATAAAATTACATACTGCATGCATATTGATACTTCTATATACTTTCCACATGAACCTACATATATATTTCCTTTAGGAGGTAGTATTAAATGATTATCCAAAGCTACATCAATTTACATCCCCAACCAGTAGTGTAAGAAAGCTCTCACTCTTCCACATCTTTGTTATCACTTGGTATTGTTCACTTTAGTCATTTTGGTGGGGGCATGTTTCCCTTTAACAATGTGTGTATTTATCTCCATTCATCATCGCCAGTGGCTATTTTTTCCCTCCCAATTTGCACAAATGACTGCAACTTTAACACAGCTAGTAATTAATATATATAGTCACTGCTAAACAAAATGCTAAAAATAAAATGTCAGTGGTTCATATTATTTCTATAAGGAATTTAGCCTTCTAATGGATTAAGAAAATACTACTACTAATTTTGGTAACATTCAGGAGTGGGGAAATGGATGTGATGGCCATTTAAGTCCAAGCTATTTCCCTACTACACTTCCTAAAACCAGCCCAATGTAACCCTAATCAGAAACAGTACAAGCGCAACACACGTCAATTACTTCCATGAGTTCACCGAGTCCAGCTCTTGCCATGAACCTCGGCTTTCTTCTAAAGATCTCAGGGAGTAACAACCACAACTCCTTTTCTTGGTGCTGTTTAACAGAGAGAGACACCAATGAGGGATGAAGACACTGGTTTCAGGGCATCACTGTGAGAAGGCAGAAGACGAAGGACCAGAATCTAGGCTTCAAGCCTTTCAGGTGTACCATGACAGGATACCCCCTTTAGGACAAGACTAGCCACTCAGTGATCTGGAATAGACAAAGTGAAATGTGAACCAGTGACCCTCTGAAGCTCCTTTTTCATCTACCAGAAATGGTGATGTCCTTTGGAATACCAGCAAAATCCCATTTGTTATGAAAGAGACCTTCACTGCACTGACATGGCTTAACTATCGCTCCTAATATCTGATAATGGAAGAATAAAGTCATTTTCCACTGCATAGTAATTTGGCTCAAACAATAGTCCCAAATATGTACCCCAAGAATTAAGTTCTTTGTGAGGTCCCATAAGCCAGCCTCAGCCTCTACAACGTAGACTGACAGTCAGACAGATCTGTCCTAACTCCTGCACCTCTGCTGGCTTCAGTGGGACCTCTAACACGTCCCTTCAATTTTCTAAGCCTCATTTTTCCCTCATTAAAGTTATCATTCCTCCTACTAAGAGGTGCTGTGGAGACTGGAGACCACACACGTGTGGCAGAATCATAATCTGAGGTCTTCAGCAGTCTCTTCTTTCATTCTCCCCACCTCATCCCCATTCAGGCTGGGGGACAGGGGTCACCATTTGTCCTGGGGCTGGATTCCTCAGGAGTGGGCCAATAAATAAAAATGACAGTTTCTCAGCTTCTGGTTCCATCTCAGACACACAGGGGTGTGGAGACAAAATGAGTCTCCTTTTACAGCCGTCAAAACTTCCAGATCCTTATCGTGTTGTAGGGTCGGTACATGCAAAATTTCCCATGGGTCTTGAGGGGGAAGTGAAAGTTGGCTGAGGAGGAGAGGTGCACGGACCTGTACCAGGTCCCGTTATGGGCACAGGAGCTAAGTGTCAGATACCAGCTGTGTGGAGAGTTTCCGTTGGGACTAACGGGAGGAGTGAACTTCACCTCACCAGATTATCTGAGCCAGGAGTCTAATGAGGGCCAGTCACAACTGGCCCTCTGTGGCTGGTCTCTGTGTGCAGGTGCATCAAGATCTGACTAAATGAATTTGCATCCAGTGTAAGAGGCTAGCGGAGGACCTGCAGGTCCAGACAGAGAAGTGGACACCCACTCCCTACTGTCACCAGGGTGGCACCTGAGTAACCTGTCCTGGGCTTAGTATCCTCCCTGGATCAAAAGGAGGAATAAATCGGAGGGATGATGGTTGTGAAATGAATTCCAAACATGGACTAACGCATTTCTGAATCACAACTTGCTTCAAAATATGAGGATGATGTTCTGACCACTAGGTAGACTATAGGCTTCAATTATTTTATTAAAGAAACTGTTAAAATTTTGTGGTATACCCCCAAGTGAGTGATGCTATTACATGTGAAAAAAATGCCTGGTACAAGTAAATGGTCATTACTATTGTCTAAGAGATCTAACTAACATCCTGTCTCTTGTCACCCAAGGATTAAGCTGTAATGGCAGGGGCTGTTTCGCCATGCTGTAAGCAGTTTCTACTAATACTGTACAAGCCAAAAATTTTTCAGCTTCTAACCCACTGGGAGGACTTTCTGAGTATCAGGATGTAAATGAAGACAACCCACCAGGTGGCCTCATTAAAAAAAATCTGATTTGAATAAAGCCTTCTTCACCATTAATGACCTGAGTTCATGTCACTGCGATAACACGAGAAGACAATACCTGGAGAGAATCAGAAACACACGATGGAAGTTTTCCGGGTCCATGGGAAGCCACGTGCCTCTCACTTGTGATATCTGTTGTGCTCTCTCCCGAGGTCTGTGGAGAACAGCCAGTTACCCATCACCATCTGGCCAGGCTAATTCTGGGTGGCTGCAGCTGCAGCCCAGTGTCTGGTCATCACAGCTCCAGGTTCTCTCCATACTAAATAGCTGCTAGCTCAAGGGGCTGCCTGGCCAGCAGACTCACTACAGGCAGCCTCCCTCTCTAGCGAGAGGTCCAGGTTTCGAGGCACCAAAGAGCGCCCTCATCATCCATAAACCCAGTACCGTGTGCTTCCTTTCTCTCTCCTCCCAGGAGTCTCTATTGAGCTTTCAGGATCAAATGCCTGGACCACACATCTCACCTGGACAGGACCTCTTACATGGATGCTTGCAGTAGGTCCTATAACTGCTCCCTCTGTTCTGATCATCCATTCTATCATCTATCCAGTGCTAGTGCCAGGTTAATCATCCCAAAGCCCAGATCAAGCCACATCACCTCCTAGCTCACAAACGTTTAACATTTCCATGTTGGCTACAAAAGAAATGCAAATTTCCTGGCTTAGCATTCAAGGCTCTTACCATCCGGTCCCAGTCTTAGGAAGCAATATAATGTAATGGCTGAGGTCACTGATACTGATTCAAAGCTCCGCTCTATTATATCCTTAACATCCTTCTATCAAGTTACTCTCTCAGTTTACTCATTTTAAAATGAGATTAATGATATTCATACCACTGTGGTAGGGATTAAGTCAGATCAAAGTAATCTGCCTAACACCCATACACTGAAAATACTCACTGGAGGCAGGTGAGAGTTACTACTAATTTTTCAGTACTGCTTCTTGGTATTGGCCAACATTCCATCCACAAAGGACTAGTTATTGAGGCAATATACTGTAAGTGGTTAAACATCAGAATTTTGCAGTCAGATTGGGCTTAAATGATGACTCTGCCACCTGCTGTGTGACTTGAGCAAGTTACTTAACCTGTCTGAGCCTTGCTGTTCTCCTTGGTAAAATGGAAATAATACCTATCTCATGGGGAGGTTGTAAGTATTAAATGAGAGCATGTATGTGAAAAACAACATAATTCTCAGAACAAAGTAAGTGCTGAAGAGAAGTCACGCCTTATTTCCTGTCCGATTTTGAGCTTACTTTAATATACTCTCTTTGAACTTAAATTCTTTCATGTCCATCTTTTGCTTTCGCTTTTTCTTTCCTATTCTAGAACCACACTTTTCTCTATTTATAACTCACCAGGTCCTATAGTCTTTAAATCCAGATCAAATATTCAAATGTTTCCTCCTCCAAGAAGCCTTTCCTGATATCCTTAGCAGGAAATAACCTCTCAGAAATAAACTACTCTGGGAGTATGAAAGAGTACTTTCTGATAGACATGAAGCATTAGGTGTGGGAAGAAAGGTTGCCAGCTGTTTCAGCAAACAAAGAATGTTGCCTTTCATTCCCACCATCAAGCCATCAGCCACCGCAGCCACCCTGACGAGGTGCCCCGAGGGGAATTCAGGATGGAGGAAAACAGGATGCTGGCCTTAGGCAGTCAAGATGCCTACTAAAAGGAATGATTTCAATGAGCTCAGACTCCTGCATCTTCCCATAGTAGAAAAGTACTAAAATCATTAACTTGACATGGCTGTTTTTTTTGTGATTAGCAAGAATCTTTTGATGTTCGACTATATGGGTTTTTCAGCAAAAACTCCTACATAGGCTGGCTCCTCCCTTACCTCTCTGTAACAGCTCCTCAGAGCTACCTGAGAGGCTGTCTCCAGGGCTGTAGTCCTCAGTAAGGTCCCCAAATAAAACATAACTCAACTTTTAGGTTGTGCTTTTTTTTTTTTTTTAGTTGACACTGAACTGTGTATATTTTTATCTCGACAACTAAATTATCAAGTTCAAGGATGAGACTCAATCTATTTCATCTTTCTGTCCCCTTCACAGTAGGACTTCAATACCTGCTCATGGAACTGTTTCATCCAGTTCCCATCTGTTTTGCCAAAAGACCCAGAAGTTTAGAAACTGAAACCATGGAGTGAAGAGAGAAATCAACGGTGGACTGGTCGTTGCAAAGTGAGCGTTGCTAATCCATGAGTCAATCCCAACTGTTCCATTCGGCCCTTTGTTAGTTCCTCTGGAGACAGTTCTTGAGCATTTTGCTCTCAAAAGAAAGCTTGCTGATGAGTCAAAACTCTGTTGTTGCTTCAAAAGGAGCAAGTGTCCAAAGCTCTGCCCTGACAAATGTCACAGTCACTCTGCAGCTAGAGTCCTGCTACTTTGAGTTCTATTGACCTGCTTAAACAACACCTTCTGTGTGAGCCTTTCCCAGCTCTCGAAAAACAGGCCTCTTTGAGGTTTAAGGTCTTACGTTCCACTCCTTTCTTTGCCGTGCCTACCTGAGGAAGCTCTCACTGGATAATCCCCAGTGAACGGCCTCTCCCTACCCCTCAAGGGGATGATGATAGAGGAGAAATGCCCTAAGGAGAGAGGGCCCTTGTGTTGAATTTGTAGCCTCTTCCATAAAAGATCACTCTTAAGGAGCAAGTTAAGTCTCAGGTGAGGACACAGATCTCTTTAACCCTGTATATATTCATCTCAGTGCCAAGCTTCTCAGGGGCAGGGAGATGCTGGGATTGAGTGAAAAGGGCTGGGTGTTTGGCCTCCCACAGATCTAAGCTCTAATGCTGAAAGGCTGAGTGTTGTGGGCAAAGGACCTGGCTCTTAGCCCTTTTTTCATTTGTAAAAATGGAGACAGGGTCCCCTAACTCCCAGAATCACTGTGAGGATTGAAGACCTCAAGACCTATATCAAAAAGCCATTATATGATCAGTAACATAATACTTTTCAATATGTTTATATTTGTGGAGGCAGTACAGACCAGTGGTCAAGCACAAAGATTTTTGGGGGGGACCAGGCAGATGTGGACCCAAGCTCACTCTTACCTACTTCAAACTGTGTGACCTCAGGCTTCTCCTCTCTGAGACTCTTTTACCTCATCTGGAAAAGTGGAAATAACACCACTTCCCTGAAAATCTATGGGAAATCATAAGCGAGAGAAAGAAAAGTACTTAGCACAGCGCCTGGTCAATAGATGGCACTCAGAAGTACTCATCCAGTGGGGGAGGGTATAGCACAAGTGGTAGAGTGCATGGCTTAGCAGACCCAAGTTCCTGGGTTCAATCCCCAGTACCTTCCCCAAAAATAAACAAATAGGTAAACCTAATTACCTACCCCCCCAAAAATAATAATCAAAAAAGAATATTAAAAAATCCCTATTCAGTTCGGAAATCTATTCTCTGAACTGATATGGAGATCCTTCTTAGCAGAGATATATTTGCTTGGTGTTAAATTTAAGAAAGGTGAAATGAACAAACCAGGCCAGTTTCCATTAATTCAGGGGAGAAAAAAAAAGAAGTGCACATCCATCAGCTCGGTTTTTCCATGCTGGTATCTTCAGCATCTACATTGTACTTGAAACAGGGCGCTTGTGACAAACCTTCACGGGTGCTATCATGGAAACCGTACATTCCCCTACGTGTTGAGTGCAGAGGATTGCTGCATACGTCTAACCAGGGCCGGGTCTCATGCTATCTCCCCTGACACCCCCTGGCCAAGAAGGGACGCTGCAAGGCAACACCTCTCCCCACTGACTGTTGTTACTAGACTTAATTGGGTTAGTGACAACAGTGGACTCCCTTGGTGACAGGGACAGCCACAACGTCAACCTCCTCAGAGCTGAGAACCACAAATTTCCTGGCAGCCAGCCTGACAGGGCTGCTTTTGAGCTGCCCCCTTCCAGGGAGACTGCAGAGGGCTCCCTGGGAGCTTTCTAAGGTGGGGCACTAGGAAGCCTTCAGCTGATTTTACCCAAGGGGAGTCTTCCTTATGTTCAGACTGGCTACCCTCGTGGAGAAGAGTGTGTAAACACACAGAGAAGCTCCGTGCATAGACACAGGGCTAGAAATTTAAACTCTTCTCCTCAAAAGAGGAGCAGAGGGAGTTTCTCCTGCCCTAGGAGATGTTGAAGAATAAGCACTTACTACGTGCTAAGCAATGAACTGGTTATTCGGACGACACGTAAATAAAGCACAACCCTCATCTGTAAGGACCCAGCACACTTGCAGGGCGTTTGGACACACATCCCACTCCTCCTTCAGGGGCTCAAAATTAATTGCTCCTTCCTCTGTGCCCACATGTAACTTGACTTTCATAATCTTTATAACAGTAATCCCATTAATCTCGTCCAGAAATAGAAGTGGATTCTTATGGAAATATTTGACCTGCATGGTTCTCAACAAAGCACGATTAGAGAGAGAATAAAGCCCCTTCCTCTTTGAGCTTTTCTCCAGGACTCACATTTTCTACAGCAAAATATGTTTTACTTGTATAT
The DNA here is from genome assembly GCF_036321535.1 of Camelus dromedarius. Taxonomy (NCBI): domain Eukaryota; kingdom Metazoa; phylum Chordata; class Mammalia; order Artiodactyla; family Camelidae; genus Camelus; species Camelus dromedarius. The sequence continues at coordinate 23,090,695 of NC_087452.1, forward strand.
GAAGATGATAAAGGAAAGTGTTACTGTATTTATAGGTCAGAAATGGACCCAGCGCCTTGAAGTCACATTCTGTCAAAATAAAAAAGCTGTAATGAAATACTGATATTGTTCTAAAAAGTCCAAAATACTTAAGATCTTTTCTATAATTGAAAGAAATCTCGGGACGGGGGTGGGGGGGTGACGTGTAAACTTCAAAACTGCAGACTAAATAACTGGGTTATTCTGGGTTAAGAATCCAGTCCACACCCAGTGTGCTGATCCAAGCCAAGCCCTTTGTTCTCCTGACTTTTCCATCAGACAAGTTTTCTAGCACTGTTCATGCTCCTGGCTTTCAAAATTAACGGACTGATTTAATCAAAGGAAGGGAAGAGAGAACAGATTTTGGATCACAATTTCTTGGAAATGGCAGAAATTTCTGGAAAACCAAGTACTGCACCTTCATTTTACAGAGGGGGAAACTGAGAATCACACGGTCGCAGAGCAAAGCACAAAACTATGATGCGAACCTGACCTGTATCTGTCTCTCAAAGCGATGCCATTTCCATGCAGAAAGTCAGTCAACAAATCAGTAGTTACACTTTCTGGAATGTACAGATGAGCTGTTAGGGTCTAGAAGTTCTGCTACACGAATCAGTTCATAATGGTTCATTCACTCACTCATTCGCCCACAAGACGTCTCCTAATTTGCTGCTCGGCGCCAGGCAATTCTCTCAAGTCTGTGGACCCAGGGCAGGGAGCCACACTTTGACCCTGCCTTCCTGGTCCAGAGATGAAAACTAACAAGTCCTTGGACATCAAAGTTCTCTGCATCTAGTCATTTTCTCTCTAAAAGGGTGTGCCTTTATTACAGTGCTCCACTGGGAAGCTGAATAGGGTTTTCTTCAGTTTAGTCTGCAAATATCTACCAGAAAGGACAGGAACCTTTTCAAAATGCATGGTGGTCAAACATGAGATTCTTCTCCTTCTGCTTCACCTTGACGTCCTTTTTAAGTAACTAAGCTTAGTTGTTCTGACTTCCCATTGACTCACTAACTCCACTGAGAGAATTTATAATTAGGAAATAGTAAAAAGTGTACATAAAAATGTATATTTACAGGTGTTCACTAGAGCATTATTTTTAAGACAGCAAAAGTGAAAACAACCTACTTTTCCTATAATTAGAGGCCACTTAAATAAACGATACAGCAATATGTTCTAGACCTATGCCATTAGTTAAAGTAATCCTTTAGAAAAATCTCCCTAACGATATAAAAATTTTTCCATAATGTAACATGTGGGAAAATAAGGTGATAAAACAGTATTTATAGCATAATTCTAATTAGGTAGCACATATATACACATTATATTCTAAAAATAGGCATTATTGTTGGGTGTCATAATTATGAGTGATATTTATTTTCCACTTTTAGTCAGTGTCATTTGCGTACTCAGAAACAAAGCTGTCATTTAAATTAAAAAATGATGCTGTGTATAAAATAAGCTACAAGGATCTCCTGTACAACATGAGGAATGTAACCAATGTTATACAATAACTATAAATGGCATATAACCTTTAAAAACTGTGAATCACTATACTGCGCACCTGTAGCTTATATAATATTGTACATCAATTATCTGCCAATAAAAATTTTTTAATGATGCAAATAGGTTTTCTATAATAAAAGTTGTTTCAGTAAAAGCTAGATTTCCTTAACAGGAGGTGTCGACGACATACTAGTTTACCTTTTCATAATTCTTCAACTAAATCGGTAATTGCCAGGACTGAGAACTGCATTTCTGTGTGCTAGCTGGACCACTGTTAAAAAATTTTGAATTAAAAGGAAATGTATTCCTTTCTTATTTGGTGACTGAATTATGTGTCAGTGTTTATTTAGGACTTTTTGCAGATAAATAATGTGTCTTTCAAATACATTTTTCTTTATTAATCTCAAACAGGCTAGCAAATGACTCAAAGTGGGGTGACAGAAATAACATAGCCTTACAGAAGTAAATAATTTTTTGAAATTCGAAATTCACATGTCTGTGAAAATGTGCTATTTATGAGCTCTTGAATGGGCTACAAGTTTTGAATCTGCAGAACCTTATGTCAGAACTCTCCCGTGTTGTATCAATCGTACCCATGAAATAAAGACAATTTCATGTGGATATTCTCCCATATTAATTTCTTACTACATAAGTAAGACAAAGCAGTAAATTCATACAATATATTAAAATACCTTCATATCTTACCTTTTACACATGTGACAATTCAGTTAGTTACGAGAACTCAGTACAAATTGCTCAGGAAGACTCAGATTTGAGTCATGAAGACTTTGGAATAATACCACAAAATTTCACCTCTAAATGTTTACAGGTTCAGCCTAGATAAAACGTTGAGTCAACTTTTCTTCAACTGAAATGGTTTCCCAAGCTAAGAATATATTTGTTCATTCATTCATTCATTGATTCAGTCAATACATGGTAACAGCAGTTGGTACTCTGCTTGGCCCTGAGTATACCTGAGTCATTAAAACAGAGTTTCTGCCCTTATGACATTTCTAACTTTGTGACCTAACTTTGTGAGAGGCAATGAACAAAGGAACAACCCGATAATCCAAGAATGTCAACTGTTGTCAGTGCTGTGAAAGAAAAATGTGTGGGGCTGGGGTAGGACCTACCACGGTGAAGAGACGTCTGCTGAAGAAGGATAATTCAATGGAAATCTGAAAGATGGGAAGTGGCCAGGCCTGGGGTGAAGAGAGGAAGGAACACTGCAGGAATGGGGGCAAGAATGAGAGTCCTAAGACAGGAAAGAGGTGGTTGTGTTCAAAGAGCTGGGGTGAGGCCAGTGGTTCTGGAGTGGAGACCTCTGGCAAGCTCAGTACCACAGAGGTGGATGGGGCGATGCCACTCTGAGAGAGGCAGGGATCCCCGACACAGGTGGACAGATCAGGAATGAGCAGACAGGAACCTCTTTCAGAAAGTGCTTCGTGTGTGTGGACGTAAGTTACCTCAGTGGGTTTCACTGCAGGAAGTGGAAAGAAATGGCTTCCCTTTTCTCTGGAGGTAGGAAATGAGTGCATCTGTGGATAGGGAGGGGAGAGATGGATGTGGCTGATAGAATGTGGCCCGCTCTGAAACAGTCCCTCCAAAGGACAGCAGAGAGAAGGAAGAGAGAGCTGACTAAGAAAGCAGAGAGCTTGCCAGGCAGCACCCAGACCCCAGCTGGGACAAGGCTGAGAATTTATAGCTTTAATAATAGCAAATTAAGTCTTTGACCAGCAGGTTACAGAACAGCAAGCAGACTCGATCTTATTTATGTAAAATCATCTGCATGTATCTTTGGGGACACAGGCAAAGAAAATCCTAGGTGGAATTTCATCAACACGTCAAACACTACTTACAGGGTGAGTGTATACTTGACTCTTTGCTGTTTGAATTATTTCGTATGACACACTTCAGTGTGAGATTTATTTCATACTTGCACAGCATTGGAATTTCTCCTATTACCAATGAAGGGATTTAGAGAACCATGGAATTCTAGACCTGAAAGGGACCACCTTGTCCTCCCTTCTCCTTTAAAAGGTGAGGAAAAGGGGGCCCAGAAAGAGGAAGCCCCCCCCCTTTTTTAAAGTCTTACAAGGATTGAACTGCAGAGATGAGTGCGTCCCAGGTCTCCTACACAAGGGTCTTTCCTACGCTGTCTAGATAGAGTATTAAACAGAAAATAATGCACAGAAAACTGGCTTTCCATGGGGGTTGAAGGTACTTTTTAGATAAGGATACATCCTGTTTGATGGCAATACTTCAAAGCATGCATGTATGTAGATACAAACATGTATGTATTTGTACATTTATGTACACATGTCTATCCACATAGCTTTAAATCCAGGCTGCATTTGCTACAACATCTGCTCTTCTCTTTGAGATTACCAATTTCTGCACACACCACACTGGGCACTTCCATGGAAAAGTCAATCAGGAGATTTCCTCGCCACCATCTTCCCCACTGTCAGCCAGCAGTTGTCAGGGGCACAGATAAAATTTCTCAAACTGACAACTGAGATTCTTTGATTAATATAATTATATCTCATTTCCTCTTATAGTAAGATGTTGAGAGCCAGTAGTTAATTAAAAATGCCAAGAAAGCAAAAAAGATTTTAAAATCGAACTAAACAACAAAACAACACAACACAAATAGCCCCACTTTCTCTTGGCTTCTGTTCACTGGCACACACTCAACTTTACACATCTGATTTTGGGCAGAATGTGGGAAGGACGCCTGCATTAAGTGACATGTGTGCGAGATGTGGGTGGCCCTGAGCTTGCTGGCTGGAAAGTGCAGGGAACAGCTCAGCCCCTCTAACACACTGGTCTGAATGTGTTAACTCAGGCATCTGAAGCAAGACACTCTTGTGGTCTGCACATGCCTCATGGGCCCCCGTCCTGACTTGTCCACGGAAACCAGGCCTCCCAGCATGCACGCCAGGTAGTTTGGGTAGGGCACCACTGCTGGTTCTAAGAGCTGGAGCAGGGACCCACACCTAAGCCGGCCAGAGCCCCACAGCAGCCTCAGGACTGGCTCAGTGTTGGGCACGTGAGCCCGTCAGAGCCAGTGGGGGAGTGTGAACCTTCTGCTGAGAACTTAGGACGTTTTTCCCGCTGACCTTGGACCTGAGAAGGCACAGGCCATGGCTGCCCCAGCCCTCTTCACAACATCAGCAAGAACCTGGCTGAGAATGGAGCCAATGTGAGCGAAAGCAGAGCTGAGAGACAGAGAGAAAAAACTAGGAGGTTAAAGTTGTGAAGTTTTCATTTTTTGGAAGTTAAACTTGTCACAGAGTTTTAAGTTCATGTGGTTCAACCTAACTGACTCTGATGATGAGCTGAACTTCTGTCCTAAAGCCACCAGGTCTAAGCCTGGACTTCTCAGTCATATAAGTCAATAAACTTCCTTTCCCTTTTTTATAAGGAAGTTTGTGTCTTTTTTTCTTTTAACTGCTCAAAACCATAAATCCATCTTCCTCCTTAAAGCTGAGCTGTTTTATGAAGAAACCGAAGAGACAAGAGACTGATGGAAAGAGAAAGAAGGGTGACCCCGTGTCAACTACACCAAGTGAAAAGGAAGACCCTATGGGGTGGTGCGGGTGGGGGAAGCTGGGGTATGGACTCGGAGGTGGGAGGTGTGGGGTCAGAAGAGGAGTTCCTCTCTAAACCCAGCTGGACACTGGGTCTCTGCTGGAGAAAACCTTCTCTCAGCAGAGCAGACCTAAGAGATATGAAGTGGGTACAGAGAACAGGGCTTTAAGATACAGTCTATTGTCATGCAAATCCCATTGCTGACAGAAAGCCAGAAGAAAAATGCATCAAGCAGAAGAAGACCACAAACACACTGCAGTAAGAGTCTAGAGAACCAGAGCCCCTCGTCTGCAGGATAGAACACTTAAAGGAGAGGGGGTACACAGAGAATCCTGGAGGAAAAGCTGCAGAGGGCTCTCCTTGAGTATTCAGCAGAGCACTGTTCAGCATATGCATGTGAGGAAGCTGCCCGATACTGGGGAGAGGACCAAATGAAAGGTTAGAGGGGAGAGCACCTGATGCTCACACAGGGCTGTGAGTTGTGCCTGGGCCCTTGGCAAGAATGGAAAAGCTTTAATTCACGGGCATTGTGCAGAAGACTTGGAAGGGTCTTGCGTCAGTAGTGGGGAGTCTAGACCCCAAAACCCTCTAGTGCTAACAAATCCTAAAAGCAAGACCTGAAAGGACTAGTCTGTTTCCAAGTAAATTAACCGACTGCTGAATGATATTCATAGAATTTTTTTTAGTATAGCAACAAACAAGGTAAAATTCACAATATTTGGTATCTAAGCAAAAATTACCAAGCATGCAAACAGAGAGGAAAATCCGATCTATAATGAGCAGAAAAATCAATTGAAATGAACTTGGAAGTGATTCAGATGTTAGAATTAGCAGACAAGGCCGTGACAACAGCTATTACCATATTACAGATGTTCAAGAAGTTGAACAGAGGCATGGAAGATTAAAAAAAATATTCAAATTAAACTTCTAAGGATGAAAACTGCAATGTGTGAAGTGAAAAATATATAAGATCGGATTAAGGGCAGATTAGAATTACAGATGATTAGTGAGCTTGAAGATAGAGCAACAGAAACTATCCAAACTAAACACAGACAGAATAAAGATTTTTTTTTATGGATCTGTGGGACCACTTCAAGAGGCTTACTAGAAGAGTTGGAGTTCCCAGAGGAGGGCAGAGCAGAAAAGAAAACTGGACAGTAATTATTGAAATTTTTCCAAATTTGATGAAAACTATAAACCCAAGGGTCCAAGAAGCGTAATGAATTTCCAAACACTATATGAACAGGAAGGAAATGACACCACAAAGTACATCACAATTAAACGGCTCAAAACACATGACCAAGAGAAAAGTCTTAAATGCAGCCAGGAAGGAACAAAAACACATTATGTACAGAGGAATGAAGATAAAGATTACAGAAAACGTCTTGTTAGTAGCAAAACAAGTGAGAAAACAATGGAGAAACATCTTTAAAATACAGAAAGCCAGAATCTCACAACCTAGAATTTCGTAGCCAGCAACTATGTCTTTCAAAACCAAAGATGACATAAAGACTTTTCAGACACCATACAGCTGAGAACATGTACCACCAGCAGACATGCACCACAAGGGGGGGAAAAAAAAGGTTAAAGAAAATCTTTCAAACAGAAGAGCGATGATGACCCTGGATGGAAATGTGGATCTATGCACAGGAATGAGGAACGGTGGAAATGGTAACATGGTTTAATGTAAGTCAGTTACATCTCAATAAAGTGTCAGTAAAATATGTGCAGGTGAATAAAATTTTCTTAGAGAAATATTAATTGAATACCTACTGCATTTTGGTGTTTTCTACGCTGAGGATGGCAACATTGGCTAGATATACTCCTGGTCCTAGGATGTCTCACAGACTGCACTGAGATGAGACTACCCTGAGAAGTTCCAGTAATTTCAAAAAATTACAAAAAATTCAGGTTCCTCTTTATCCTTCAACTAAAATGCCAAAGCAAAATGAAGAATTTGGTTCTACCATTTCTTATAGTTAATGAATACTCACACCCCCATTCTTCTGCTTTCTTAATATTTCCAAATATTATTGAAGATAATCTTCCTTTTCTCTTTGTCCTTCAGAGTCCTTTACCTTGGTGTAAAAAAAAAACCTCTTATTATTTCTCCCTAATGTGAGCCATGAACTATGTCCTTCTCAAGTCTGATATCAGATCTCTATTAGTCCCTTAACACCAGCGGCAATTAGCCCAGACTCCAGTTTTTCTCTCGAAAGTGAACTTTCTAAATAGACTTCTCCTAGGAACACAGCATGTCTCACTTCATCTCAGTGTGTGACCTCTCTGAACACAGTTGAATATATGAAAATCAAAATTTACAGAACTTGTAAATTGAGGGCTGATTATCTGCATACAGAAGGATTTTCATGAAGAATTCCTTCAACTTAAAATAAATCATTCGGCATGAAGGCTGAGGTGAGGAGATGACAGGGAACGAAAGACTGCCAAACTGCCAGCTAGAGGCTGAGGAAGTTGCTAATTAAAGGGCAAAGGGAGAGGAGGGGGGAACACTGCTGCCGTGATAGCACCAGACAACGAGAAAACAGGAGTAATTAGTGCACAACTTCGGGGGAAACAAATATATTAAGGAATGAAAGTGAACTTGGCACTTTGTTAATGTACTAGTAACCATCTTTTCAAGTGATTTTTTTTCAAGAAGAAAACTGATTTCAATAGCTCCCTCTTGTTTAAGACGGTGGTGGGGAGGTGGGGGGGAACACAATGCAGGAGGTCTGAACTTGGGTTTGGAAGTCAGACCGCCTGGGTGTGAATCCTGGCCCATTCGTGTAATGCGTGTAACTCATGTGTGAACCCAGGTGACTCACTTGGCCTCAGAACCTCTATCTCCCCATCCGTAAAATGGGGGGGAAAATGGTATCACCTCCTCCTTTGTATTATGGGGAAAACTAAGTTGAATAATGCCCTAACCAACAATGGATAAAGCACATGATTACTTGAAATTCACGAAGGAGCCGCAATGAGAAACCTCACCCGAAAGAGATGCTCTTGCTTAGCACAGGTCCTGGAACAGACTGCACATTCAGTACATGACAACTATTATTACTATTGCTCAGAATTGCCCTCCAGTTGTTCTGCCTTCACCATGGAGAGTGTAATTTGTATCCTTTAGCAGAACAAACACAATAAAAATGATGACAGTTGAAAAAAGCCCCCCTCCCTTCCCTAGGTCTACTGAATGGATTTGCCTTCCTCCAGTCTAAACCGGGCTAATGGCACACTCGTGATTAAAAGCACCTGCCCCCAAGTGCAGTCCTTTTGTAGGGAACCCTCCCTCTGAAATTGGGCAGAGAGAACACAGTCCTTTTCAAGGATGAGGAAGAGAGCGCTCTGATTGATTTCTTTGCATTCTGAAGTCATAATTAAGCATATTGAGTTCCCTGCTACTTTGATCTTTATCATGATAATGAACTCCTCGGCAAATTTTAATGGGCTGTCTCCAAACTAATTCTATATTGTTTTTCGTCATTGGTAGATCTGATCGACAGAGGTCGGGTAGAAGCCCGTCGGAACGTGTCAGTCTGCTCAGCCACTGAGCAACTCTCAGGTGTCAGGAAGAAAGTCACCTGCCTTAGTGCAACGTCCTGTTCATAATGGCAGTCTATTTAATGTTTCCAGAATGAGCGATACCGCACTGCTTTCAGTTCAAACATACTGAAAGGGAGCATATTGAGAAGCCTCACTAAACAGAGATGCTGTCTTGCCTGGCCCCAAAATTTGCTCCTCGGGGCTGCCGCAAACTGGCACCCGATCTTGAATCGACACTTCAAATCAAGGAGCTTGACATTCAATTATGAGATGAGTAAGACGGCAGTCCTTGCCTCCAGGAACGTAAGAGGATAAAGGAGGAACAAATGTTACCTTTATAAGATGTTGTTAAGGAAAACATGCTTTGAGAATCTAAAGGCTCCCAGGATAAAAGGGCTATCTGAAAAGCCATCTGGGATGGAGGCATGGCATCTGATCTGGGTTTTGAACATTGGGTGAGACACTGGGAGGTGGAGATGCAGAAATCGGAGGGAAGAGGGCATCCCAGTGGCAGAGGCTGGTATGGGAAGTTGCTAAATGACCGATCATTCCAGTTTGCTCAGTGTTGAGGGATTTCCTGGGACACAGGATATCCAGTGACAGAGCTGGGAAAGTCCACAGCCAACCGGGACAGGCTGTCATCCTAGGACGTGTGAGAAGGGCTGGTGCTGGTTCTGAGAGTATCTAACAGCTCCGTTTGTCAAGGGCAGAGTTCTGGTGAGGTGGTATGTGCGTGCTTGTTAAAAAGAATGTTGCCTGAGCCCTGCCCTTGATTTACTAAGTCAGAACTTCTGGTGGTGGGGGCCGAGGTATACTTGTTTTAAACAAGCTTTCCATTAATCACAATATAGTTTGAAAACTGGCAGTATACATAGGATTTAAGCAAGGAAAAAAAATCTAAAACACAAACTCTCACATACTCCCTACTTAGACAGTCAACAAGCCTTCGAGTTATTAGAGTCTGTGGAATCCTCTTTTTTTCCTGTCATAATGCATATTGGTTGTCAACCACTGTGTAGCAAATTAGCTCAAAAATCAGCTACTTAAAATAACAAATATTTACTATTCACATAATTTCTGAAGGTCAGAAACCCAGGAATGCTGAGCTGGACAGTTCTGGCTCAGGGTGTGTTAAGAGATTGCAGTCAACCGTCAGCTTGGGCAACAGGTATCCCAAGGCTCAACCTGGGCTGGAGAATACACATTCAAGGTCATTCGTGTGATTGTCTGCAAGCCTCATTTCCTCCTTGGCTATTGGCTGGAGGTTTTAGTTTCCTGCCTCTTGGGCCTCTTCACTGGGCAGATCAACTCAGTGCACTGTGGGAGGGGATCACACAAAGACGTGAAAACCAGGAGGTGGGATCATTGGGAACCATCTTGGAGATGAGTTATTGGTAATCTGGATCCATTATCTGTGTCTAATAAAAATTATCATATGAATGCAAATCAAAATTACAACGAGGTATCATCTCACACCAGTCAGAGTGACCATGATTAAAAAGTCCACAAACAATAAATGCTGGAGAGGGTTACCATAAGATCCAGCAATCCCATTCCTGGGCATATATCTGGAGAAAACTTTAATTTGAAAAGACACATGCACCCCAATGTACATAGCAGCACTATTTACAATAGCCAAGACATGGAAGCAACCTAAATGTCCATCAACAGATGAATGGATAAAGAAGATGTGGTATACACACAAACACACAGACACTACACAAAATGGAATATAACTCAGCCATAAAAAAGAATGAAATAATATCATTTGCAGCAACATGGATAGACCTAGAGATTATTATATTAAGTGAAGTAAGTCAGATAAAGACAAATATCATAGTATCACTTATATGTGGAATCTAAAAAAAAAATGACACAAATGAACTTATTTACAAAACAGAAAAGACTCACATAGAAAACAAACTTACAGTTACCAAAGGGGAAAGTGGGAGGGGTAAATTGGGAGTTTGGGATCAGCAGATATAAACAACTATATACAGAATAGATAAACTACAAGGTCCTACTGTATACTACAGGGAACTATATTCAGTAGCTCATAATAACCTATAATGAGGAATATGAAAAAGATTATACATATGAATAACTAAATCACTATGATATATACCAGAAACTAACACATTGTAAATCAACTATACTTCAATAAAGAATTATCATATGAAATCATATCTACCAAGACACTAATTTGTCTTATCACTGAACAATATATACATTTTATATTAAATAAAATTAATTAAATTAAATAACATAAATTTAACTTCCAGAAAGGCCAACCCTTCATTACAAATTCTTTTTTTACCAGTGAGACACACAGGATGTTTTTATTGAAAAAAAAAAAAGGAAGGGGGGATATTATGATACTTATAGTCCCAAGAGGAAGAAAATGTTGAGTATTTTGCATGACTCATTCATACAATTCTCACTTGTGATATTTTTAAATCATACAATTCCAACTGGGAGGCTCTGACAGCAAGACAAAAATCTTTTAACAAGCAATGAAAGGTTGCAGCATGCCCTGCAATTTAGACCATCAATTCCCTGGTAGGTTAGGCCATTTCTCTGGCCTGGTCTTTCCTTTGCTCTTAGCAATTCCAACATTGTTTAATGAGAAAAACTACATCCAAATGACCAGTGATTTCCAATTCCTTTTACACAAACACTCATACACACTTTTCTTACTCACTTGATTCTCAAGGTGATTGAAGGTTTTACTGTTTGGAGAGCTGGACTGGCATTGGCAATAGCTTTCTCTCTCCCCTGAGTTCTCACATGCTTTCCTATATAAGAGAACCCACTCGCAGAAAAGGATCTGCTAGCAGCCGTTCACGACACAATATAAAATTAACCCAGCTGTTGCTTATTCTGACAAAATTTGCCATTCAAATGTTATCACTAACTGTGGAACAAATAGCTTTTTTGAACATCCCTAGAATAGGAAAAGGAGTGAAAAAAAAAAAAAAAGCCAAAAGCACTCCTTGGAGAATTCATGTGATGTTTCAAGGTAAAGTTGCTGCGGGTTTTTATGTCGGATCAGTTGTACAGCCCTTGGCAAGACTTTTGCTCCTTAGCCACGCAGAACGACCCACTGGGAGGGTTTCATGAACTACATAGGATCTCATTGGGCCATGAACCCTACGGTCCTTCACCCTCACGATAGACCATGACATGATGGCCAGTGTCTCCAGATGACTCAGCTTTCTCTTGGTAAAACTCAAAAAGATCATTCTGTTTTGTGGATGATGACCAGGTAACACCAAACAATGACATAGCTTTTTTAAAAAAAAAACTCTCCCCAAATTGCTGGCAGAGTCTAAATGATCACGTCCGTGACGTGCAGATGGATTTTTTAAAAGCAGAAATAGAAGGAACGGAAGTCCACCCTCAGTGCTTTTCATAACTGTTTCTACTTGCTGGCCCTTGGCTCAGTGCTCATACGAAGTATTTTACATGCCTTTGAAAATTTCATGGTAACCATAAAGGTATGAGGTAAGTATATTAATCCCAGCTTTATAGACAAGATTCAAAAACTTTTCCACACTTGCAAGTAGCTGAGCTCAAACTTGAATGTGAATCTGAGTCCACAGGCTAAATGACCTTCTCTGCGGACAGAGTTATTGTTCAGATTATTGACACGATCACACACATGGCTCGTATGCTATTTGTTTTCCAAAGCCTGGGAAATCAGCTAAGCAGGTGCTGCTCATACACAGAGTGGTTTGCCCAGATTCTTAACAGTTAGGAAATGGCAGGATCAGGACCCAGTATCCAGGTCTTTTAATGAGCAAACTCAGGCCCTCCCTCCCTTAATGTCACCCTGCTTGGATGGGATTCTTGCACACAGGACACCATGACAATAGCAGTGATGTTTATAGGTGACAAAGTCATCCAGAGCATCTTATTCTCAGATTTGTTTTTTTTCCTGAATTCAGAATGACAGGGCTGACTATTTCCAAAGCCAGTCTTTCCACAGGGATGTTTTACAGATTTTTTTACCTGATGATCTTTGCCTCTGAAAATATACATATTTGAAGGTGTTAATTTCTAAGTTGATGGTGATGACTAACCATTGCTAGTTAGAAAAAAGGGTTATTTTTAAAGAAATATTTAAAGCAAATATGATTACATTAATGTGGCTGTTGAATATTATTGATGCTTGATTTCAATAATGAAAGCCAACACAATAAATTTTCGATAAAAAATTCTTTTACTGAAGAATATTCTCTATGCCTAGATAATTTGAAAACCACTGAAATAAAGTGGTACAGAGGACTGCATAATCAACGTGGGGTCAGGCCCAGCAAGATGTAATTCTGTTCCAACAACTCATGGCCCTGTGGCTTTGCACATAAGGTTCGTTTGAGTAACAACAGGAGGAGATTCCTGCTTCAGAGCCTGATTTATGTTGGGAAACACCAGCCTAACTTATTAAGGCAGACAGGGAAACCGTGAGTCTCTCAAAACAGAGGAGGCCACTTCTTTCATGAAAGTTCAAATAAGTGAAAGAAAGAATCTGAGAATTGGAGATGGTTCTAGAAGGATCGGTAAAATCTCAACAGGGGAGAAAATGATGAAACGAGGGGTGCTGATAAGGAATGGCATTCCAGGTGGGAAACTGACTAATTCACTTATTTATATACCTATTCACATAGGAAATATCTGGGCACTTATCATGAAACAGGCCCAGCTCTAGGTAACAGGATTGCAGAGGTGAGATTCACAGACAGACTCAGCCCTCACGGAGCGTATATTCCAGTGATGCTTATGGTAACATTCAATACAAGAGTGAAGTTGAGTCACTAGACAACAGGTGAGCACCTGCTGCAGGAGACAAGATGAGAACTTTACAAAAACCCAGAGGTGTCAAAAAACGACACAAATTCATGTCGTAAGTACCCACCTGCTAGTTACTGCTAAGCTTCTATGGCAAATTTTCTTAAATAGTTCAACTCTCCTCCTTAAATCATAGGTATTTAAACATAAGCCTGATGCAGGAAGACTTGGAAGTCTAAACTTGGAAGACTATATACATTACATTATGCCATCTCCAGAAGATTCTTATCTCCGCCTCAGAACAGGAAATCATTTACCTTGGTGAAGGAATACTGTAGGAAATTTTAATTGTCGATACACTTCAGTACAAAAATTAATTTATCAAAATAGTAAACGCTGGTAGATGCATCGAACTCAATATGAGATGGTAAACAATGCCTTTTACCCACTTCTTCCAAATTAACCCAACTTAAAAAAAAATAGCTAAATCCTTGTAATGGAACCTTCTCTAGATTCCGTTCTATGGTTTGAGCTGCTTCTTAAGTTAGCCAACAATTACAAACGTACACCTTTTTAAGTACAAATATTTAAAAATAATTGCTCAAAATTCACAACACTTTCTGAGGGCCCACTCTGTATTTTAGGTACCATGCTAATAAGCACATTTCATACCTAACGGTCATTCAAAACATTGTCATTATTCAGATTTATTTATCCAACTTGTCACAGTAACACTACTGAAAAAACAAAGGCTCTTGTCTACAAAACACCAGATTAGTATCAGGTGATGAAGGAAAGATCAGTACATACTCCTACTTTCCCAGTGAGGGAGCGGAGGCTCAGAAAGCAACTTGTTTAAGGTCACACGGCGGAACCGAGACTCAAGCCTGGATCTTCAGCTCTTGTCACTAAATCATATTTCACTGTATTTAATGGAACACTTTCCACCCCTCCACAGCTTCCTTTGCCAATATGCTTTTTCAAAAATAGGGTCTAACTACAGTAACATCCCTGCCTTTGAGCAGGTTCCCTAGAGGCAGAGAGATGTGAGAGAGATGTGCGTGCTCTCCACTCACTGGGGGAGCGCTCTCCAGGAAACAGCGGGGAGGGAAGGAGGGGAGAGCTAGGGGACAGGACGGGCTGAGCAAGGATGTGTTGCCAACCACAGGCTGGTTCAGTCTGATCCCGCCAGGCAGTCGGTGTGAACTGCACCAGAGGTGGTCCCACCCTGCAGAAAGGGACCCAGTCTTTTGTACCCCAGTGTTGGACTCTTACAGCTGTAGGGCTCCACGGGGGCAGAGTGTAAGTTCCTGGCCAAGGGGGCTTTCAGTCATGCAAAGGCCATTCTCTAGACAAATGGGCAGCTCTGACCCCTGCAATCAACATTCACAACAGCTGAGGGAAGAGGAGTGCTGTGCATGAGCCTGGTAAAGGAGATTCGGGCAGGGGATGTCAGAGTCCAGCATAATTACTTCATCCTTAAAGGATGCCAGGCTACATTTTTTAAAAATATACTAACACCATGCCACATTTTTTAAAAAACCAAAGCATCTGAATCAGCAGGTCCATGCTGACATTACCTTGGATTGAAGATAGATGGATGGATATATAAATAGACACAGACAGACAGACACACTGCACTTTCTAGAATTCACACTCAGAACTCAGAACCCAAGTAGTATTTTAAAAGGGGCTTCTGGTTAACACGTCTTATAAAACGTCAATTGCCGAAGTGCACATTTGCAAGGCATCACTTGGAGGTGACTCATGTTCCCTCCTTCTTCCACTCCCCATTTCTGTACGCTAACCAGCTCTTCTGTGAAGAGTTCTTCTGAAACTGGCAGGAAGGCTTGGAACGGTTATCAAAAATATATCCAAATCACTCTTGAGCGCCACAAGTGAAAAACATATCCCGATTCTGCAATCAAGGACGCTCATCATTTGCTGCTAATTTTAACGCCAAGCACCTCTAATGATTAATGAATTCCACAATGCTACGTTCAAAACGTGTAAGTGCCTGCTGCCCAGGAGATGGTCTGAAGATGAGTGTCCCCAGCATCTAAATGACGGTCACCACCTGCAGAGACACCTCATTTGTGCTAGTTTCTCAATTACTGTGAAACTGCTACCATCGTTCTCCTGGGGGTTTGTGATTCGGTAAGCACGTCCTCATACTTGAAAAAAACAAGTCACTCTCAGGGAAGCAGAGACAGCAGCCATGTTCTCCCCTCTCACTGCCTCTTCTAGAAGACTCTCCCTCCCTCCAACATTGGCTAGCCTCTGGAAACCACGTGGTTCTGCTCCCCTCCACCCACCGATTTGGTGACAGGACCCTAGCTGAGCCATGCCGCAGGTGAGGCTGAGCCGGCCATTCTGCATCTCTGGAGAATTTGTGCCCAGAGCAGAAGTGTTGGAAGCTTGAACTGAGAAGAGAGGATCGGACTTGGGGCAGGTGTTGTCTTCCTTGAATACAAAAAGCAGAGCAAGATATTTACAGTAAAAGTCAGAGAGATGGAGTCAAGGCACAAAGAGAAGCAAAGAGCAGATGAAGAGAAACAAAGGCCCCAGCAAGATGACGCGGAGAAGCTCGTGGAGAAACTCTGCGGATCTGCCACCTCCCAGCTCCCCTTTTCCTCTCCCTCTCTCTCATGAAGCCTGACTAATCCTCTTGCCTTTTGATAATGCTGATTCCTTCCAATATATCTTACTTGTCTTCCCTAAGCCAGTTTGAATGGGTTCCCGTTCCTTGCAACCAAATGGTTTCTGCTTAATGATCTTCGATAAGGATCAGAACGGATCTTTTTCATATATATGTAAGCTCTACCAAAGCAAAGCGGAAAATTCAGCAACTCTTTGAAAAATAGCCGTTGTGTACCTGCGCCAGTGGCTGCTAACTCCCTAAGCTCCACTCTCTCCTTCCTTAATAGCAGTTCTCTTGGACACATCAACACACCCAGCTCCAAGCCACATTTCCCAGCATCTTCAGAAGTAGCCAGGTGACCCAATGATAGCCAGTGAGTGTTCCACACTGGTCCCCAGAGTCTCCCCCTGGGATTAACCTGCAGTTGCCAACACGAGTAACATTTTCGACAATGCATTCTCTATCGCCTTCCATTCCCGGTCCCACTTCTCCACTCCTTTATCGGTGTTCGCTGGAATTACCTCCCAAATGAACTACCGTAATCCTTACCTCACAGTCTGCTTTTGGGGAACTCAAACTAAGATAGAAGTTAACTTCCATGAGGCCACCCTTGAGGGATGGGGATGGAGGCCCAAAGGTTACTATTTCATCGTCTTGTCCCCACGATCGTTAGCTTCAAGAACAGATGCACTGCATGAGGCTACTTGCTCCGGAAGCCCCGTGGGCTTGAGCGACAGTCTCCCGCAGGGGATGGCCAACTCCGTAATGTGCCCTTATACGGGTTATGCCTCCTTCCCCACCCCCATTTCACATCCCCGGCCCCCTCAGTCCTGCTCCCTGGGATCACTTCCCAGTGAGTCACCCTCACTGACACCACCTTCGACATATAGGCGTTGCTCTCAGGGGAACCCAAACTAAGACACTGCAAAACTGGGATGCATGGGCCAACTCTAAAATTCCATACTATCTTTGGGTGACAGAAACGGGGGAGGGGGGAGTGTGAGATACGTGGAATCGCTCACCCCCAGGCTGACACCACAGCCGTGATGCACTTCAACCACTGCTCCCCTCTTAATCTGATTACCAGGCTCTCATGCCCCTTAAACGTACGTTTGCATGCCAATTACATGGCTCATATGGCCACTATCAAAACACTACTGGGCTACCTTGCTAATCACAGAATAAATAAATGTCTCAACATGATTTCTTGTTAACTAAACCTTGAAGAAATTGTTTAAAATTTCTCTGCATCACCTAACATTCAGCAATCTGTGTAGCTTTTAGCCTGTGCCCCAAATAAAATGCTTATCCTCTTTAAAAAATAGTAATAATTATGATGAGATATTCTTGTGCTAACAAATTAGTGCAAACTTTGACAACTGTCATCTTGCTTCATATCGAGGGCAAATAAAAAAGGTTAATAGTTTGTTTTCTCTTTTTATTTCAATCTATAAAATGGGTGTGTAAAGTTCATAAACATATGAAAACACATAAAATACATAAAAAGCAGGCACTAAAGAGATGGTAGAATTCAGGGTCTAGTAACTTTCTGGAAGTTAGCCTGGAAAATTCCCTGCCACACAAACTGGGTGATGTGTGTTGAAAAATAAATGTAAAAATGAATGCTTTCAAAAACAGGGCCATAATGAATATATTCCACTACACAGTAAGCCAGTGCCTATGGAAGTTTTTTTGCTGAAGTTTAGCACATTGCCCTTGCAACATAGGAAGATGGGCTAATTCTCCGCATGTATGCTACCCAAGATGGTAACCGCTAGCTATTCAAACTTAAATTAATTAGAAATAAACTGAATTTTAAATTCAGTTGCTCAATTTCAAGTGAGCAGTAGCCCCATGTGGCTAGTGACCACTGTACTGGACAGTGAAGAACAGAACATTTCCAACACTGCAGAATGTTCCATCGGACAGTCCTACTCTAGATAAATATTCAGAATCCTCCCTAGTTACGATTCTTTATTCATTGGTTCCTTAAACTATAAGCAATTCAGCTGTACTCTGTACTAACACAATTCTGTGAGATTACACAGGCTAAGACATTCAGTTCTTCTCAATGCGTTATCTGGTACCCAGAGACGTATGACTAACTTACTCTCTATTGCTCCTACGAGCCACTGCCTCCATTCCCATTATGGTTTAGGCCCAAGACATAGTCCCTATTTCTTTATGCTTCCTAGATAGCTAGTGAAAGAAATTTTAATTTAATCTAAAGGAAGGCAAAAGGAACCTTTGAACTCACTAATTCCATCTTTTCAGAAACCAAGCTAGGGTTAATTTCTGAACACCAATGTTATTCATCTGTCAGTCAAATGGCTCCTGAGAACTTTCTGTGCAAGAGGAACTGGGCCAGGTCCTCGGGGGCACAGAGACACAGTGTCCAGGGTGCCAGGATGCTGTGGTACAGTGGGAACAAGCTGGAGGCTGGAGGCTACACCCAGAAGGCAGCCACGCTTCGTGTATTCTGCAAAGAATGGGCCTCAAACTGTTTGAAAAATGGAAGACATTTCTAACATTAAAATCTCCCAAGATCAGCACTGAAATCCTTATTTCTCTTTTTCTCAAGAGAAGTGGGAATATTTGGACATTTTGGGCCTATGCCCTCGCTCAGCAACAACTGGCAGGAGTGGAGGCAGCTGGTTCTAGAGGCAGGAATCCACGTTCTGGTGTGCCTACCCCTCTTCACCAGTGCTGCTTCTTATGACGGCTTGCTTCCTACTTCCTGCTTCCTCATGTATCAGGCGCCGGGACCCCGGCAGACCTGGTTTGCATTCTGGCCCCAACATTTACCAGCCAGATGACCTTGGACATCTCCCCCAGGTGCTTCAAAGGCAGGGTAACCAGAATGGGAGAGGAAACCATTACGGGGCGTGTCTCCCAAAACAAAACAGCAGAACAAAAAGTTTACAACCTCAAGGGTCTTTGCATTTTTACAGGCAGGTGGGGTCAGCTGAAGGGTGGCCAAGGAGTTACTGACAAATTGAAAAGGCAGGGCGGAACCAGTCCCATGGCTCTTTTTGAGTATTTTTCCTCATTTGCCCAGGCCACTGTAGATCTGATTTCTACGAATAAAATAAGATCAATTCAAACCAAATCAAAACCATCCTTTCACTTACTCTTTTATTAAGTGAACTTGTAAGAAAAATCTTTTTAAAAAAAAAAAAAAGTAGTTGCCTTTGAACCGCAGAGAGAACTCAAGAATTTTGCTCTGCCAACCCACAACAGAATTCTCCATGTAATTGAGATCAAGAAGCAGGTTCAGTCAAACCAAAGCTGGTGGACTTTGCCCTGATAGGTACCCGCTGTCTGGCTAAATGGTTGGGCTTGTCTCCGAGTTGGGTTCACTTAGGGTGATGTGTGGCAGCCCTGTTGGCTGGGATGGTTCTTTTCACGGAGATCTGGTCTCTGGGAGAGAATGGGAGCATTTCTTCCTCTACAACTGCTAGGGTCTTTGTGAAGCACTGAAGACCTGGGTTCAAATCTCAGCTCTTCTGTTAGCAACTGTACACACTTAAAACATTACACACAGAAACTTACTTTTTCACTCTTCACGTTCCTTGCCCAGAGAGGGGGAAATAGTGATGCCTGCCTTCTAAGAGAGCTGTTAGAATTAAATGGCATCCTTGTCAAAAGCATTCCCACAGGACCTGGAACTCAGCAAGCATACAATGAAGGTTAACAACTGTTACTTTAATTAATCTGGGGCCAAGGTGGCCCCAAATAACCATGTGTGAGGCAGACGCAGAGTGCATCCACAATGTTTTCTCTGTTAGTAGCAAGTGTGGTCAGGAATGAGACTCAAGAAAGAGAGAAAATGCCCTTGGCATCGGGCAGCTGCCGAATTTATTTTATTTTACTGACAGGGCACTCGATAGTCAGGAGCCAGACACACCCCAGGACGCCTCCAATGGTGCAATAACACCCCGTCCACTCTGTCTTTCCCTCAGAAGAATGACTGAAGTTCCAAGTGCCCCAAACCCGAAGGTGGAGTCCACATTTGTATACATCAGTCACTACATACAAATCCAGGCGCTCACCTGTCAGAAAGGTACCGAGAATGGACCAATACTTAGGAGTTACCACTTAAAGTAAAATAATAAGTGACTTCTGAGGAATAAGTTTAATATTGAAAATATAAATAAATGCAAATCGAGTGGTCAATTTATATTATAAAATTACATCTATGATTAAAGATACAGAACATAGAAGTTACCTTTGGTATTCTAAAAATTACATAAATCTACTCTTAAATAATGATGCAGAGAAAGGAAGGCTTAGGAGGGAAGGAGTAGCTCACGTGGTAGACAGCGTGCTCAGCATGCACAGGATCCTGGGTTCAATCCCCAATACCTCCTCCAAAAATAAATACAGAAGTAAATGTAATTACCTCCCCCTCACAAATTAAAAATTAAAAAAAAAAGAAAGAAAGGAATGAAAGAAAGGAAGATTCAGCATTGGCCTCTCTGCCCGAGTCAGAGTACAGCAATCTAAATAATTTCCAAGCAGTGGAGAAGGACAATGACCTAGAAAGATGAAGGCAGCAGCTTATATAAAAGTCCACGTGACCAGTGTCATGAGTTTGGCCACCTCGGCTACTGCTGTACAAATGTATTCTGTCCAATAAAATGTTTCCAAAGGAAAACAAGAATATAAACAATCTTATGAAAACAAAAATGTGCCATCTCCTTGCAAAATTAAAGTACAAATTTAATCAAGCTTTCATTTCTGTCTATGAAATTGGAAAACCTTTTAACTGGTGATGCCCACAGTGGAACCACCTCACTGGAGGGCAATTTGGCCATTGTTTCAAATACCTTAAACATGTATAATCGTTTGAACCAGAAATTCTACATCCACAAACTCGGTAAATAATAATAGAGGTACAGTAAACATTTAAGAAGGGATTCTCTGCAGATTTTAAAAATAATATACACTTAAAAACTACTAAAATTAAAAAGGATAGGTTAAATAATTTCTAGAACAGGCGTACAGTGTAGTAATACACAGCCACCAAAATTATGGAGAAAAAGATTTTATCTACTGGCATGGTAATATACGCATAATATTTTAAAGAGGACAGAGCAGATGACAAAGGAGTGCCTATTCTAAGAACCCATTTGTCATGGGTTGAACTATGTGCCTCCAAGATCCATATGCTGAAGTCGTTACTCCTGGTACCTAAGAATGTGAACTTGCTTGGGAAGAGGGTCATTGCAGATGTCATTCGTTAGGATGAAGTGGTGCTGGAGTGGGGTGGGACCTAATCCAATATGACCTGTGTCACATAAAGGGGGAAATGGGGACACAGATACACACATGGGGAGGACACCATGCGACAACAGAGACTGAAATTCGGGTGACGCACCGTCTCCAAGTGAAGGAACACCAAAGACCGACAGCAAGGCGCCAGAAACTAGAAGGAAGGTATGGAACGGATTCTCCCTCATGGCCTTTGGAAGGAACCGACCCT
Source organism: Camelus dromedarius (assembly GCF_036321535.1). NCBI lineage: Eukaryota > Metazoa > Chordata > Mammalia > Artiodactyla > Camelidae > Camelus > Camelus dromedarius. The sequence goes on from NC_087452.1 coordinate 23,112,276, forward strand.
GCCCATCCCATGATCTCAGGCTTCTGGTCTCCAGAACTACGAGGCAATACATTCCTGTTGTCAGAGTTACCCAGTTTGTGGTCCTTTGTTAATGGCAGCCCTAGCAAGCTAACGTGTCATTTCTTTTCCGGGAAAAATGGTACGTCAACACTAAGATGTCTGAGAGAATATTCTTCAAAATATTAGCCTTAGTTGTCTCTCTCAGTTGAAGGACACTGCGTAGTATTTACTTACTAACTTTTGCTTATATTTTTGTGATTTTGAATTACTAAGCAAATTACTTATGCATAAAAATAGCTGGAAGTAACAAGTCAAAAAAAACAAAACAAAACAAAACACAGCTTCACCCCCTAATACAAATACATTTCGTATATTTGGATCATAGCAGGCGTGGGAGAGGCAGGAGGTCAGACAGACAGGGCTTGAAATCCTGCCGTGGTCACTTCCCAGCTCTGTAGCTTTGGGCAGTGGACCTTATGAGGTCATTGTACGGTCTGAATGGAATTGTGTATATAATGTACGTTGTGCAGATACAGGACAGCCTGACACATTGCAAGAGCTCATTAGTGTACCGCCATTGAGTGAACTCCCACTATTTATGGGGGCTTTGCCTTGTTTTAAAATAAAGAAGTATGTTATTCTTTTCAGAAAAGCTTCACAAATGTATGGTCACCTTGCCAAAGCCCACAGACAGCCTGGGGCTCCAGTGAGTCTGGGACACTGATCTAGGATTTGACAATCCAGTCTTATCAATCTTTCCTTGCCAAGCACACCGGCCGAATTATACTGTCCCATTCGAATTGGTTTGGGTTATGTACCTGCTCTTTATGGACTTTAGTACAAAGGATGTGTGTGTGTGTGTGTGTGTGTGTGTGTGTGTGTGTGTGTGTGTGAGCATACACACACGCGCATGCACACAAGGGTGAGAGAGAGAGAGGATGCCTAGGAATACCTAGAGAAGCAAAAGACTCTTGTGAAATTGAAACCAATTCTTGAGAAATTTACATGGGCAGTAAAACATATTTTGGGGGAAAGAAGGAAAGAAAATGAGCATGTAATGAGCACTTGCTGTGTGCCATCACTTCTGTAAACGTGATCACACGTAACCAATGCAACAACTCTTGCTAGCTAATTATTATTATTCCTACTTTGACAAATATGAAAGGCCCAGAGAGGTTAAATAATGTGTTCAAGGTCACACAGCTTTTCAGTGGTGGAGCTGATAGTCAAATCCAAGTATTCTTTCTGTTACCAGAAGAGGGAAATGTCATGAATGAAGCCAGGCATTGAAAAGAAAACAAAAAGCAGCCAGCAATTTAAAATAATAAAGCATGAACAATATTTATACTTCAAATTTATCCACTGTTGCTAATAAACATGGTCTTTTCCCCTTGAATATCTTGAGTTCAGTGCCACTAACAATTTCACACCTATTCTTTTTTTTTTTTTTAACCAATGAAGCACATCTTCTAAAATAAATTTCAAATACATATAATCATGTTTTGCTTTCGGTTGCTTCATAAATAGAATCTGTGTTGTGATTCTGACGACAAAATCATGCACAGTCTAGTACATGATTATGAAACAGGAAGATCTGCCTTCCCCCTTTTCCAAGTAACTGCAGCTGCAGGTGACAAGTGCAGGGAACACGCCAGGCATTGCTCCCAGAATAAAGATTGTGCAGAGGGCTGAGCTTTACTTCCCTAGACTTGGGAACACTCAGTATGAATGACTGAGTCTTCTGATGGGGACTTGCATACTTGTTAGCTCTTTTTACTCCACAAGTCTGTCTTATAGATGAGATCCCCATTTTTACAGTTCAAGAAGTTGAGAGTCAGGGACATAAAGGGTTTGTCCAAGGTTTTTCAGTCACGAATTCATTTTCATCATGTAAACATATCTTTTTAGGTAAGTAAAACCCCCAGGGAACTCGAGACTCCATGAGGCTGACTGGCTCTGGAACACACCCAAGGTCTATGGTTGAACCCAAGCTCATGTGGCTCTGAAGCCAGTGCCCTCTAAATCACAGTCACAATCCCTATTCATCAAGTTGTCCCCTTTTCCAGCTTAAATATCTCCCAGGATCTCCATTCTTCAATCTGATCATGGGTCTGTGCCTGATAATTTTCTCTGCCTAGTAATCTCTTTCCTCCAATCTAACCCTTCTACCTTCTCAATTTTTCTAGATCCTAGCTTCAGGAAGGATCCCTTGGGTAATGCCAACTGTCTATCAGGTGCAGGAAAAACCATCAGGTGAATTAAGGGCATGAAAGCACAGCCAGGCAGTCTCATGCGAGACCAGATGGTTGTGTGAGCACTTCTTGTTAAAGCCATAGGGGGTATGTCTTCTTACTTGGCACATAAATCGTTCAAAACAACAAATCCAAAGAAAGGCAGCTCACACACACACACACACACACACACATATAACGGGCAGACAAAATTCATTTGCTCTTCCTGCATTCATGATGGAATCTGTTTGACTAATTTATCAGGCATCCAAAAAGAATTTAAGTGTGCAAAATCTCGCTAAACATCCAGATCCTTTCTGAATTCTACAGAACTCTCTACAGCCATGTTTCAACAACACATTCCCGAACTTGAATTTCTTTATACGGTGGATCAGTGGATAAAAATCTTGTTAGAAAAGATACATAAGATCAGTAAAAATTTTGAGAAGTAAAAGGGTCCCTGAGACAGTGTGGACATCCTTAGACATTACGAGGACAAGCATTTAAATTCTGCTGTGTGCTCTGTGAATGAGGAATAAGAAGACATGCCTTTAAGAAGAAATCATATATATTGTCCCCCAAATATATATATGTTTTCACTGGGAAAATCATTTAACGTCAAGATCTAGAAGTAAAGAGTGGTCACTGTTCATGGGAGGTCACATGGAAAAATGATTAAGAGCAAGGAGTCTGGTACCCAGTTGCCTGGGTTCAAATCCTGGTTCTCTTACACGCTCACTGTATGATGTTGGGCAAGTTGTTTGACGTCTCCAAGGCCGAGGTTTCTTCGCATATAAAAAGGCGTTACTGTCTGGTCCTTCAGAGGTAACTGTGAGATTAAGTGAAATAACACATGGAAGCACTTGGTGAAGTGTCTGTCTCTATGTATCAGGGTTACTGCTACTTCTATATATTTTATGATCATCTCACAATGAATGTTCTCCCAACGGAGCGATAACGGTAGAAATAAAAATGACATGACGATAAAACACTGACCAAACTTTACGCATATACTGTCCCAGGAATTTTAGGAATGCTTAATTGTATGTACAGATAGCATATCATTCTCTTGAACAACCTCTTCCTTACTGACAGTTCAGGAGCTTCGGGACAAACCAGAGGCTATGCTGGGGAGTTTATAAACAGTATCCTATTTAACCTTCACAGCAACCCAAAGGCATGACTCTCTTCATTTGATGACCTTGGACCTGAAGACCAGCACGATCATGCAATCTGCTCAATGTCCCACGGCTGGAAAGAAGAGCCAGGATTCCAGCAAAAGGCTCATTCCGAAGCCCACGCTCCCTCAAGCTCCACGCTGCCTTTCAGGTTTTTCCCCAAGAAACAAGATTCTTGTTTGTCAGCCTCCCCTTCCTGAAACAAACAGGGCCCATCACAGCAGACAAGCCAATGACTCTCCCATGAGTAAATACACAGGACAAAAAATTTAATTTGGATAGGAATATTAAATCAAAAACAACAACAACAAAAACCCATCCATATGTACATGTTTTTCTGCTTTCTACCACATAAGTAAACACAAGAACATAACTGATGTCCTATTTAATGTAGTCTTCTAACCTTAAGGACCAGAGCTGAATTAACCCTCCAATGTATGAACAAAGACAAAGTGCGTGTGGTTTGGGGGAATACGTGTTCCTTCACAAATGGGCTGTCTCACCAGGGAAAAAACTCCAGCATTCCTTTCAGAAAGAGGCGTTCTAACCGATGAACAAGATGGTAGAAGCTGGTAGAGCCCACCAGCTGAAGAGCCAGAGGCGCACCCCCTCAAGATAGCATTGTCAAGGTGGATACCCCAGTGGTCCCTCGTCAGAGCGAATTCCAGGAACGCTGCTCCCCACATCTCACGGACGTCACGTGCTCCCTTTGAGAAAATTACCAGACATGGAAACCTCTCTCTGTGCCTAACTTACTCAGCACCTAAAGAACACTGCCCCGCCCCCAACCATGGCTCCAGCTGGAAGAACAACCTAGGGCACATGTTTTGAATCTCATGATCCTTTTTATCCAGGCCACAAGTGACAGGGCTCGCAGTGGACATCTGGCCCAGGGCAGCCAATACAGAGCCTGATTTGAGCCAGGGCTGACAGTTGTGTCCACACTGAACAAATTATCTGCTCAGCCTGAATTCCTTCTCTCAGCACATGAGACTAGACTCAGACAAAGGACACGCTACATGGGCAGCAGAGACGGAACACGCAGAGAGGACGGCAGGACGGCAGCCAAGGCTCAGCACGGGCAGCACTCTTGCTAAGGCCGTGCCTTGAACCCAAGACACGAGGCCTGGGCCTGTGCTAATCCCTGCCCGTGCATTTCCGCAGGAGTGCTCCTCCCTCGCGGCGCAGTGGGTACCCCGGCCCTGCCGCTGCCCTCTGCCCCTGACAGCCGAGTCAGCCCGTGTGACTTACTCCCCTCCCCAGCCAAGACCAGCAGCTAAGCCCTTGTCCCCACGGGCTCCCTTACAAGTCCCCTTCACAACGGGAGTCATGAAAGCTGATTGATGCCCCGTCCAACGTGTGCTCAAGGATTCACTTACTCATCCTTTATTCTCTTTCCTCCCCCCTCCTTTTCCCCCTGACTTCCTTCAGCCAATATTTACTAAGCACCCACCGCCTGGGTCTTTTGGTGGGATTTATAAATGCCCCTGGAGGTGGTCCAACCATGTGCCAAGTTGTTAGACACTTAGAATGTACTGATGAACAAGACGGACAAGATCCCTGTTTTCACAGAGCCTTTAGTCCGGTTGAGGAGCCAAAATGTAAAAAAGTCTTTAAAGACTGTGCTCTGGGAGCCATCAGGAAGCTGACTTCATCTTCCTCCTCAGAGAGGCCCTCCCAAAAGCAGTGAATGGACAAGAGGAATATGCCAGCTAAATGGGGTTGGGTGAAAAGAGAGGGAGAGGGTTCTAAGCAGAGGAAGTAGCATGTGCAAAAGTCCATCAAACCAGCGAGAGACCATCACCAGGACCCCAAAATATCGAAAAAAATGTGAAACGTGTATGGAGCAAGAAATTGGCTTTTAGTATGAGAGCTAAAAGGGGTGAGGGTGGACCTCCTCCAAGTTTCCATGATGCCTCAGTTTCAACTGGCAGCATCATTCTCTCTCATGGGTTCCAAAGAGACCAAGGAGATTGGGGCAGAGGCTGGAGGAGGGACTGTGCTTGGGAAGGGCTCAGCCCCTCAGGGAGCAGAGATCACTTCACATCTCAGTCTTCACCCAGTTGTCTTATGCTATCCAGGGCCACCTAGATTGGAAACAATTACTCCTTTATCATCACCACCGTCATGATCACAATTATACTTTCGGAGGACATTTAATAGTTTACAAAAGAGTTTTGACATGCTTGTTCTTACTTAAAATTTCCAAAACTGTGAGAAGGTAGGCAAGGGGTGCTGTCCCCAGAAGTCACTGAGGAAGCGAGGTTCTCAAAGGATGGCGAAGCTAACAGGATGAACGAGAATAATTACAAATACAGTCAAGGTCAAAGATTCCCTGCAGAAGATGAAGACTCAAAGGAAAGTAGTGGTTCCATAGACACATTCCTTAGAGACTTTCTGTTACTTTTTTCTATTAACACATGACTATTTTTTCTTACTTGGATCGGGAATCCACGTGAATCCTCCAGGGAAGGGAGGACTAAGGGTGATGTTTCTACTTGAGCATGAGTGCAGGGTTCCTCCTCTGTTTTTATCTGGGAGACTCCCCAGGGCCAGGTGTACCTGGGTGTTAGGGTTGGTTAATAAATGCCTGTAGCTGACTCTGTAAGGACCTTCATCTACACTGTGGAGAACTCAGTTGGATGCGTGTAACTCTTTCAAGAACAAGCAATGTCTATGGGTTATGATTTCAGAAAGATCAGGAAAACCATCTCACCACACCGCAACGAAAAAATTCCCGAGAACTAAGCCCCTGCAATTCTTCCATTAGAACTTTCCCCTTAGGTTCAACACTGGCCTCTCTGGAATGTCCTTTGAATGCAAATATTCCAAGGAGCAATTCCCTAGGGAGTCACTCATGCAATGGGAAAAAAAAAAAAAAGAAAATCCCTGGCAGCGTGGTATAAAGGGAGGGGGGCTCAAAAGCAGCACGTGTGGGCGTGAACATAGATTTTCTAATTCAGAACTTTGCCAAGACTCTACCTTGCAAGAGGTTGCCATCATGTTCTAAATTATCCTCCAGTGGATTTCTACTTTCTCCCTTTTCGTCATTCTCAGAATCCTTCAAATAGTTATCCTCATCATCATCGCCATCATCATCCTCCTCACAATCATTTGCTGGGCAATTTTTACACCTTTTGTAGCCCAGGCACTGTGCAAGGTGGAGTAAGTCACTGACGGCAACCCTCTGAAGTAGGAACTAGTAACAGTCCCATTTTATAGATGAGAAAAATGGTGCCCAGTGAAGTTAAATAACTTGCCCAAGGTCACTAAGCTAGTGAAGGATAAACTCAGGATTCAAATCCATACGTAGTATTTTTATCTCTTTCTTCTGTACCCATGGAGCCAAATACCAGCTGTCTTAATAAAACTCAGAAAAGCAATACGTGACAAATCCATTAGCCCACTGGGGAGTTGCTCTTTGCTGAAAAGCGTTATTTATTGGGTCTTATTCCAACTGCACATGATTTTTGTCACTAATTGAAAGGCTACAAAGTTATAATTAAATCCAATTTAATGTAGCTTTGAAATTACATCAGACCCTCCATGGCAGATTGCTGCTCATAATTTAAATAAGTTGTGTGTTAGAATTCCTGTCTTGTTTATACTCAGGGGGATAAAAAGAGTCGTCTGACTCATGCACAGATATTTTTAAGAAAATTGAGGGAGAAAAGACCATAAAATAAGATTAAATTATTGGCTTTATAATCAAACTCTTTTTCTACATCTTTTAAAGGAAAAGATACTGGTTTCTAATTAGAATCTACACTAACTACCTTGTTTACTTAATAACCAACAGAAAATTAAACAGTATCAAAGGCAATTGGTGTCTGTTGAGCTCCTTGCTAAATATAAACACTCCTTGGCATTTTCAGAAAAGGCCTCAAATACGTATCATAGTGGGTGAGATAAACAGTGCAAAATAGGGTAGCATCTGCCTTTTACCACTTCTGTGAGGATTAGGGATAAGGTACGGCAGGTGCCTGCCACATGGAAGGAAGCAGACGTGTAGCATTTAAGAGGATGCTCATATCTTGGCTTTGCCATTTCCTACAGTTTTGCTCTTGATGAGTTATTAACATCCCCTGAATTTCCCAGTGAACTGGGAATGTCAGTCACACACAGTCAACACGATGATGAATGGAAAGCAGTGGAATATGGTGCTCCTTATGAAGACAGCAAGACAGAGGCAGCTTACTGCTACTTCTCTCCTTAAGGGTTAAAAATGAGAATTGAATTATATTATATTATATTATATTATATTATATTATATTATATTATATATTAAACATGCGTACTGTGTAATTATCAATAACCTGATCAGAAATGCTATTAATATCAAGTAAGCAGTCTGATGTTTGCTTGGAAAACACAGATCAGGATTTAGATTCAGGAATGAAGATTATGGAAGCAGGTGCCTCCATTGAACTCAAGCAGCTCTATACCTTATACGTCAGACATGCTGCATCTCTGGATTAGCTGGCCTCGTTTGGGAAGGCAGAAAGGAAACGCAGACTGGAGATATGGAGTCCAGGGGTTGGAGCAGAAGTGGTACGGCAAAATGGGGGGTGGATGTCAAAGAATAAGAATTAGAGGAATCAGGCAATGGGACCCAGCAGCTAGTTCTCCAGGGACAGAATCTGGACCTGCCAGCCAAGCAGACATCACCTGGGGGAGCTGAAGTCCTTCCAACGCCCCTACATCTGCACCAATTCTAGTCCTGGACAGTTTAGACGTGTTGGGGTCCCCCATCTTCCATTACCACAAATCCACAAGCACAACCCCAGACCCTTGTAAATAGCAAAGAGATGAATATATTAACACATTTTTTTAAAAGAAAAAGAATCAGACCAAAGTTTTGCTGGCAAAGAATTGAAGTAGCAAAATAAAAATGATCCATGGATGATAGACTATACTAACTTAGTAAGTCAGAAGTAAATTCCATTAAAAAATTTTCTTTTACCATCACCAAGTGGTGGTTTAAGAGGTTTTTTGGATCTATTTTATCATCAAAGAATGAACAGAACAGACCACCAGACTCAGTGTTGTGTACTGAATTTTGGTTTTGACCCAAAAGATAGTGAAAAGTCCCTTGATCTCATTTTAGTAGAGATTAAGGGTTGGGAATTTTTGCCTCAAGGTCTCTGAAATTGGCTAAAGCTCTTCCCTGAAGGCTTGACTTAAATATGTTTTTTTAAACTTCAGATCTACTGTATCCATGAGCCCTCCCTAAGCAAAGAACACAAAAATAAAGTGCACTTTTCCCCCCAGGCAATCAATCTCAAAGTGTAGGATGTCTTCAGAAGTAATACTGCTTTGTGTGGGCAATCCATAGGAAATCATTTAAAATATGAGTTTCTTTTAAAAAATTACTCATGTGCACAAGTGTGGACAAGTGATATGCCTGTGACCCTTCCCGCAGACCACAGCCATCCTTCCCCCTCTCCTCTGCTCACCCCATGGAACCTCAAATTACATCCTTTGGGAAAAAAATCAATTTTAACAGTTTAGAGGTATACATCTATGCTTCACTCTATGCTGATACAAATTACACACACAGATATACAACACACACTCAGACACATTACTATCCTTTTTTTCTTTCTATATATTATGCACATTAAAATATTGTATGCTATATATCACTCTGAAACATGACCAAATACATTTTCCACGTGTTGATTAAAAGAATGAAAACTACCTTTTTCCATTTAACAATTTCATCGAATACTAAGAGTGAAATTCACTTTTTCCAAGTTTAATAATTTTACCAACACAACTACATATGCTGACCTCCAGGTCAATGCACAGCAATTGAAGTCATCTTTTTAATGGCAGTATAATATTTCACAGCATGCATGAGTCACACTTCAGTGATTTTCCTATTACTGGACTTACTAAATGTTTCCAGTTCTTTCTTCTACAAAGGATGCTGCAGTAAATAAAGGATGTTGCAGTATCCTTGAACATATATCTTTAACATACACCTTTATTTCTACAGCATAAATACTGAAAAACAAGAGGACTGTAATTCAAAGGCTTTAAAGACTACCAGTGTCAAAGCTGCTCCCCCACAGATCAGGAGAAAGTGGGGTATTTTCTGTGCTCTGTTTTGCTCAGTTTACACTTTTTGCTGATCACATACTGTTTACCAAGCACCATGAAAGACACTTATGGGGAACACAGAGACCAACAGAACAAATTTCCTGCCATCTAAGAGCTGGAATTCTCTCTCTTAGCTCTTTCAAAAGGTAGCAATCAACTAACTTATCTAACTTTTTAAGGTGCTTTTGGCCCCTTATTCAGGTCCTTTTCCACAAATGAGAGGCTAATAACTGACTTACAAGCAAAATCCCTTCCTCCTTAGAGCCTTAGAGGCCCAGAAGAGAGAGAGAGGAAATCAACTATACTCCAATAAAAAATATTTTAAATGTAATAACTGCTCTCTCTTTCTCTCTCTCACCACACACACACAAACACACACACAGATCTATCAACAAAAAACAACTGTAAGGTAATGTGATAAATTCTCATGAATGAATGAATGGATAAAGTGTGATGGAAGCCCAAAGAATGGGGTGAATCACTCAGTTTGGGGTAGAGGAAAGGGGAAGAGACAAATCTGAGTGTAGTTTTCCCTGAAGAGGTAATATTTAAGCTGGGGTGAAAAGACAAACATCTGCCCTTGGCTTGGGCTGAGGGCGCCCCATACAGTATGAACGGGCAGAGCAAGAGCTTTAAGGTACAATGCCCTTTTGAGTTTTGGGGGGACCTTGTGTAGCTTAGGGTGGTGGCACTTCAACTTTAACGAGCATAAGAATTATCCAGGGAGCTTGTTTAAAATGCAGGTTCCTGGGTACCCATCTTCCCGATATTTTTATTTCATGTCCAGAAAACTGCATTAAAAAAAATTCATCCACACTTTGAAATATGAAATACCTGTAGAGGCTGTGTGTGGGGAGTGGCGAGGCAACGGGAAAGAAGGGAATACAAACTACTGTTGCAGGTAAGCGACAATGACGGTGAGAGACAATAAGAGATTATGTCAGAAATGATGTCAGGTCTTTGAATTTGTTTTGAGAGACAACAGCTTGGCCATGGAATGATTATTTTGAGCAAGGAAAAAAAAACAGAAAATCGCTCTCCCACAGAGAATGTTCATCGAATGGCTGAATGAATGAATGTGGACGGAACTCTAAGAAAGCCAATTGAAAGTTGCCTGGACTGTGAGTCCACCTTACTTTACCTTGGCTGTAAGGGGAACAGGTTTAGACTAGCCATCCCGGAACCACTATTCAAGCCTTCCCAGTGTATGTCCAGTTGATATATATTTATGCCTTTTCATGCAGTTCTATAAACAAGGCAAATGTGATTACCCCATAGATCATGCATGTAAACACGAAGCACAGTTGTGTGGCCTTGGCCGGATGGATACTGGCCCTCGGAGCTAAGATCTGAGAGGACAGAACACGGTCTTACATAATTTCCCAGCTAGTCAGTGATAATGCCTGTGATGAATGACACATGACGGGCTTTTAACTTTCTGTTCAGATAGGTTCGCTTGCCTTTCAGAGCTCCTAGCAAGACATAACGTGTGACCTGCAGACTTCACTCCGAATAACCGTCATCCAAGCCAGCAACACTGCCACTGCTCTGCCGCCCCGTGGGTAACTGCTTCTGTGCCTCACTCCTCTGCCAACAGACAAGTTGCCCTAAGACTATCAAGTTTGGGGGTTTGTTTTGTTTTTTTTTTTTTTTACGGGGAGAAAACATAAGAGTAACATAACTTCCTAAACCCAGTCGCTGAAGAAAGCTCCACCGGGAAGAAGGTTCTGGGAGGTTCTTCTGGGAGAAATCAGAAGAGCCCTCGAGGAGCGGCCAGAGTAGAGAACCGAGAAGGTGGGAGGAAGGAGTCCCGCTGTCAACGCCAGCATCCTTCACAGCCTCGCAGCTTCTCTGTTGCTGGCGCTCCGGCAGCGGCGGGCGGCGGAGCAGTTGGTCACAGCGCTTCCAGGCTCCCAGGCCAGGCTTAGGGCTGCCCCCGTGCTGACCAACTTTCCGTGCTCGGCCAAGTCCTCCCCACTACTCCGCTCGGCCCCAGGGCCCTCCTCTCATGCCCTCACCCCCGCAAAAATCCAGGTGAGCAGCCAGAGCCCGGCGGCAGCTCCTCCATCTGCTCCCCTGCCCGTCTCGCCAGGAGGCTTCTCTCAACAGCCCCTGAGCGTTTGCGAGCGCGGAGGTGAGATGACACCTCGTCTACGCGCCTACAAAAATTTGTCCAGGCTCCAGCCTCCAAGCCGGGTCCCTCCATCCCGTCCCCGCCATTCCAGAACAGCACCTGGGGGAACGGGGAGGATGGATGGAAGGGTCTTGCATCTCAGGCCCGGAGCAGAACCCAGCAGAGCGCGCCCCACCCGACCTCTCCTCACCTGCCGGTCCTCTGCCTCGCTCCCCTCCCCGCACACACACACCGCTACTCACCAATTCCAGGGCTCGCAGGAAGGCAAGGGGCTCCTTCAGCGCCCGGAAGGTGCCTGCCGAGGCCAGCTGTGGACGAGGGAGACAAGAGACAGGGACAGCGTGAGGAAGGGGCTGGGGACGCGGCACCTGGAGCCCGTGGGTGGGAGGTTGGGGGCGGGGGGGCGTCCTACCTGACTCACGGGGTCCATAGCTCGCCTCGCTCGGGCTTCTCGCCCGCCGGTGCCTTTGGAAATGAAGTTCGAGGGCCACCACCGTCGTCGCACTAGCCCTCAGGGCCAGATGCCCGCTTTCGGAAAGAGCCGGAGGAGCGAGGCCGGGGAGCGCGGGGTGCCCGGCGCGGGCTCGCGAACACGGCTTCCGAAGCCTGCGCGCCAGAGCGGCGAGCACAGCCGGCGAGGGTGGGAGGGGCGGGCGGCGGGCGGGAGGCGGGGGGCCGGGCGGGGGCGGGGCCGGGGGGCGGGGGCCCGCCCAGCCGCCGGGGGCAGGGCTGCCATTGGCCAGCTGCGGGGCCGCGGGGGCGGGGAGGGCGGGGAGGTGGGCCCGGGGGAGCTCGCGACCTTGGGGCCGGCGCCGCGGGGCACGCCGGGTGACCTCGGGCTGCGGGGCGGCTGTGGGGCCGTCGGGCTGAGGGAAGCGGGCTGGCAGCCTCGGCGAGATGGTTCCCCGCCTTGAAGACGGGGTTCCAGGTGAGAGAGAGGGGCAACCCACCCCTTCCGTGGGGCGGGGTCCGCGTTCTGGCCACTTCTAGACGCCAGAGAGAGGCTGCTGGCGTGGCCCTGCCCCCGAGCCCTCGCGGAAGGCCCTCCTTGTGGCCAGGCAGCGCCCAGGTGCTGGGGCACATCGAGGGACGGGATGGACACTGCCCGTCCCCTCGGGGGTCGGCAGAGGGTCAGGGCAGAGGGAACGAACGGGCCGGAGGCGAGAGGGGAAAGACCTAAATCCTCAAAGTGCGGGACAGTGTGCCCGGCAGGTGAGCCACGTGGCCACTGTGTGAGGTCAGGCGCGAACCATGATGCCCATTTCAAAAGCAGAAAATAGTCTTAGTGAGGCTGAATTAGCCAAGGTAACCCAGCTCCCTGGGGGCTAAACAGGGGTTGGATTTCAAGTCCCTTTAAAATTCACGCTGTTTCTCCTGCGATCCTTTCCCTAAGATGCAACCCGTAAATGAAGCTACCCGAATCCGTCATAAGTAGAACTGAGCGCCTTACCCCAAACCCAGCTCATACTCTCTTCCTCTCTTAGTCGGCTGACCTTGCCAAAAGTCATAAACAACAACAGCAACAACAACAAAACAATGGAGTTCCTCCCAGGAGTCAGAAATTGTTGTTAAGGGCTTTATAACATTACTTCATTAAATATTCACAAAACCCCCATGAGCTGTTGTACTATTATTCTTGCCTTAGAGATGAGCGAATTGGGGCCATGAAAGGGGAAGGGCAGAGTCGTCATCATAAAAGTCAGAAAAGGAGGAGGAGGAGGACGCCTCAGCGCTCCTAGCCATTAGACCATGTAGCTGATACATCCCCTTCCTTCTCACTCCCTTTGGACTGGATTCCACGTATGAAGTGGTCTCCCAGCAACACAGATAGCCCATCTGTTTACTACAAAGATTTGCCAAAAAGGTTTGGGGTTTGTGTGTGTGTGTGTGTTGGCGGTGGAAGGGCAGTAACTAATATTCAGGAGTTGGGGAGAAAGATGGAAATGAATAGTTTTGGAGTCTGAGAAGAGGAGGCAGCCAAAACTGGGTAAGAAAGAGGGTTCAGTGTAGATGCCCACTGCCCATGGATTTTGCTGGAGAAAAGCTAGCAAGTTAGTGAGTCAGAACTCCAGAGGGCTAGTTGGACCATCTGCAGCCAGCCAGCTTTGCTCCTACTGTGCTTCCTACATGCAGAGAGAATCTAAAACAATCAGAAACAAGTTGTTTCAAAAATAAGCTATTATGCAACTACAAGTGCTTAGTGTGTGTCTTGCAATTTTTTGTATATGATTTTATGTGTGAAGTCACTTAGCCCCTTCAAGACCACAGGGTTTTTTTAACCTGTAAAATGGAGCCAAACAATACCAGTTTAGCTGGTGGTTATGAAGACTCGATGAGATTTTGTAGAAAATATATCTTGGGCAGAGTCACATCATAATTTCTCCACGTGTACTGGTTAAATTTCTGACTGCTCACACCTCTACAGAAACAGATGAAGGCTCAGAGGCTCACATTAGAGGTGTGGTTGATTGTAGCACCGTCTTGCCACACTGTGCAGTGCTTCTCCACTATATATCCTTGTCCTTTTGAACCGGGGAGTTGCTATGTTACTAGCGTTGGCCAGTGATGTGTGGGCAGAAGTGATGAGTGCATTTCTGGGCAGAGGTTTTAAGAACCCCTTCCTGATTTGCCATATTGCTAATTTCTTTCTACCATGATGAATACAATGTTACCTCACAGGGGCTCCTCCGACAGCCTGGGTCCTGGCATAAGATTGATATAGAGCACAGCTGCATCTGGACCTTGATGGACACTGTTCTGAACAAGAAATGCATTTGGAGTTATAAGCAACTGCGATGTTGAAGTCTTTTTTTAACTACAGCACAGCATAACCTAGGCTGATTGATCCAAGAGTTCACATGGCTGGTAAGTAGCTGAACCAAGATTCCTCTCTGAGTCTGTATGATTTCATTGTCTTTGCATCCTTGTTCTTTCCATCACCGTCAACTAGCTTATGAGGTATAACACTTCCTGCATATGTTTAATAATGATGATAATTATCATGATAGCATATCCCCGTGCATCTCTCGCTACCTGCCAGGCACTGTGCTAAGTGCTTCAAATACATCATTGGGGCCTCACCATCATCCCCTCCCTTTCAGGTAGTATATTCAGGTTTGAAAGGGTAAGTAACTTGTCCAAGGTCATCTAAACATTTGTATCTTTTTAGACAGAGAGATTGACTTATTTAAAACACCACCCACTTGCGTTTCATTTGAGCTGAGAACTTGGCGCAGACCAAGTGTGATTACTGAGCCTCTTCCCCCAGGCCTCTCTTCACACTCAACATTCCTCCTTGCTAATACGGTGGCAAATTTTCCAAGTCCCCCAAGCACCATGTGAAGGAAGCCAGAATTGTGGCAAATGTCAATGTGGTCGCTCAGACAACAATTACACATTGTCAGAGGATGCTTTTCACGTTCCAGAAATGTATGAGCTGCCAACAGCTGCATCACCAAAATAACCCAGAGTTCCACATCCCATTTGCAACGTTAAATACTTGTAGACTTTGGGGCTAGAACCTCTGCATGCAGACCTGGAAATAACATTGGGTTTCTTAAAGAACCAGGATGGGAGAGGTAGGAGGGATGATACGAACACTGCCACAATATTACTCTCAGTAGCTGACGGTGACCCCATCTCTTCTGCCCCATCGTGACGAAAGATAATTTCCCTCTTCCGTAACAAATCTATTGCTGTGGCTCAACAGTCGGGTTAACTTTGGTGGGGCATAAATGATCCATTTGGGCAGCCTATATTGATCATGTAAATCAAATAGCTTCCAAATTCTTCTTTCGTTTTTTGGTCGGGAACTTACAAAGATTTCCTTTGACATGCCAAGGCAATAGGTTTACTGCAGTGGTTCTCAATAAAGGATAGTGTGGGCTCTTCCCTCCCCCAAGGAGACCTTTGACAATATTTGGAGACGTTTTAAGTTGTCACAGCTGGGAAGTTGATGGGGGGAAGGGTGTGGTGGTACTGGCACCTGGAGGGTAGAGGCCAAGGATGCTGTTCAACCTCCTATGATGCTGAAGACAGCTGCCTGCAACAAAGAGTCATTTGGAAAATGTGAATAGTTGCCAAAGTTGAGAAACCTTGACTTACTCATTTGACAAGTAAGGACCACCTGCCTGTTATGTGTCAGTATTGTTCTAGGTATTGTAAACAGCTTGACAAAATTCCTGCCTTCACAGAGCTTACCTTGTAATGGGATATACTATAAGCCCAATTTAGTCAAGTTCCAAATTAGACCAAACCAATCAACAAAATTCAAAAAGCCATTCTGAATCTCAAAGACGGCTCATCTTGAATCAGAACTACAAGAAAACAAGGTATCAAGCTGCTGTAGATGGACTTGCATTATTCAGGCAAATTAAATCTCATTCTCAGGGAACGACATACCTGGGTTTCATCTTACTATGTCTCTTGCGGCAAAAAAACAAAAAAGTAATTTAAAATTTTATCCACAGCAACTTAATATAGGAGGAAATACTACCCATATGTTGTGATATTTGGAATGCTAGAAATAAGTAATAAGTGGAAGTCATTCAAAATGCTATGTATTTCACTTTCTCCTCGTGCTTCTAACCTAATCTTTCCAAATCTTCTCCTAACTAGCGAGGGTGACGCAGAGACCAATAGCATGTCTATGTAATATTTGTTTGTGTGTTTGGTTTGCATGGGGCCACTGGTACACGGGACTGGAGATGGGCTGGAAACATTTTCAAGAACTCTGATTTTACAATAAATATAGCATTATCTCTCAACCTAATGATCAGGTAAAGCCATCTTATATTTTAGTCTTAAATGGCTGCAATAAAACATGTAAGGATGTGTATGTGTTTGTTTGGTTTACAACTTCATCACAAAATAAGATTCCATAGGCTTCCTATGGAGTTTTTAGCATTCAAATAGGACGGCTCTTAATTAATAATCAGAAGTGATATAAAATTTCAAGTGTGGATGGCCACTGTAAACTCATATCACCATGTGCTTTTGGTATTTCTGTTTCCAGTTTTCTTTTAAACAAAAGGTATCTGTGTAAATATGACCAGACTTTAATACATGCACATTACAGGATCAAAGCTCATGTCAAAGGATTCTTCCTTGACCCCAGCGAATAATAGTAGTAACAGTCATCATAAAGTGACGTTTGCAATGTAGGAAGTAGTAAGTAGATGCTGGCCAGAATGCTAAGTGCCCCTGGAGGCAAAACTGGCTTAGTGTCCTCATTAACCATCTAAGTATGCGCTACAGTTTCTCCCCTTGTGCAGACAAGAAAACACAAGCTCAAAGAAACGAAAAGTCTCAGCTAAGCTTTTCTGGGTAGTAAACAGCAGAGTCATGATTTTTCTCCTACCCTCAAAACTTTCCAAGAAAAAGATGATACGCAGTTTCCATTGCAAATTTGAAAATGTCACCAGCTTTAGGCAAAAATATTTTTCCTGCTGAAACATAAACAAAATTTCTCTGGAGAAATCAGCTGAAGATGGTCACCACTGTCTACTGCTACTACTATGCCTGCTGCTACTGTTTTTCCATGAGCACAGTTACAAAATTACCCTCCCTTCTCAAAAGGCTCAATCATTCTGATGATTTTTGTCTTTCATCATTAGCTGTGTTTTCCAAAATGCTCATTATTTTTGACGTTCTCCTTGGATCACTCGCCTGTTTTCACGGACACATTGATCACAGCAGCACTGAGTTACTCACATGACACCCACTGCCATTTCTGAATGAGGTAAATGAAGCCCACGGAATGGACACATCCTGCCTAAAGTTTTCTTCCCTAGGAAAGAGTCCAGCATAAGCGGTGATGGCACAAGTTCTGGAATCGGGTTGATGGAGTTCATCATATTCTGGCTCAGTCACTTCCTAGCTGTGTGACCTTGAGCAAGTAAGTCTCGTAAACTCTTGTCACTCAGTTGCCTCATCTGTAAAATGGGATTAATAACTATACCACCCACATCATTTTGTAAGAAGGAATAATTGAGTTAACACAAGGTAAGCCCTCAGACGAATCAAATACAGAAAGCTACTAAAAGGCCGAGAAATATGACCTGCCCGAGTGGTAAGGGGATGGTCTGTGACATGTGCATCCCAAGTGGTTTATCACACAACCACTGCTTACAGTGAACACTCTAAAAAAAAAATCATTCATTTTCTTCCATTTCCCTTCTTTTCAGAATTCTTACTTCTTTTTCCTCAAAATTCTTCTCTCTTTTTGGATGGTAAGAATATGGCATCATTCAAAAGATTTTTAGGGGGAGGCTTGCTGACTAATACCCTTCCTAAAAAAATAACAATTCAGTATGAAATTTTTTTATGATGATCTTTTTCTTTGATGTTTAATAAGTAGAGCTTTGGCAGGGATTTTATGATTTTCTTAAAAATATTTTTTCTTGGCAGTATTTGCACTCTCTAATAATTTTTTCATGTTTTAAGAAATATTTATATGTGAAAACTTACAGATGATGAAGATAGGAATGATCAGATGGATCGTCTCCTATCTTTAATAAAAGTATGTGATCCAAATTGTACTGGATCCTTTTCATTTTAGTGAATTCTCCAGATGGTCTTTAGACCTTGTGTTTCAGTATCACAGAATGGCTTTTGCATCTGCTCTAAATGAGGCAAAAGAAAACCCTACCCTCTTCAGCAAATGTAAGAACACATTTATTTATTCCTTCCTAATTTAAACCTTTAAGTAAAAAAAAAAAAAAGTTAAATATGAGACATTAGAAAGTTGACTTCTTTGATATTTCATGGTCGTGTTGGCCAAGGTGCTTGACAACTGTGTGAGGACCTGGTGGATCCACTCACACAGAGAGAAACACAATCCAGTAACTAAAATTAGGTTTTACTAAATTATATTGCACTGCACTTTTACACCTGCTTGGCAAATAATACCCAGAAGAAAGGTACAATTACATAGGCTCTTTGCCAGAAATAGAAGGCAGGTTTAAGAAAACACTAAAAAAAAAGAGAGAAGGAAGGAAGGAAGGGAAAAAAAAAAAGGACGAGAGAGAGACAGGCAGAGAGGGAGAGGAGACGGAAAATGAGAGAATCCTGTCCCCACACCTTGGTCAGGAGCAGCAGCACCATTTAAGTTACTTCTATTAAAAACTTGCTAGAGGGGAAGGTATAGCTCAAGTAGTAGAGCATATGCTTAGCATGCATAAGGTGCTGGGTTCAATCCCCAGTACCTCCTCTAAGGATAAATAAACCAAATTACCTCTCCCCAACAAAAAATAAATAAATAAAATAAATGAATTTAGAAAAAAGAGAATGTGCTCTGTGTGTGTATTATGATAAGCCCCTTATAACACTGAATTCATTATTATCCGTATTTCACAAATAATGAAACTGAAGCATGGACAGATGAATCTCTTGCCCAGGCTCATACAACTAAGTGGAAGTGAAGCCACGTTTGAAGCCAGTAATTCTTGAGAGTGTGAACTAACTTTCTACTTTCTTGTTATCCAAAGTATGAAATATTCACCTCTCAGATCGTAGCTGGAAATTGGAGATACTGATGAGACTTCTTTTATTCAGTTACCAACCCTAATTACCTACTTAAAATTAGGGAATTGATCACCCACATTCTCATCTTTTTCTTTTTAAGTTGTGGTAAGAACACGTGGATGTCCAGCTTCCCCAACACCATTTGGTGAAGAGGCTGTCCTTTCCCGATTATGTGTTCCTTTCAGTTAAACATGCACGCCTGTGTGTATTTCTGGGCTTTCTGTTCCATGGGTCTGTGTGGGCAACAACTGTTTTAACCGCTGTAACTTTATAATGTATTTTAAAATCAGGAGGTGTGATACCTTCAGTTTGGTTCTTCTTTAAGATTGTTTTGGTATTTAAGTTCTTCGTGGTTCCATATGAATTTTAAGATTTTTTTCTATTTCTGTGAAAAATGCTATTGGAATTTTGAAAGGGAGTGCATTGGTTGTGGATTGATTGCTTTGTGTGCTGTGGGCATTTTTACCCTTATTAAGTATATATATATATTAATAAGTACCCTTATTAATCCATGAACATGGGTATCTTTCCATTTATTTCTGTCTTCTTTGATTTCTTTCCTCTGTTTTATAACCTCCACTGTAGAAGTCTTTTACTGCCTTGGTTAAGTTCCTCCTCTGTATTCCACATTCTCAATCTTTGCATGTCCTTTAGTTTTAGTCTTACTGCTAATGATTTCTGGAACATCGTTTGTTCTTAAGAAAAGCACTTGTTCTCATTTATTTTCGAGATACCCAAAGGACATCTTGTTTTACCTTAGTGTTATAGGACATCAATTACTAATGAGGTGAGGAACATGCCTGATTAAAACATTAATTGAGCTATTAATTCATGACAAGATATGGAGGAACCTTAAATGTATATTTAAGCACTGGAAGCTGATCTGAAAAGGCTGCAAGCTGTACGATTCCAGCTATGTGACACTCTGGAAAAGGCAAAGCTATGGAGACAATAAAAGCAACAGTGATTTTCGGAGGTTAGGGTGGTGGGAGGGATGAGTAAGCCACACACAGAGAATTTTCAAGGCAGTGAAAATACGCTGAATGATACCATAATGATGGATACATGTTATTATACATTTTTACAAACCCACATAATATAAAACACTAAGAGTGAACATAATGCAAACTGTGGACTTTGAGTGATTATGTGTCAGTATAGCTTCATCAGTTGTGAACATTGTACCACTCAGGCAGTGGAAGTCGATAGTGGGGGAGGCTCTGTGTGTATAGAGGGGTAGGGGTATATGAGAAATCCCTGTGCCTGCTGTCCTGTGAACCTAAAACTGTTCTTAAAAAAACAAAGTCGTAATTTAAAAATATGATAGATGTAGCAATCTTAGGTTGACATCCTGAAATTTAAAA
This sequence comes from Camelus dromedarius, assembly GCF_036321535.1. Taxonomy (NCBI): domain Eukaryota; kingdom Metazoa; phylum Chordata; class Mammalia; order Artiodactyla; family Camelidae; genus Camelus; species Camelus dromedarius. Next base: position 23,132,812 of record NC_087452.1, read on the forward strand.
AAAAAAAATTGTTGATCACTACTTAGTGCTATTATTTCTCGAGCCAGGAACCTATTTAAACTCAAGGTTAGAATAAGAAATGGAGCATGTTTATGAAATTCTTCATTTAATGGAATGAACTTTGGATTTCTTTTTCTTTAAAATGACTTTGAAATTAACCGAGAGAAAAATGTAATTTTCTCCGCATGGCTTTTATCTCTATATAAAGATTGATTAAAGGTAATATTTTGGGGTTTAATGTGTAAGTTGCAGGTGTTTGTTTTTATGGGGGGTTTATTGGGAGAAATAGAAGCATGTTAACACTTCTGTTAGCCTTTCTTCTTTTTATTTTACAGACCTTTTAAGAATACATATAAAATTTCAAATGATATAGAACTATTTAGGGTAGAGGTTCCTCTTTTATACCTCCTATTTCCATTGCCCAAGGGAATACATAATTTCCTGTATAGAGATAGATGTGCATGTGTGTATATATATATATGCATATATTATATATGTGTGTTTATATAGACCCCAAATATAATATACACATATAATTATATATTTAAAATAGTATATGCACTATATTTTACAGAAATGAGATAATACCTTATAGATTATTACACAGCCTACCTTTTTTCACTTTATGTTTTATTATGGTTACTTTTCCTTGTCATTTCATACCAGTCTACTTCCTTTCTCTCATGCTGGCTGGGATCCATATGTGATGACAGGAGCAGGAGCAGCCACCTTGGAGCCAAAGATGAAAGTCATGTCAGAGGATAATAGAGTCATCTGACCTCTGTTGTGTTACAAGGTGACACTGCTCATGCCATCACATTTTGGGTTTGGTAGATTGCCTTAAACTGTGCCCTAACAAAATGTCTTCCGTTGCTCAGTTCAGATGGCATCTACTCTAGGAAGGCTTCCGGACTTCCACCGTTTTCAGTCATATGCCAATTAGAACTGGTCACTCTGATTCCAGTGTTCCTTGTACTTGGAAAATGTTTCTTTCAGCCCTTATAATTCTCTAGATTTATTTTAATTATTTAAATGTAGTGTCTGCTGTCAACATAGAAGCCTTACCTAATGTTCCAGACTAAGTTAGAAGCCCCTGTCATGTGCTCTCATAACATCCTGTACCTCTGTGTAACAACTATACTTAAATTTACTTTTTCAGTATTTCCCTTCTCACTATACTGTGCAAACTCCCCACATGGGCAGAACCTTGGCTGCCTCTCTGAAAAGTGTATCTCCACCTCCCACAGGAATCCTGACACATCATAGGCTCACAGCAAATGTTTGTTGGATGAATAAACGATCTCCTTAAAGATAGAAGATACGGGTTGCTCATATATATAACCCATTCATTGCTAAACTCAGTGTCTGGCACCTATTACGTAGGCAATAAATGTAGAATGCTACAAACTGGGTTAGAACGGGATGGTATTGAATGAGAGGGGAGGGGCTTAGACTCTCAGGTCTGTGGGAGCAGTAGGTGAGTATTTTCACTCAAGAAGGTCCCTACCAAAGGCTTAGCTAGCAGTGTTTCCATCAGCAAATATTTTAAAATTCCTTTGTATCTGAGGAATGGTCATTAGAAAAAAATATTTAAAATAATTTAAATATTTAAAATAAAATAATAATTTAAATAATGATGATCATAAAAATTATTTAAATTTAAATGAGCCGTAAAGGAATGGCTGTTGCATAAATTCTAAGATGGGCTTTCCATGTTTGAAAAGCGGTGGTTGGAACATTCATTTCAACTTGAACCCTCATACTTACCTTTCTGTGGTCAAGCGTTTGTGAGGAAAATCCATCATTAGTTAATTTCCTTATTCATAAGCAAGTCGTATCTTTATATTATTAGGAAAATATAGTTTATGCTTATAATTGAGAATAGCTAATACGGGATTCTTAAATATATAAATGGATTCTCAGTCATTTATTATTATTAAAGGTATTTTAAAGATCTTTTCATACATAGTTCATACCAGTAAAATTACCTAGAAATTGAAAGAGATTTCTGGGATTGACACAGTGAAGAGATTTCAAACAATAGTGCATTTGGGACATTCACTTTGAGTGCTAAATAGTTCCGTTCAGCTCCCTCATATGAAAACAGGTTTGAAATTAAGTTCTCTAAATTTTCAGAATGTTCCATATTTTCCATGAATATTTTTATATAAACAGAGATGATCTCAGTCAAGCACGTGCCTTGTGTGCGGGGAGAACGGCTTGGTTGACGTGAGGGGCAGCCCGCAGCGTGAAACGGGGATTTGCTCAGCATCGCTCAGGGCTCTCTCTTTGCTGCCAGGATGTGTGTCGTCCCTGACCAGCACCTTCTTTTTTTTATAGAGGCTCTCTGGGGACTCTTTCGCCTCACTTACGACTTGGCGTATAAAATCACAAGTTAAATTCTGTGCCCATTTTACGTGTTTGTTTACGTGAAGAACAATTACCCCACAGTGTGAAATAATGAATATTCGTTCCAGTGACAGGCGATCTGAATCTGTGAAACCACTTCTGAAGTTATTAACTGTTTCAGAATATTTTTGCTGAAGTGGAGGATACTGAACAAATTGCTGTTTTTGCATCGTTTTGTTTCCCATGACGCCTTTCAAATGTATTCAATGGGAGGGGGCAAGTTCCCTCAGGCCCCTGCAACACACCTCCGGCATGACTGGGTTACTTACTCTCTTACTAAAATGTTAGATGGTCACTTAAGATTGTCTTGATTCTGAAATGTGGAATTCCCAATCCCATTTAATAATCAAAGTGGCAAAACTGAGTACAAGGTACCTCTGCTCCGGCGCCCTGGCCAGGATGTAATGCAGGCATGAAGCCTCCGTGCGCGCGGTGGAGGATGGTGGGGTTCGCGTCCTCCTTTCCTTGCCCCTCCTCTCCCCCTTGTTAACAGCTCTCTGACAGAAACGAACAGGGGTCAGTGGGTCAGGAAAGCTCTTGGTTGCCTGACATTTTTGGAAGTTGGATTCATCCTCCCTCAGCCTGAGAGATTTTTCTCTCCTTCAGAATGACACTCCCACCCCCCACTGCTGGGGACCACTCACCTGGCCCCCCTTCACCTGAGGCAAGTACCCCTGTCTCAGCTGCTCACGTTCTACACCTGCTTAGAACCTGGCAGCCCCATCAGGTGCCCTTTTGTTGGGGCCCTGCTGACACTCTGGGAAATCTCTGTGATGGCTCTGCTACATGCGGCCTGTTGAGTGGTCCTTGGGAAAAACTCATGAATCCTTTTCCCCAACAAACTTTGAGAGAGCAGGTCCCCCACAGGTTCCACCGCTGGCTTTGACATCTCCACCCTGAGTTTTCTCAGAAGGGAGCCAGACGTCACCTCACTTTCCAGCTGCTGGGGATACACATTGATCTATGGTGTTCAGTGAGCTCAGCGCACTTCTGTGAGAGAATCATCAGTTCTTAGAGCGCCCCAGGAGAGCCCGGGGCCACGGCGTGATTTTCAGGAATGCTTTCCCTACAAGAACATTAATGTTTTGTGCCTCTGTTGTTACAAGAATGAATATAATCCAATCTGGATTGCGCTTATTTTTTTCCTACTGGTTTTAAAAGCAGTGAAGCCATCTGCATGGTTCCTAGGCCTGGTGCCTCGTGAGCAGTTGGTGAAGCCAGCCTCCACAGAGGTGGCTGGTTTATGAAGCACGCGAGACTCGTGGGGATGCTGTGACAACACAACTTTATTTTTGTTTTCTTCCTATTAACCCACCAGGTGCTAGGCACTCTGGTAATAAACACAACAGACACCTGATGTTTTCCACATTTGAATGGAGCACTGAAAAAAAAAAGATGTGATGTAAAGATAGTGAAAATAATAATAAGGCCAGTGGTGCTAAAAGGAAAAAAATCACAAATGCTTGAATTCGTTTATGTGACAAGTTCTCCTCTTTTCCAAGCCAGACCGCACATGGGGGAACACGGGCACATGTCTGCTGTGGTAAGGGTAGCCATGCTTACTTCTCATTTTAATAATAAGGATGACAAAGTTCTTGTCCACTTGGATGGGGAAGCTGCCTGGGTTGAATCTCTGCAGCATCTGCAAACTTTGGCCAGGCTGGCTAGATTCTGTGGTTCTAGACTCGATTTCTTCATATGTAACAAGAGTTTAGAAGAGATGGTCTCTAATGCGCCTGCTGCTCTGGAGCTATTAAGGGAAGCAAGGTAAAAGGTATTTTTAAATATCGGTGAACCTGATTTAAATGCATTCAGTGGACCTGGACTATGACTAAATGTCATTTCTTGAAACAACTGGAACGTCTCATATATTCAACACCTGTCTCCTTACCACACGCACAGTGCTAGGTATTGGGGTTACAAGAGTGAATGCAACAGACATTATCCCAGCAGTGCAGATGGAGTGTGAAAGTCTGGTGATCAAATACATCATCCTTTCCTCCACATGACCAGTGTGGAAGCCAAGATTTTTATGGCGGACTGAAAAAAACAGTCCTTACGTTGTTCCTTAGGATTAAAGAGTTGTTGTTGTTGTTTTAAACAGAAAGCATATATTTCAAAGTTAAAGAATCGTTGGAAACCACATTACCACTCTACCCTGAGCACTTGAAAACACATTTAGATGATGTCTATGAATTTGAAGGGCTCCTGTGTTTTCCTTCTAAAAAGAAATTTGTTCTGTCAACAAGCCAATGCTATGTCTTGCACTCGACTGAATTTTAAACATTTTTATATTTTGTATTAGGGAGCAAATGGTAGAACTGAGTTTCATGTTGAATATCAAAGTACCATTTACATCTAAAGTCACCAAAAAAATACCAGACCCTATTTAGTATTCAATTCTGGAGACGTAAGAGAAAAAAACCACACATACTCCTGCTATGGGCTGATAGGGGTTGTCTCGGCTTATGATAAAATTACTTTTCACTTCGAGCACTTTTCCTCTTAAAGGCTCAAAGAATTTCACTGCCTGCTTAAGGGACATGTGCATCTCTATCTGGAATAACCTTTTCAGAGGTTAATAAGTCAAGAGTGACTTTCTCACTCATTATTTTGCTTAAATTCAAGCATCATGCTGATCACGTATCTGCTAATCTTTCCCTGTTTCTCCCACCGATTACTGAGCTCCTTCACCTTTCCGTCTACTCACTATCAGATCAAATCCTTACACATATTTTTCTCAGTGTATGGAACTCCTTTGTCTTTTACCCTCAAGCAGCAAATCCTGGCTATCAGTTATGAAAGACGTAGAGTTTTATATGCACTAACCACTAGAAGAGACAGAACAGCTGAGTCACGGGAGCCTGGCTTTGGAGACAGAAAGACCTGGGCTCAGGTCTTAGATGATGTGTAAAAGCTGTATGACTTTGGGAAAAATCACGTACTATCTGTGTCAGTTGCCTTGTTTATAAGACAGGGATGTATTAATAGAAAATACATCTCATGTGGTTATTTGAAGATGTGGACGTTTGAAACGTGGCCCCAGACTCTTTGACAGTTCTCTCATTACGGAATAGAATCGGTGTCCTCTCCTGTTTAATCAGGGCTTTGTGGTTACTTCATCAATGGAATACACAGTGTCGGGTTCTGGGTCCTTAAAAAAAAAAGCAACTCCATTTACCATCTCTTGGGATGCTTGTTACAGGAACCCATCCACCCAACCATGGTGAGAGACCCACGTGGAGAGGACTGGGGGCTCCTTGCCCTTGGCCATGCCTGAGCTCTTGGCTGGCCGCCAGCACCAACTGGCCAGCCATGCAGTGGCACCTCCTGGAAGTGGCTCCTCCAGCCTCAGTGAAGTGGCCCCAGCTGACGCAACATGGAACAGACATGAGCCTTCTCTGTTGATTGCTGACTGAGCTCAAAATTCGTGAACTAAGTAAGTGATTGTTGCTTCCCAGAAGTGCTAAGGACCACCGCCTAGAAGGACCTGGGAGTTAGTGGCCCGGGGAGCAAACCTTGAGCCAGGAGAGAGACAGAGGAAGAAGCCTCTAGCTACTTCCCTCATCCTCCTTCTCCCGGCAAGCCCCCAACACACTGTTCCTAAGAGCAGTGAGTCTCCTGATCATTCAAGACAGGTCTTGCATGACCAAGCAAACAGCTGTGTGTTCCGGTGGTGCCGTGGCCAGCGTGGTCACCTGTCACTTTGTTCTTGCTTCCCGCCTGTACCTTCCTTGCTTCCCTTCCCTCACCTTTCTGTCCGTCTGTGAATGATGCACCCCAGTAGAGCACTAGCAATGCGCATTTGGCCTCAGCTTTGCTTTCTGGAGAACACAGGTTCAGGCACCCTCCCTATAAAATGTTCTCTGATTCTTCCTCCCCTCAAGAAACAACGTTTCTAAAAATCGAAATTATAATGGTAAATCCCTGAGTTGGGATCTGAAGTCCTGAGTTCTTCTTCCCAGCTCCACCAGGAACTCGGTGATAATTTCACTAAGTTGACGCACTGTCTGCTTATCTATCCCAGGGAAGGGAGTGATGTCTGTCAGCATCCCCAACCCCCCTCACATAACGGCACACACGAAAATTGTCTTTGCCTAGAACTTTGGCACGACTGGTTCGTGGACAGAGGAGACAGACCTGTCAGTTCCATCTCTCCAGGCTGCCCAGGCTGAAGGCGTGATCTCTCGGCACATCTGTATCTCAACAGCTCTGTACCAAAGTGCTGTGGCAGGCGGCAACGTTGGGGATCTTCAAACCTTGACAGGAGGACACGGTAAGAAATTCACTTTTATGTTGTCATTAGCACAACCATTTACACCTAAAACAGTAGTTCCCAGGTGAGGTGATTCGTGCCCTGGAGCACTTTTAACAGTGTCTGGAGAGATTTTTGTCTGTCATAACTGAAGAAGCGGTGCCAGTGTCATCTAGTTGGTAAAAAGCAGGTGGGGCTGCCATAACAGAGCACCGCAGCCTGGGTGGTCTGACCGTCTGCAAGCTATTTCCTCACAGGTCTCAGGGCTACGAAGCCCAAGGTCAGGGTGTCAGCAGACTGGTGTCTTCTGAGGCCTCTGCCCTCGACTGGTAGGTGTCCATTTTCTCCCTGTCTCTTCACACGGTCTTCCTTCTGTCTGTGGCTTGATCTCCTCTTCTTAAAAGGATGTCAGTCACATTGGATCAGAGTCCATTCCAGTGACCTCACTCTAACTTAATTACATCTTCAAAGGCCCCACCTCCAAAGGCAGTCGCATCCTGAGGTACCAGGGGTTAGGACTTCAACATATGAAACTGGCGGAACAAAATTCAGCCCCTAACACCAAGGATGCTGCTAAACATTCTGCAAGGCACAGGACAGACTCCTTCTCCCCAGACGTACACACAATAAAGGATCATCTGGCCCCAAATTTCACCAGTGGTTAAGACCCTGATCTAGAGCCCTCCTCCAGCATGTAATAGGTGCTCAATAAATTTTTGCTGACTAATGAAAGCTTGACTAAGCATCTGTAGCTGAAACAGTTTTATAAAATAATACGCCAACTACATATAAGGCACTCTGCTATTTTCTCTTCGATATTTTTACTGTTGGTTGCAACCATTAAATTGGTTTCATGACCCACTTTAAATGCTGATCTAAAGTATTTAGAAACACAGCTTTAAAAACCCTGTAGTTCCATTTGGGTCATATTTTAGATTCCACACATAAATGAACTTCTTCACGGAACAGAAACAGACTCACCAAGAGAGAAAACAAACTCATGGTTACCAAAGGGGAAAGGAAGTGGGGGAGGGATAAATTAGGAATTTGGGATTAGCAGATACAAACTACTGTATATAAAATAGATAAACAACAAGGACCAATTGAACTATAGTCAATATCTTGTAATAAACTATAATGGAAAGAAAAAAAATTTTTTAATAAAAATCTTGCAGTTCCACATTTAAAAACAGTTACGATATGTAGAATGCTACTACAAGTCATTGCGTTGGTTTTTAACCGACAGGCTAAAATTTATTTATCAAAACTCCTAAGTTAGTTGTCTGTTAGGAAGGCAGTGCAGTTGTTCGAATGAGTTTTTGAAACATTCAAGAGTTTCTTTGGGGGATCAGCATTGTTTTCTTCAGAGCTTATAGAACCATTAATGTTGTTGTAATGTTGTTTTATAGTTATACCACTTTTTTTTTTTTTACTGTAAATTTATTATCTAAATTGAGTGACCGCCTTATTCACCATACTTAACTCAAAATGGCCTTTGACTGCGATTAAAATTTAAATTTATCCTTAAAGGGGGACTATTAGGCACCTGATATGACATTCAAAACAAACAAAGCAGTTCCTCCGAAAAATGTCTTACTGAATGTCTTCTGTGGCTTAGAATAACTGTAGGATGACTTTGAAGGAACCATTCTTATCTGCGTATGTAAATTCTGGTGATATGCTCGGGGTCCGTAACCTGTGTGTTTGACCGGATGCTAGAGAGCAACAAGCACATACAACTGCGTCCAGTTCTTCAGATCACGCGTCTTTATTCTGCTTTTTGATGTATTTTTAGGAACGTTCTCTGTAGCTTTGTGGTGAGACAAGTTGCATATCTCCTTTGACAGAAATGGTGAAGAGAGGGCAGTTTTCCTTAAAGGCACTTTGCAACACCCCTTCTCACTGAAAAAGAAAACCAAATGAATTTTTTTCGGCAGCTTTATGTGACAATCAAAAGCTATTTATGACATATCCATTCGTCCTTTATTCTGAAATTATCTAAATCAATGCTACGTTAATGGAATTCTAATAAAATGTAATGGATCACCAAACACGGCACAAGGATAAAAGGGGATATTTTATTATGTATTATAAATATGTATTATAAAAGTAGTACAAACTCTTGGCTTAAAGGAAGTCTTTACAAAATTGTAAAGACTTTACAAAATCAGATGAAGTCTCAGCCTCTCAAGGAAATCAGAGTTAATCATTTCTTCCACATCCTGGGGACAGTTAGAACATTCAATGTTTTTATGCAAATGGGACGCATGCCACTCAAGTTGTTCTTTCTCTTGCCTTTTGTAATTTAAAATTTATCTTGCCGATCTTTCACATTGGAGCATGTATACTTGCCTCATTGTTTTCAGTAGATACTATTAATTCAGGGCACAAGAAGTGAAAGACTGTCTCATTCCACTCATCCAGGCAAGGAAGACATTCAGTTATCTTTATTTTTCTTTAATTCAACTGAATTTTATCTCAGGATTCTGTTCCCCTAGGTGGTCACAACTTAATCTCTGCCAGTTCTGGGTTGTCCAGCATTTGGCTGAGTTCCATGAGGCTTATGTAGAACAGAGGTCATGGGTGCAGCGTCTTGTCCTCGGCTGTTGTCCTTCGAGGCTGACAGACGCTGAGATGTATCTGTCTCATGTGGTCCCCCTTCTCTGATCCATGTAGATCCCCGATGATCATCCCAGGTTCCCACTCCAGTCCCATTAGATCCTTCTGGTCTCCTTAATGTGTCTGTGTGACCCTAAGACGCGGGATTACCGTGCCACACCGCAATTTGGGGAAAATCTTGCGTGCTCTTGCAGACTCGTCTTTGAGGTACACCACGCGGCTACTCCTTCTCTACTCTTTTAATACTGTGTCAGGATGCTCTCAAAACTGGGGGGTGGGGGGAGGGTTTGGTCATTTCTAGGCATCCACCTAAGAAACAAGTTTTCTTTTCTCTCAGACTCAGCAAAATAATCTGTAGCTTTTGTCACTTCCCACCCCTGGATTCAGCCTTAAATGGAAGCTCCCTTCTAGGGCACATAATCCTCCCCTTCTAACTCCCTCGCTCCTCCCAAGCCAGGAAGCTTTTCTCTATGGGGGCAGATAGATAAGTTTCTCTTACTCATTGCACATGCTTCTAAATATGAGGGTGTAGGCTTTTGAAACTTTCTGAAACTCAAAAGCCAAACATTTTCCACTTGTTCGACATTTGCAGTCTACTCTGCCACTTGTTCCCTGAAGCAAGGCATGCAATGCGCCAGATAAAAGAGAAATTCAAGGAAAGAGCCCTCCCAAATAGCTAATATTACCAAATGTTATCTCACCTATGTGTATATATCCTCACGATGACTCTTTATAGGTAGTAATTTATGTTGTTTCCATATGTTGTCGCGGTTACAAGCTATGATAAACATCCTTGCCCATATAGCTTGAAAATTTATGTAAGAATACTGACACTAAAAATCCTAGCATGAATTCCTGGGGAAAAGGAAAGGGCAATCTGGTATGGCAGTGTCTGATTCTCCATAGCGTTGCCCTCTAGGTATTTTGTTTTTAAATCACATATTTAAATTTTTTTCCAATCTGATGGTTTAAAGTATTATCTCTTAATTTTATGTTTTTCCCATGTCTTTCGTTAAAAGAGAGATTGAACATTTTCCCACAGATGTTCCAGCCTTGTGCATCTTGTGTTCCCTCAATTGCTTATGGACATGAAGAGATGCTATTAAATAATCCTAAATGGGTTTAAATAGAATTTTTCTCAAGAGTTATAGATTGATGGGATGGTTGATTTTTGTTTTGGGAGGCGAACCATATACAATTTAAGGCAACTACTTTCCAGTCTTTACTGCATTTGACAACCGAGTGACTATTATATAGGGTTAGGAACAAAATAAAATTGAAGATGAAAAACGGAGTTAGCATCATAGAATTAGTAATGATGCTTCAGCAATGTTATGATATTTCCACTCTGCAAACACAGAGCCCGTTCTCATCAAAATGGCCTTTGGACCAGTGGTCTGAATGAGAGCAGCCATGCGAGACAGCTAACAAAATCAGTGCATATCCCTTGAGCATGTGTAATTACACAAAGATGCCGATAACTAATTAGCACAATGGATTCTGGTCTCAATTCAAGTGTTGCAGAACATCCATTTCACATGTCTCATGTTGTCACCGCCTTAGAGAGTTTCCATCATAGTAGATTTGTTCTCAGTGAGAATTCCACAAAGAGAAGCTAGAAGAAGACACGTAATGACTTTAGGAGAAATAAATGAGGACTGATTGCCGACCACATGATTAATTTTTCAACACCTTGATCATGTAGCATGTAAACGATCTGACTTCTCACCCTTTAAAGCTTCTTCATGTCCATTTCCCCCATGTTTTGTTTCATACTTACCTATATCTCACGCACATTAGCATCCTGTCTTCCAGTTAGAAAACACCTTACAACCTGAGTAACTCCTTACAGCCATCACACTTCCCCTTTATCTTGATGTTTATTCAGGTCCTGACACCGGGTAAGTATGCACCCCGAAACCCTGCTAGGAAGTTACCGTTACCCCCATTTTACAGATAGCGCCTGACACACAGAGAGGTTGGAAAACTTGCCCCAAAGGTCAACAATCCAGTAAGTTGCAGAATCAGCATTAGCAGGTTCTAGGGTATCTGAGATACTCTGCAAGGGATAACGGAGGAAATGTTTAATACCAGCTGTGGCATTTCTTGGAATAGACTTTGCTGGTACTGCTACTTAGTAGCCAGCAATGCCAAGGCCTCCCTGTACATTTCTTTGCCTCTGGGCAGCATTGAAGCTGTCCCTTCAGTGCTCTGACTGGTTCTGTTTAATCCCATTTAAAGATTGTAAGGATGCGTAAGGCAGTGTATGCTATATGACCCTTAGACAATTTTTTCAAACATGGAGAAAGATGCCTTATAAGAACTAGACAAGATTCTCGATTCCTGCCCCACTTCTGGGCTACTTTTACCTCATGGAAACGGCTCTAGATGGGCCCTTTCCTCTGCTGCCTGCTCCTTCCTGGCCCCCTCCCCAAGTTTTGTGACCCTTCCTCTAACTGTATTTAGGCTGATTCATGGAAAGAGCTTGGGAAAATGGCTTTCCTTCAAGAGGCAGAAAGGGAAGGAAAAGGATTTTGGAAGAAAAATTGGAAGGAGAATTAACCCTGTGGAAGGGGCCCAGAGTGGTCCAAGTGTTAGACTTAGACCTGGATGATGGAGCCCTTTGAAAACATCTCGAGAAGACAAGAGTTCGGGAAAGCCTTGCTCTTGAGGTGAATTAAATCAGGCCATCTTTTGGGATAGCACCTTGGCCTGAATGTCACACTCCACAGCCAGTGGCCTTAGCCACCAGATTCCATCCTTCCTGATTCAGCCCCCAGCAAGCCTGGGGTCAAGTCCCTTATTATCCTTACCCAAATATAAAATTTCATTTTCAGGGATTTTAAAGCGGGGATACCAGCTCTCATACGACCTGAACACTTTGGACTGAAGCGATTGCTTTAATTTAATGTCCTCATTTTGCAAAACCTGAGGTTCCTGTATGGGAAGCAGCTTGTGCAGGACCACCCAGAAAAGGAACCATTTCTGCTCACGTTCTCATTTCTGCCTTGCATTTAGAAGAGAGTTCCAGTTCAACATCCATGATCCATTCTAATACGTAAATGTTGCAGAAAATTCAGGTTGTCCCTGAGAAGCAATTTTTTCCTGTGTCATAGCTAACATTTATTGAACTTAGCACAACGCCAATTACAATATTAGTCTCTTTGTCTGCCCAGCCAATCTTTACAGTAACACTGGGAGGAAGGAAATTGTATAAATGCTCATTTTATAGGTGAGAAAATAAAGGCTCAGAGATTTCAAATCATTTGCCGGTTGCTATTACGCAGAATCTTATCCAAGTTTTCGAATTCCAAAATGCAGGCAGGCTCTTAACTGTTGTGATGTGCTGAGCCCTTCTACAGCATTTGAAATAGCATTGAAACAGCACTGAAATTTAAAGGGAATCAAGGCTCCATCCTCAGAGGGCTTGCCCATGCTCTTCCTTCCACCTGGAATGCCCCTTCTGTAAATATCCACGAGATCCAAACTTTCACTGACCTCAAGTCTCCAATCAAATGTCACCTCATCAATGAGGACTTTTCCGACCCCTTTGTATAAAACACCCACCCGCTGCACACCCACACTTGTTACCCATTTCACCCTGCCTCATTTTTCTATAGACTCCATCATCTGACATATTACGTACGTACTTCTGCGTTGTATCCATCTCCCCTCGTTAGAAATGTCATCTCTATGAGGTCAGGAACTTGGACCTGTTCCCTGTATCTCCAGGACCTGTAAGAGTGTCTGGCACACAGTAGATGCTCACTAAAAACTTGTAGCGTGAATGAGTGAGTGAACGAATGACTGAATCAAACAAGTTCAGTTTACATCTCCATCATCAGCCTCCTACGAGACCTATCACAGAAGCAGCTGGGGGACTCAAGGAAGTCTGATTTAAAAGGTGTCTGATTTTCTAAAGAAAATCCAGTTGGATAAAAGACTATTTAATTGTGTCAGGGACTGACATTAAAGCATACAAGGGCATACGTTTTTTCTTCAAGCACTGACAGCTGGGAGAAGAATGCACAAGTCGGGTCTCCTTGTCTGTCCTTGGGTTCCCTTCCCTGTGCATAGCTCTGTATATTTAAATCACTGGAGACGCTCATTCTAAGAAATGTAGAAGCAGCATTTTTTTCCTTTTCATAAGCCGACACTTATTCCCAGTGGGTAACATTTAGCAATGAAGTGTTTTTTGACTCCAGCACTTTATCAGTGTTTCTGAAATATACAGTATAATTAAATTACTCAGAGGTTGTGCTTTAATCAGGAGCAAATTTAATGAATATTCAAGCTGTTCATTGTTAGAAAATGAACAAAGATTGTCGGAATATTTTCATTGTGGCCTCAAAAGTCATCCAGAAGAGGGTGCTAATGTTCTTTATGAAATACACGCACGCACACACGCACGCACGCACACACACATACACACATACACATGTGCGCGTGCTCAACAAAGCTTCCTTATGTAACTAATCAAGTGATGATAACTACATGCACTGAGCATTAAGAAGAGAATTTTACAAAAACAGGCAGTCCAAGAGTTAAAATCATTGCCTATTGATAGCACTAAAGTTTTTAAAAATTGGGACAGTTTATAAAAACCTACCCTAGTTCTGGACAGATTAGTTAACAGTTAACCACATCACCACGAAAAGGAGCATGTTTTCTGTCGCCAGAGTTAATACTGTGATATTCCATTACACCATTAACCTCGATCTAAGCTAAAAGAAGATGAACAAAAGAAAAAATCTTTGGGCTAAAATGTAATATTATAGCCAATGATACATTTTAAATTAAAAATAACACTCTTTTCATTTGATTAATAGTATATTCTTCATTCAAAGGCTTTTCTTTCGAGGGTAAATAACTCCTGCCGGTTACTGCTTGTCTGTGATTCCGGAGAAATCATGTTATAGATTCTGGTTATCTATCCCAAATGAAAACTGAGTTTTAACATTGGCATCTTTTCGGGTTTACTTAGTCAAAAATAAAATTTCAGGAAGGATGAAGTTTCTGTGAAGCAAGTCATTCTCAAAATTCTTTTCTACTTATGCTTTGGAGATAAAAGTTGACGATAGCCAGGGCAAGAATCTCTTTCATTTCTGTTTCAAATGTGCCCTAATTTCTCTACCTTCTCCTAGGTTTTCTGAACTCCTGCCTTTAGAGTTCAAACAGTTTGTATTTTGATTATTTCTTTGAAGCAGAACAGTCCTGTGAACTGTAAATTTTCTGTGGGCCAAATAAATGCAAATAAGGAGCTTTCGATGTCCGCCTAAGTGAGTGACTTAGAATACAAATAAGAAAAGCCACGCCAGCAGGGTAAGGCGATTTTACATTCCACGATCAGCTTCCAGGCACAGCAGCTTTGAGAGGATACACATAGTACAGAAAGCTCATAGATGGATGGTCTTAATTGGAGTTCCCATTGGTAGAGCTGGTGGAACAGGACTCAGATTGGAAGGAAGCAATGCCTCTGCCTGAAAGAAGGGTCCGTTTAGTCGTTCACACGCAAAACACACGTGCCATTTTCAAGCCAGCATTGACTAGGCAGCTAACGTAGAGGAACTCAGGCAGATGGGAGGGTGAGAGAACCGGGCAGACAGAGAACAGGCCTCTGACACGCTGAAAGCATTTGCAGCAGCTCAGCTGAATTCATCATCTTGGGGGGCGTGTCCATCACCTGCCCTTGTCTCCCCTCGGTTGTGTATTGGAGGGCACACATTTCCTGGGCTTTCTTGCTTTCTGCTTTTAGGTGGGTTTAGCTAATGGAAGGCTCTGGGTAGAAGCATGAGGAGCAAGGGAAGGATAAAAGCCGGGATATGCCCACCTCCTGCTCTGTTTCGGGGGCAGCTCCTTAGTTGCTGCAACACCTGCATGGCTCCTGTTCCTGGACGATGTCCCCTCCCTCCCACCACGGACTCAGTTCTCATCAGACAGGCCCCCCAGTGACCCTGACTCTGATACAACGCACTCCTGCTTTTCTCACTCCAGCCCTAGCTTGATCATTGCTTTCTTGCTTTCGCTAAACGCAGGGCTGCATCCTTAAGTTCTGTTTAGTTTCTTAGCTATTCCATCATCTAAGAGATTCCTTGTATTAGATTCCTCTGGTTTGAAATACATAAAGGGCTCTCTTTTAACTGATACAGAAGACCACCTTTTGCGCTGTAGGAAATTTTAGAAGGGGCTCACTGTCCTAGTTCAACCTGAATTATTTTATTGCATAACTTCTTTAAATCAATCTGGCTGGGCAGTGAAAACCCAAAGTTTGGTTAAAAATATCGTTTCTCCACCACTTTCTACCCTGCTCACTGCACACACAAAACGACCACATACGTAACTCTGAGGAACTCACCGCAACGCGACACTTCTGGGGTGGTTATATTTAACATACATTTGGCTTCATTATTCAACTTTCAAATGTTTGTGGATTATCAAATGAGTCATCCAAGAAAGGAACAGACAACCTCCAAACTTCGATCTCGGTGAAGGTTTGGTAAGACAGAGTTCCAGGTAGAACTGTTTATGCCTCACGACTTGGGATGTGTTATTCCATTGTCTTTTGTTCATGGTTCTGTATTTATCTGTGAAATGGGGAGAGCAACGGTATTTTCTCTATCAGATTGCTGTGAACGTTAAATGAGAGATACTTAAAATAATGCCTGGCCCACAGCCACCACTCAAAAGTGTTGGCTATTATTACCGACTCTAAGTCTTTTGTCAGTTGAATGGTCATTCCTTTGTAGGAATATGTCTTTTAATCTCCAGTAGCTTTTAAGAATTTTGCTTGTCTTTGATGTTCTTCAGTTGTATTACAGTGATTCTTTTAGACATGATTTTTGATCTGTCCTATTTGGATCTTAGGGTGCTCTTTTTATCTTAGGATGCCTTAGATGACATTTTTTTCAGTTCTGGAAAATTCTCAGCCATTTTCTCTTATAACATTAGGTCTCCCGCATTCTCTTTACTTTATCCTGGAATTCCTATCAGATATATATTAGACTGTCTTCCTGTCTTCCGTGCCTCAACTTCTCTTGTTTTTATTTCTCTGTTCCATGCTCTAGGGCACTTCCTTGGATCTGTGTTCCAATATGTACATTATTTTTTTCATGTGTATTTGTACTGTTGTTCAACCAGTTACTTGATTTTTTAAAAATTGCAGTGAGTTATGATTGTCATTTAAAGATTTCCATCGTATCCTTTACCATTTTCCAAATCCATTCTTTTTTATTCTTCTGTGTGTGCTTTATCTTATTTCCTCTTTACTTATTTAAACATTTAAAAATAATTATTTAAAGCGTCTTTTAGATAATTCTATTATTTTTTGTTCTCAATGCACAAATTGTTTTTGTTGCACCATCTTATTCTCCATCCAAGTAATTCCCTTCTTCCCAATTTGAATCTTCCAATGGGGGCTCATCTTCAGTTGAGACTTACTTCCCTGGATCCTGGGTCCCCTGCGCTCTGGAATTTTTCCTGTTGGGCTACATTCGCTTTGCCTCTTCCAAGAACTCATGGGTTTCACTCAATTTTTATGTTGGTTTCTCAATTAGGAGCTTCTGCTCCCCACTGATAGTATGAATTTGGACCTGCTTATTCACGTGATGATGGGTTTGAATTTCTGTGGGTTACTTTTTTTTTTAAACTCAACCTTGGATATCAGGCAAGCTTCCTTGCTGCTTCCCCCACCTGGCAGGGGTGGAGTCTACAGATCTCTGTGACTCCTGGCTTGTTGCAGGCATCTTGGGCCTGGTTCCCTGCATGAATATTGTCTGTGTCCTAGACTACTTTCCCCCCAAATGCAGCTATTAGAGCCTGTGCCTGCTTCGCATAACACGCTAGTACATTTTAACCGAAGCCCCTTCCCACCTCTCTGACTGTGAGTTTGCTTTCCATTTCTGAAAATGGGTATTTCTCTCTTTTGGTTTTGAATTTGTATGTATATTCACATATCTTTTATTTTCTTATATACTACTTCATGAATTCGGAGTCTAATTGTGTGGGGGGGTCCTTTCCTCAGTTTTATACTCCATGTTGTCCACGCTAAAAGAAAAAAATGCTTGATAATTACAGAAAGATTCTTCCATAGAGTGTAGTCCATGCCATCTGCAATCTCAGAAACACCTCGAAGGGGATGTAGGGATAACTCATTACCGGAAAGAAGGTACTGTTACACATAGCTGATCATGAAACCACAAGGAGCCCATGAAGTGATGTAAAGTACTTATTTTCCTACCAGATAGTTGATCCTTTTGCTGTGCTTTTGGCTGGAGGTAACAAAATTCAACGACAATGGGCTTAAACAATAAGAAAGATTTATATTCTCGTCTACCTGAACCTAAAAATAGGGCCATTTCAGAGTCAGGTAACTGAGTGGCTCGACCTCATTAGCGCCCCAGCTCAGCTTCTTCACGAATCCCTGGCTTTCCCCACGTGGTTGTGCAATGACAGCAACAGTCCCAGGCATGTCAGCCTGCACAGACAGCAAGATAGAGTGAAGGGGAGAAGAGAATTCACTTCTTCCTTAGGCCTCTCTTTTTAAGAGAAAGGAAGAGTTTCTAGAAGTCCTGGTGGTATAACTTTCATATCTAATTGATGAGAAATGTGTCATATGCCTGTTCCCAAACCAGTCACTGGCTACAAAAATAGAATGACCACAAATGGCAAAGATCAAATCATATTCACTCTGGGGTTAGTAATGAGTCCAGGCTTCCCTGAAGTACAAGGCTGCCCAGTGACTGAACAGTTCCAGGAACCTCTTACCTTTGAGAGCAGGATGTAGCTGCAGGGAAGGTCCGGTCACTCAGAGTCAGCCTTAGGAGACAGTCGGGAGGTCCAGTCTCTGGGCTCCTTTCCTCCTGTTTACTGTCCCTGATTCCTCCCCGCAGCCCCAGCCCCTGCTAAGGCACAAGCGATGCTCGGCACTCAGTGTCTGTCTCTAAGCTGTAAGAGTGAAGGTGGAACCCCATAATTGGTACCGCCATACAGACTGGGGAAAGACTAGATTTCTTTCTTCTTTTTAACACCTTCAGACTGAACCCCCTCTGAGATAAATAGGGGCCATCTCTTCACTGTCCTGCTTTAGAAATATAGCCTTTCAGAAGTCATGGCATTGTCTAGAGCTGCACACGCAGGCCTCAGTGGATTGAGGGGGAACTGCCTTTAACATTGTCTACGTGGTGAGGGAAAGCATGTGTTTTTCTCCTAGAGTGTAGACTGCATAGGTGAGTGCCCTGTTAAAATGGGATGAATACTTCTAATACAAAAAAAGTGAAAAATATAAAAGAGCTAAGCTTTTAAATTAAACTAGATTGAACATATTTATCCTGCTAAATTAATTAATTCTTCTCTTGCCAGGATTGATTGCTTGGCATGTGATGGCCTTAATGGGCTTTCTATTTTAAAAAACACTGAAGAAAAACTCATGCAGGGCGAGGAGATGAGACAGAAAGGAAGAAGAGGGATGCAGAAGATTAGACAGCCTGCCCCATCACACACGTGACCCCAGCCTAGTTCAACTGAACGTCCTTCGCCCAATAGGGATAGAATGAAATAAATAGGATTGTCAAGGACCTAGTCCATCTCTTAACCTTTTTCTATCTTGTAAATCTTATAAGCATGAAACAGTTGCTTGACCATGGTCAGATAGCTACACAACACCTGTCCCACTTCCCCAGTCCAAGGGGAGGGCAGGTGGATTTTGAAGGAACAGTTAGAGGAAGATGTCAGCACAGACACTCACGGAGTCCACATCTGTAGAGAGAGCTAGAGAACAGATACCACAACCCACTCTCAATGGACCAGAGCACGTACCGTACGACCAGGTTAGTGGTGAGCCCCTAGGAAGATGGAATTTGGGTCATTTCAGTCTCTGAAACAATAGCACTCAATCTTGGTTTTGATCACACCTAAAAATCTTAACTCTACATTTTTCGAAAGGTCAAAAATAAAGGAAATAGTAGGACTAAAAACATATCAAAGCAATGATAATTTTTGTATCCCATCTTGAAAGATAGCATAGCTTCCTCCAAGATGTGAATACCCTGAATTACCCTCTACCACACTTCAAAACGCACTGTTACGAAAAAGAAATCCTTACCTCCTCATTATCTGAAATTATGCCTCGAGGGCTCTGTTCTGTTTCACTTTGATCCATATTAAACACAAATAACCTCTAAGAATGTTGAAATGAAGAAGCTCCACTAGTCATTAAAATTAAGTGAATAAATGACAGATCTCTTCGTATTTGAAATCACAGAATTAATTTAATTGTACTAGAAAACCATGGGTCCTTAAACTTTCCAACTTTATAGCTTCCTTTGTGTTTCACTTAACACAGAAGCTGTTTTGTTCTGTGTTTCTGCATTCCCTACCACTGGTGTTTCATGTTTAAAAATCACTCCAAAATTTTATCTCAGCAGATAGGAGAGGTAATTGGGGGGAGGTGAGGAGGGGATGGAGACTGGAAAAACAAGGAACTGCTAAGGAAAAGTAGGGGGCAAAACCAATGAGGCTAATGTTGCCCCTTCCCTATGGCAGGTGGAAACTGACCCACAAGAAAAACTTTTGAATTATTTGTTTAGATTGACTTTCTTTCTTCCTTAAAATGAAATAGAAGGACTTTGGGTTGGGGCAAGACGGTGTAGATGAGTTTCTCCCTGCTCCTCCCCACTACACAGAAGTATAAACACTGGAAACGGCACAGGAGACAACAAAGGAGAATGCTGAGAGGTTGTAAGAGGACGGTGAGATGGTTTCCTCGGGACTCAAGGAACAAAATAGTGGCAGGGTGTCACCTGATGGGCAGATGACCTGGACCCATCATTTCCCAACCCCTGACCTAGCAAGAGAAGGAGCCCAGATAGGTTCATTCTTCCACCAGGTGGACTAGGAGTCCCACTGACAACGTCAGCCATAAACCAAGCAAATCAAAGTAACACCACAAAGGCTTTGAAAGTTAAACTGCCATTGAAACCACAGCCCACAAAGTAAGCCAGGATTTATCAATGAAACTTAAACACGTGACTGCCTGTTAAAATGGAAGATTTAGATAGGACCTAGAGTCTGCTAACATAGTAGACAGAACGTCCACAGTACAACCTGAAATCATCCATCATACCAAGAACCAAGAAAATCACAACTTGAATGAGAGAAGACAGCCAACGGATGTGACATCCACGGACATAAATCAGTTGTCGGCATGATCTGATGAGAATTTTACAGGAGTCATCTTAAAGATGATGCAGCAGCCAATTATAGACTCTCTTGGGACAAATGGGAACATGGTTTCAGCAAGGAAATGAAAATGATTATTTAGAAAAAACAAATAGAGATTATAGAATTCAAAAATATACCACCACCAATGAACTCACTGGATGAGTTCAAGAATAGAGTAGAGATGACAGAAGATAGAATTGGTGAATAACATGTACAAAAACATTCAGAGCTAACATTGTATTTAAAGACTGAACGCTTTCTGGCTAATACTGAGATGCCCTCGCTCACCACTCTTACTGAACATAGTGCTGGGAATTCAAGCCACCAAAGTAAGGCAAGACAAAGACATAAAATGCATATAGTTAAGGGGAAAGGAAGAAATAAAATGGTTCGTATTTGCAGATGACAGAATTGTTTATGTAAAAAAACTCCCAAATAACCTACAAAGATACTCCTAGAATTGATAAGTGAGTTTAGCAAGCTTACAGCATGTAAAGTCAACATGTAAAAATCAATCACACTTCTATATACTAACAATTAACAGAGGGAGATCAAAATGTGTAACTCCATACCATTACCATTACTCCAAGTAAAATTAACCACTTAGGTATACACCCAATATGTTTGGGCCTTACATGCTGAAAATGATAAAATGCTAATGAAAGTAATCACAGAAGACATAATTCCATGGAGACACATGCCATATTCACGGACTGGAAGACTAAACATAGTAAAGATGTCAGTTCTCCCCAAATGGATCTGCAGGCTTAGTGCAATTCCTATGAAAATCCCAGCAAGGTTTTTGTAGACATAGAGAAGCTTATTTTAAAATTTATATAGAAAAGCATAGGTGCCAAAAAAGCTAAAACAATCTTAAACCAAAAAAAAAAAAAAAAAATTAAGTGGAAGGCATTACTCTTCCCAGCATTAAGGATAACTACAGAGCTGTGGTCGTCAGAACAGTGTTGTATTGGCCGAAGGATACATGCATAGATCAGGAGAACGGTGTGGAGAACCCAGATACAAAGTCGTGCAGAAACACCCAACTAATTTTTGACAGAAGTGAAACAGCAATTCTGTGGAGGTAAGATAGCTTTTTAACAAATGGGGACAGAACAATTGGATATCCATAGGCAGGCAGGAAGGAAGGAAGAAACCTCAGCTTGATATACCTGATAACAAAAAATTAAATCAAAATAGACCTAAATGTGAAATGTAACACTATGAAATTATTAGAGAAAAATATGAGAACAACCTTTGGGGTCGAGGACTAGGCAAAGAATTTGTGGACTTGGACAACAAAAGCACAATCAATAAAAGGAAAAATCAGTACATTGGACCTCATGAAAATTAAGAACTTTTGCTCTCTGGAAACACCCCCTGTAGAGGGTGAAATGACAAGCTGTGGACTGGGAGGAAATGTTTCCAACACAAAACACACATCCAAACAAAGGACTAGTATTTAATACAAAGATCCCTCAAAGTTGAAATTTTAGGAATGGAGAATGAATGAATGGTTGACAAGGGTTGGGGACGGAGGGGGCATCTAGGAGAAAAGAGAGGTGAGTGTGGTTCTAAGAAGGAGACCCGAGAGATGCTTGTGATGTTGGAGCTGTTCAGAGTCTTGACAGTGGTGGTGGACACAGATGCGTTTACTCTGACAAGGAGCATCTCCACAGGTGATAAAGTGGTAAAGAACTTAGGATGCACACATACACAACTACACACACGCACAAATGAGTACGAGTAAAAGTGGAGAGATTGGAATAAGATCAGTGAATTGTACCATTCAATATCCTGCTGTGATACCATTCTATGGTTTTGCACACTTGCTCCATTAGGGCAAGCAAGGCAAAGTGTACAAGGATCACCCTGTAGAACTTCTTACGCTTACACGTGAACCTACAATTAATCCCAGTATAAACTTCATTAAGAAAGGAAATAGCCTGTCACTATCACATTAACAGTTGAACTTTCTACTACTGCATTTAATGATCTCCTATAACATGTACAAAACAAGATCTTTTATGGGAAACAAGCAGATCTGCACAGGCCAAATGGCCCACAGCAGAACATACTGCACTCTTGTTAACAAGAACTCTTGACTGCAGGCAAGTCATCATTTGAATAGATATTGAAAAAGACATTTTGGAGCTTAGAAAGTCTACTTTTCTCATCTAGCAATTCCACAGAGGGGCAGCTCCTGAGTTTCTTAGTAGCTGGGGCTTCTCAGAGGCAACTCTTGTTCATTTCCTAAGTTGGGGACAGCCCCGCTACTAACAGACTACAACACCACAACATGACTCCTTTTCTTCCATCTTGATCCCAAGACAATGCAGGGCAGAAGTTCCTGGTTAGAGTGCCCGTCCCGTAGTCCTAAAACTTCCCGCCAGTGGCATCCCAAAATCTAGCTACAGTCTCCAACCAAGCTTTTGTCTGAAATGAAGTTTTGTTTTTTGATGTTTATTTATATTTGTCCCTGGGTCTGTTTCTCAAGTATTTCTAAACTTAGGTAAAGAAGAAGGGCTTCAGGTCAGCCACGTGACTGGAGGGAAACGGCCATTGGCAACATTGCTATAGGCTGTCTCTGCAGAGCAAACATACTTGGAAAAAAGTGGTGTGTGGAGGTGGGATAGAATGAAGGCAGCTTGCAGGACAACTCTTAATGCTCCTGCCATTGGCCTCAGCTTCATGTAGCATTTTAATTTTCAGTTTTATCCATGATAACTAAAAATGGTATGATGCTTCCAACCAAATTTAAGTTGGTGGAAGGCGTATTTCATACAGAATGAATAGCATGTTTCAAAATGCAGGCTCAATTACACAGATTTTTTTTTTTAAGGAATTCAACAGAGTTCTAGGTGGACTTTAATGGTGCCAGTGGTTTCAAGATGAGGCAGAGGCAAAGAGTGAGAGAAGCAGGCAGGCCTGGTGGGTGGGGAGGTGACATCTGGACCACGAAGAGCCTCGTGTGCTGTGGTTAGAACAGGATCCGTCTCTTGAAATTGACAGGGAACTGATGACTTCTTAACTTCACACTTATTTTAAACCTTGGGATGAAGAAAAGAGAATTTGAATTTGTTGTCTCCTCAAGGTTTAGAGATGTGCTTCCTAACAACACACTAGATTTGTAACACCTACATCCATACCATGCCCCTCAGGGAGCTAGAACGTTGGTTTTCAATTCCAGTGGGTTTAGGAACCAGCTGAGTTCTCTGTTAACCATGCAGATTCTGGGGGCTCCACCCTCAAAGAGCCTGGTGTAGTTCCTCCTGAGGAGGCTCTGGGAAGCTGTGTTAATCCTGAGGCCCCAGGTCTTCGGATTACACTTTGAGAGGGACTATACTTGATTGCAGTTTATACAAAGCTCCCCTTACCCTGTCCTATGAACAAAAGATCTGAATGTACTTTCAGATGGAATTAGCAAAGTTGGTTCTAGTCTCCACTAGAGGGTAGTATATCAAAATTTTGAATTTTGAACAAAACTTGTTTAAATTATGGGTGGTTTTTTTGTTTGTTTTTGAAAATTAGAGGGTTTGAAACTTTTTTTAATGTGGATTTTTTTTTTAATGAAAATGTTTAAAAAGAAAGCACTCTTTGGAAAACTTTTTCCCCCTTTGTTTTTTTCCTAGTTTAATCAAATGACTTGCTGAGATTAAAATATTTCCTCAGTTGCTAATGCATTGTCATTCTGGGTGATGCAATGATAGGATGTTTGTGGGGAAGGAAGCCACCATCTCCCTTTTACAGATGGGGAACAAGAGCCCAGGAAGAAACTAGCTCAAGGCCTCTGTTAGTAGTAGAGTTGGCACTAGGCCCCAGGTGGCCTGCCTATCAATTCAACGTCATTTTCTAGAAACCATCTTATAAAAAGGTTCGATAATTTTGGGGGTGCCAGGAATGGACAAAGGAATACTGCAGTATCAAATGTTAGTTCCTTTAACTACAGTTCTAATAAGAGTCAGAATCTGAAATATTCATTGGAAACAGCCTTGTGAGCTGCATGAAGTAACCCTGCTTAATGGCTCTATAAATCTGGTACGTCCTCTGAAGATAAATCTCGCCACTTCTTTTCTTTTTCTCCCCTGGATTAGACCAGTTCTGAGTTACATAGCTCTTTGATTTCTGCCTTTTCATCTTGTGCACGTGGTTTTGTCGATGTTTTTTTAAATGATGGAAATACAGCTTCCAGATAAGGACAGAGTGAATTAGGATTTAAAAGAACAACAGTGAGTGAGCCTAGTTTGTTCATCTTGTCCAATAAGGGAAACAGGTGTAGATGCTCCAGTAAATGAGCCAGTTTATATTTCACGTGGTCTTGGCTTTGATAAAGAAATCTGTGCAAAAGCTTTGAACTTTTTTTTTTTCCCCTGACATGAGCCATTTACTTCCATGAATGGCTTAGCATCTGGTGAAGCCATGTGCTTTTTGGGGCATGGTTCTCACCCCCAAGAGCTGCTAAGAGGGAGAAAAAAAGGCCTTTTCTTAGAAGGATGCTGACCACTTTTGATCTAGGGCCTGTCTGGCCAGCCCAACAAAGGTATTATCCCTCTGAGGAAGGAGCAATAGCATTACTTCCTTATTGTGATGGAAGTAATTTCCTGAGACTGGAAGACTTCAGAGTTCAATTAGGGTATAAGGAGTCACTAGGTAGTAACTTAACTATTTCCCTTTTTTTAATGGGAAACCACCAGTCGTTTCATGCCCTTTAAAAGGATATCTCCTGAGCATCCATCCACTTATATAAAACATGGGCCATAAGACTCCAAATTCCCAAGGGGCAAACCAGCCTTACTGTTATAATAAAAACTAAATTTGCCAAGTTTCTAATAAATGTCAAGCAATGGGCTAAGAGGTTGATCCATAAGACCTTATTTTTCCCTCCTAACAGCCCTATGAGGTGGTTGCTATTATTATCCCCATTTTACAGATGATGAAACTGAGACTTATATAGACTGAGGAATTAATATAAAAAACTAGAAGTGGATGAGTCTTTGCTTAAATCCAGGCAGAGTACAAAATGGCTAGGCCTGCACTCAACCACTCTGCTATCCCATGCTTAGTTTATATACAGCTCCTCGGATGGCAACACAGACGGAAACGTATCCAGGGTATGCTTATTTGCAGACCCCCATTTAGAGTTGAAACATGATGTGTATCTATCTTCTCTTTAAGGTTAAAGTGTTCTTAGCAGGGGGACAAGAAAGGTTAATTATTGGCCACACCTTAGCCAGTAAGAATAGCCTGCAAAAGCTGAGAGAGGGTTAACGTCTAGAATAAAATTCAAGCCAGGCCTGATTTTCATGCTCTATTTACTGCAGCAGACCAGAATCCTTCCTTCAGAATCTCTGAAAACAGAAAGAATAAATAGCAAAGGTATTAAAAGGACCAGAAGCTGGACATGTGGTGCATTTTCACGTTAGAGACAGGTGTTATTTCAGATAGATCTTCAATTACATTTCTGGGGCATCAGGGTACATGCCTCACTATAGTTTAAAGCTCCATCTTTGCAAGATTATCCAGCACGCTCACTGAAATGTGCAAGAGGAAAAAGAAAAGGACTGGAAGGAAGGAGAAACACTGAAATTCCTACTTCAGGGAGGCCGTGAGGTGCTGGGCTGGCTGTGTACTGGGTGGTCCGTGTACCACTGGTGGCATCTCAGATGAGGCAAGTTGGCACAGGAATACATTTTTATAAAGAAGTGTTAATAGTTGCATATTAACTAAATGGGTATGGGGGCGGGGAACTTAGCACCTGAAACCAGTGATTTAATGGCTATTTCTTAGGACAAGTCTATGTTTTAAGGAGTGAGCACATTTAAATTTGATTCGAACAGAAATACTAAGTGAATAATGTTAATAGTGACAAACAGATACAGGGAGGATTTTGAAGGTGTTATACAAGAGGGATTGACGTTTGGGAACCTTAGTGTGGCAGGGCGGCGAGGATGAAGGGCCACGTCCTTGGGTCCAGTTTCTGGTTCTGAAAAGAACCAGCCACGTGCCTGTGGGTAAGCCACTTTACACCTCTCATCCAGAGTAGGTTTGCTTAAAAATGAGAGGGTTGGACCAGATCAGGGAGGCTCTTCCAGGGGCGGTAGACCCATAGAAGACCTTGGGCATTATCGCGAAAGATCTGAGAGCTCACTCACTCGATAAGCACTAACTTGGGTTTGAATCAGTGCATCTCACTGGCAAACATATGACTGGTTTACAAAAGCACTGAGATGCTGTCATGATTATTATGAATTTCATCCATTTGAACTAATTCAAGGGAAAGCTCTCCTGAATGCAGAGGTGCTTGAACTAAATGCACATTCTCCAAAACACAGATGCTACAGGGGACAATTACAGTTGACATTTTTTTATAGCATCATACAGCCCCATGCAGATTTTCCCTATTAATACAGTTTAAGCTTCCACATTGTGGAAGATGGGCAGCTGTGCACAGCACAGAAAGTTGGGCCAAGACCACGAATAGAAGCTAATTCGTGGGAAAATGCCCTCGTTTGATCTTTTGCCTGACTCAGAATCAGCACACACGGAAGAGCCACACTCAGCCTCAAGACCTTACACACCCAGGCCAATTTCAAAAAAGTAGATTTGTAGACAACTATTTTTTCATGGTAATTACCTTAATGATAACAATGGTAATAATGCTGTGAATTGCACCCCTTAATGTAGTATATAGTGTGTGTGTGTGTGTGTGTGTGTGTGTGAGAGAGAGAGAGATGCTGTGCCCAGTGGCATATGTAACTCTAATCTTTCATTGTCCCTGAAAATTAAGTATAAATACCCCCAATTTGTAGTTGACGAAACTGCACGTCACAAAGGTTGACGTTTTTGCCCCGGGCCACAAATCTATAAGGTGGCCATACCAGGATTCAAATCCAGAATTCCTTGGTTCCAAACATCACCTATTTCTGCCGTGCTACCCTGCTTTCTGATATAATGACAGTGGAGAATTCTAAGTAGACACAGGCATAGGGGAAAGAGTGGTCCACGTACGTTCAGCAGAATTTTCTTTGAGGGAGGATACACGCTCTGAGGTCAAAAGAAGAGATGATGCAATCCTAGAAGACCCCTTGGCGGTCACCATTGACCAGGACTGAGAGTGAGTATTAAATTTTCACAGCTGAGGTCCCATTACCGTGTCTCCTGCCAGTTCCTGAAAAGGCTTTCTCAAAAGTCAAGCTACCGAGAAAATAACAGGATTCTGGTGGCTGTCCCCGTACTTAAGGAACTGTTCAGACTTCACATTTTCTGCAGCATCAAGTGGCATCATCCAGCAACCTGGCAATTCGAGGGGCTAAGCTGACGTTGAAAGCTTTTGGCTGATGGCTTGAAATCAAGCATTATAGTCACTGTATTGCCATAGTTGTTCTCCTGTGTCAAGGAAATGCCTAGGAGACCAGCCCGATGGGAAAGGTGTGAGTTAATGTGCTGAGAATATGACCATCTGTATGGTTCTCAGACGTGGGGTGACATCATTTGATAGAATGGCTTGGGGCGTGGTTTGTTTTGCACTCCAGCTACTGTGCATGGAAAAGAAAGGAAACTCGTTCATCCATTCATTCAAAATACTCGTGATGAGTCCCTATCATGTAGAGATTACTCATGGCTAAGGAATGCCAGTAAATGATACAGGAATCGGAGTCAGAGAAGTCCCAACCAGTGATCTTTATTTATCCATCACCTGTCATCAAGATTGATTTTATGACTGAAAGTACATGATTCCTTTTGGCCACTGATATCTACATATAACAGTGATTTATGGTACCATTCTTGTCTAGACAGAGAGCCAAGAGGAAGTGATCAAGTCCCACTTCTCCTGCTTACCAGCTGTAGGACCTTGGATAAATCAAAGAAACTCCCTGGGCTTCGGTATATAGACAGATAAAAATATGTCAAATCAAAGAAAGATCTAAAGCAATGATCCATTCCGCCATCATATAAAGACTGTGTCCTCTCCTCCAGATCTACCTGAGGGAATCCCAGGGTTCAGAGAAGCTCATGAAATAACATCACCCCAAGATGTTCGTTGTCAAGTTTCCTACCAAGGTCTCAGGGGCAGGAAGCCAAACCAAGTTTTACTTTTTCCTATGCAACTTCTAGAGGTGCCACTTGGTGGTGCCAGATGGTCTATTTTTGTTTGCTTGCAGAAAAAAGAAAAAAAGAAAAACTTCCAGAAACATTGTTTTCTATACTTGTAAGGCTATCATGGAATTCTTTCCCCTTCGATACTTATAAATATTTTCAGTCAAGGTTTAACCCAAAAAAAGGTGTTGAAGGGGCGATCTGGAAATCTTGAGAGCGTGTTAAAGTGAGAAAGTAAAGGAGGCATGAAACTGAGGAGAATGGTAGAGTATCTGGATAGTTGAAGGAAACACATAGGAACCCAGCAAAGTGTCACACGTGTCAGCTTCAGAAACAAAGTCAACTGATGGACTTAATCGTGAATGAAAGAGGTGGTATGGCTGCTTGCAGCTCCAACTGTCTCATCTATAAAATGGAGATAATGATTATCTGCCTGATGGTAGGAACGACATGATGGCTTAGCTAGCTTCCAGCTCCAAGACCACAGGTTCTGTTAAAGGGATGATCAAACTAATGCCCTGTTTCTATATCAGGATCCCCTCTTCCCTCGCGGTGGGAGGACTCTAAGCAGAATGGGTTTATCTAGCCAAGATGGCAGTTCTATGATAAAGCTGACAGTCTTCATAAGCCCCACGTGCACTGCTGCCCCCTCACCTGAGCCAGCCCGTCTCCCTCTTGACCTAAGACAACAGCCTCCCGGTTGGCTCTTCCTTGTTTGGAGCAGAGAAAGGTTTATCTGTTACCACTTATTGATGGTCAGCAATGAATTTGGCTCCATGCTAAACCCTTTATAGAGATGTTACTTGTTTTCCCTTCAGGGTTTTTTGGTACAAATTCTTACTCCTATTTTATAACCAAGGAAACTGAGACTCAGAAAAGGCAAACTTTCCTAAAATTCTACAGCTAGGTGGCATTCATGTCAGGATTCAAATCTGGCTTTGCTGACTTAAGAGCCCTATGCATTTAACCAGAGAACTCGGCCGACTTCCACTGGGGGAACTAGGGGAGTCTCCAGTGCAGTGCTGAGAGAGTCCTCCCCTCCACCCATCTGTTTATCTCCTGGCTGCTTTGAACTTTGCTTAGGGTCATAGAAGGTACAACCCAGGAGATAATTTTTGGAAAGATTCATTTTAAATAAAAAAAGAGTATTACTTCATGAAAAAGAATATGAAAACAAATATATGTTTGTATATGCATGACTGGGACATTATGCGGTACACCAGAAATTGACACACTGTAACTGACTGTACTTCAACTTAAAAAAAAAAAAGAGTACTACTTCAGAGAATAGAAAGGCATTTTAAAGCTAGTACTTGAGAGGCGAGTTTTCCCTTGATTTCAGTGTTCAATGGCTGTTGCAAGGACTCCCTGAAAGTTTCTTTCCCTGCCAGGCAGATTTTGGCTGACAGGTTATATCTCTGCCTGAGAAGGTGATGCCAGGCTATGCCCCTTCACACTGGTGTTCCTTTGTGCCAAGGCGTGTTGTCAGGGACGAGGATGCAGCCAGCCAGCATGTCCCGAGAGGCTGAGATAGAGTCATCCAGACCATCTGCATGCCTCTCCAGCTCGCTGGGCTGCTTGGAGCCCCTCCCAAGGATCTCCTTTAGCCCTGGGGTATTACCACCAGGCAGCGAGGAAGACTCTCCCCTTTCTGTAAGACAACTCTGTCTAGGACTGCTGTTCGTCTGTATCTTTCTTAAGTTGCCAGCAAAGCTGCAGAGAAGACTGAGACCCAGTGAGACGGGACTTGGGTGGCATCACGTGGATGGTCACGTCTCCCACGTTATGCAGTCAGAAGCTCAGCTCTTCCAGGTGACAGAAGAATGTCTTCACACATCGCAGGAGCAATTCTTTGCTCTGCTCTCTTTCTTTCCCGGGAGGCTGCCCTGCAGCATCTGGGTCTGAGAATGCCCATCGGTCCAGCATAGCCTGCAAGAAGGACCGTGTTCTCAGTGGTCCAGAGGAGACCTCCAGGGTGTGGCTGCTCACCAGACGGCTTTCCCCTGCAGAGACCCTTGCCTGGCTGAAGGAAAGCTGGACCTGTGTTTCCTGAAATAAGTGAGAATCTTCCTCATGATACTTGTTGATTCACAATGGATATAAGCATATTGAATAGCTACTCAATCCTCGAGCTCTTTTTCCTTCCCTTTCTAGGCGAAATCTCTTTTCATCTCTTTCCATTCTCCCCCTAGGTGAAACCATCCAGTCCTGTGGCTTTCAGTCCCACTGAAATTCTTGAATTCCCAAATCATATTTCAGGTTTAACCTTCTCCTTGGAACGCTAAGCTTATTTACCCAAATGCCTGCTTGACAGCTCCACTCTTAATTTTCACAGGCATGTCAAACTTGAGATATTTAAATCCAAAGTCCTCATTTCTTCCCCCCACCCACAATCGATTTGTGTATCTTCCAGTCTTTCCTGTATTCCTATCAATCAAATCAGAAGCCAGATGCATTGATTAGGGTTCAGTCAGGAGGGAGAACCCACACTGGTGATTTGAACAGAGAATTTTTCAAATATAAAGAATTCTTAGCTAGGTGTAAAGTTGTTAACCAGACAATTGAAAAAGACCGAAGAACTCTAGGTTATTACAGAAGTGGAAACTGAAGGAACAGCCACCAGCAGGACAGCAAAGATGAGAGGTCAGAGTTCATTAAAATTAGAGCCATTAGCGCTGCTGCTCAGACACCTGAGGAGGGAGCGCCAGGTATCTCGGGGGAGAGGGGGCACGAGGCTGGTTCTGTGAGAGTCAGAAAACCACAGCCTGGGTTAGCCTCTGCGATGGGAAGGAGCTTCTGCTGGGGTGAAGACGACAGAGGCTGGGGTGACTCTTAAGGGAGCAGAAAGTCCACAGAAAGTGACCAGGAAGGAGCCAGTCCCTTCCCTTTCTTCCTGCTGTTCAGACTCTCCATCACACCACCTTTTGGCAGAGCCTAATATGGAGCCGCTGGGAAAGCAGAAAGGGGGTTTGCAGAGTCCCAGCACCAGCCCCAGAGAGCAGAGTGGAGGAGGGAGGCTGTCAGGCCGAGAGACCATCACCTAATAATCAGCCTATCGGTTATTAGCCACGTGATAATTCCATTATCCTGGGTTCCTTCTTCCTGTTTAACTACAGCATCAAATCCACCAGAAAGTCCTAACATTTCTCTCGCCAAAATAGTCCTTTGTTATCTTTTTTCCCTCTTCCCCGTCATAAACTTGATGGAAGGCCCCATAACCTCTAGCCTGGACTATGGCAGTCCTGATTTGGATTTCTGAATTTCACTCTCACTCTCCTCCAGATCACACATTTATTCAATGTTTAGTGGCACCTACCACGTGCCAGGCCCTGACCCAGGCACCTCGATTACAACAGTGGACAAAACAGATGAAGCCTTCTCCTTAAGCTTCTATTTTAGCCACACATGTTGACACAGAGCAGCAAGGTACCTCTTAATGAAAGAGACTTTAAACTGCTTAAAACTCTTCAGAGGTTTTCCTATTTCAGGTGGAACAAAAGCCAAACTCTTTTCTGAAGTACAAATCCTGTTATAATCAGATGAGTTCCCATCTCTCCAGATGCTCTCTGTGCTCCGGACACAGTGGCCAAATTTCAGTTTCTTGGACATGCCAGAGTTTTAAGTAGATATCTTACTTGTCGGACCTATGTCTCCCGCACTAGACTGTGAGTTTCATGGGAGAGGATTGGTATCTAAATTCCAGCAGATAGTGCAGTGCCATGCACTCTGTACACTTTTGTAGAATGAATTAATCAATTAAAAACTCCAAAAAGTCAGTTTAATGTTGTTTAAATTAGCAGTGCCCAAACTGATGGGGCCACAGAATCATTCTCAATGATGTATTTCTCAACCCTCCTGAAGAACCGTTTTGTTAATCCACACTGGGGAACACAAGCTCTCATCTGGGATCGTCTCTGGTCCCTTGTTTAACTCTAGTAAAAACAGCTTCCAGCCACCGTGTACTGAGAATCAAGTTTTACTCTCAAGATGGGAACAACAAAGGATTTACAGGTACTTTTCATGAGACCCCCGGGAGGCATCCTGGGTTGCAGACAAAGGTACAGTCATTGAGTTCTAAAAAGATTGGATTCAAAAATAAATAAATAAAATTAAAAAATAAAATAAATAAAAAGATTGGATTCTAATGCTAACTCTCATGTTTAAAGTGAAGATTACAATTCTGACATTTCAGGATTGTTGGGAGGATGTGATGAAGTAAAACACAAAGCACCTGGTATAATACGTGGCACATGGTAGGTTCTCAATAGACATTGGGTCCCACACTTTCACCTGTTCCCTTTGTGCATCTATTGGAGAAACAAATAGCTAACAATCTGCAGAGACGGGAGAAATAAAGACAGCATAATCTTGGCATGGATTCTATTAACTACTAGTGGACAGGATTATCAACTAATGCTTTTTTTTACAATCTTCATCTCTATAGTTTGCTCAGCTCACCAGTAAGTCTAAGGCATGGTCCTGTCGTTGAGAATCTTAAAACTAACTGGGGAAAAACAGCTAACCCAAAAGGAGTAACCAGAGAGGGAAAGACGCTAGTAGGAAATAGTTGTAAGAAAGGAGCCTTGAGGAGGTCTCGTTCCTAAAGGATACTGAGGGCACGGATTGGCAGTTCCCTCCCTTACCGAGCCGTTTAACAAATGCTTTTGTATGGAGCTGGGGAAATCCACTGAAACTGATTTAAGGACGTGTCCTTCCAAGATCACAGCACATATGAAGGAGCCTGTCCTCGTAAATCCCCAACTAAAGAAAAATCGGACCCCTTTCCAAAACCTGACTTCTCAATAGAGCTTTTCACTTACTGACCCTGGTGAAAGCATGGATGCTCAGTAGTCAAATCCATTTCATCTGGACCCTGCCCTCACTAATCAAGGTCGTTTCAGTGGTTGCTACAAAAGGCTTGCAGCACGCTGCTGAAACTATAACTATTCCCAGAGTTGTTTTGCAGGAACTTGGAGGAGTCAGCTGTGTCTAGTTCTAGCTGAGCTGGTTAAGACCAGATAGGTCCACTGACCCTCCTACTGGGCATGCGCCAGCGTCTCTGACGTCAATCAGAGGGCCCAAAACTCCACCCACAGATGGTGCTAAGTGCCTCCTAACGCCTGCGCAGAACGAGGATTCCACACTTTCCCAATCACCTTTCCCAGCGCTCCCTGCCTTCCTGCCTCCAGCCGCCCTGCTGCTGAATTCTGCATCCCATAAATACCCCCCCGCCTAGCCCTGTGCCTCACAGAGGGTGGGATTGAGATTTGTTCTTCTCTTCGTTGTCGTTCTAGCAAATCTCTTTTGTTGTTGTTGCAGACTTCTGTGTCTCAGCGTCTTGGCTTGCTGAACACCGGACAAAACAAACCTGGTTCAGCAACACTGGGAAATTCAAGTGGCAAGCTATTTTTTCCCATTCTTTCTTAAAACTGAAAGCAGCTTGAGCTCTCAAAAGTCACTATCTAACAAGGCAGATAGAAACCAAAAAGAGCAAAATAATAGTAGAATTAACCCGTGGAGAGATAGTGAGGGCTTGAGGGGATTTCTGTGAAAGGCTATAACCTTGAGTCTCCTTGGAGAAAGACTTCAAGTAAAGGAAGGCATCGGGGTACCTTTCCTACAGCCTAACTTGTAAAGATAAATCTAGTAAGATGCGCAGAGCTGGGAGAAGAAACTGAAGGGGGTGGGGGGGAGTAAGAGTTGGTTACATTCTGAGTTGGAGGCACCAGCACGTGAAGATGTCAAGTATGAAGTTAATGACCAAAAGTGATGTTCCTCCACAACTAAGATAAAAATCGGTGGCTTTAAAGATGGGTTCTGCTGAACTTGATAACTTACCAAGGGGACACGGGGGAGGAAGGTGGGCGGGTCGGCTGTCCTGCAGCAGTCAGCTCCACTCTGTTGCTTTACTATCTTAACTCTGTCTGAAAAAGGGGTTCTGCTGCTGTAAAAAGACTGCAGGTTGCAGTAGTAAATGACTTGAGGATTCTTCAGATTCTAAGTGACTATAGAAATGGGAGAGTACCCAGTGCTAAACTAAACCCTCCCTAAAGGTGGGAAGCACCTGGGATGGGGGCTCTTCTATGAGGTGGCGTTCCCCCCGTTGCGTTTAACTTCCCTGTGACCTATTAATGTGCTGACAGCTTTCAGGACTAGAAAGGCAAAAACTTTGGCATTAAACAGTATAATGAAGAGAGAACCTTACATGAGATTTGACAAAGAAAGTAGAAACCAAATTCTAACTTAATGAGTTTGCTAATGATTTCATCTTGAACGCTGAATTTTTGGTGGGACCACATCCTAGGCATACAGGCACCTGAGAATCCACAAGATGATACATTGAGCGGCACCAGTGAAAACACCTATCGGATATGTACTAAGAAAATCCAAAGGGCACGGGGAAGATGGGAAGGAGCAAAAGTTAAAAGAAAAATAAGAGGAAGGAAGGGAAAAAAAACAGCTTAAGGAAAACATATATGACACTTTCTTTTCACTAAAAGCTAATAGTTTTATTTTCTATATCAGTTTCTCTTGCACACTCTGATCCAGAGATAAGAGAAAAAAGGGAATTCAAAGGAGAGGCCTTGTGTGAAACCACTTTCGTCAACTCTCTGTTTCACTTAAAATGAAGACTTCTCAGGTCCTGATCGGTCTCAGGACCTTATTTCTATATGAGGATTTAGCTTTAGCTGTCAACTAGATTACCTACTCCTGGAGGAAAGGGATCACTGAAAACAGCTTTTCCATTACTCTCAGCGCCAGGCACGTAGTAGGCCACGCAGCTGAATTAAATAACGATAGTTAACAACTAATGCTAGCCAGAGACACAAAGAAAATAATTATTTGCATTCGTGACTCAGGTACAATCACTCTGTATTCTTGATTACGTAAAACGAACACTCTTGGATAAAATACTCAAAAGGTTTCTATGTCAGGCTGTTCTTAAAAACAACGTCCTGTGGTGGGGGGAGCAGTATTTCCCTGTGAATGTTAATATGGGTTCTATGAAGTTTTCTGAACTCCATTTAATTGCAAAACAAAATCTAAATTAATCCAACAACTACTAGCACCCATCAAGCACAGGCTCTTAGGCAGCGCCGAGAAAGACCAACCCCCCCCCCCCCAAGTCTTGTGGAGCTTCCAGGCTGTAGAGAAGATGGAGATTAAGCAACTTAATACCTAATTATTTGATTAAAATTGTGATGAGTGCTACAGTGGGGGAATTCTCGGATGCTGTGAGGCTGGAGACTCAGGAATTCTTCCCTGAGTAGTAAATCATGCCTGAACCCGTACGTGAAGTTCAAGGAAAAATAACTAGGTGAAGAGGGAGAGGGAAAATATGTTTTCAGACAGCTTGTTGGAAGACCCTGAAGTAAGGGGCAGAACGTGCTGACGGAAGCAAAAGAAAGCAACGTAGCTAAACCAAACAAGCAAGGGAGTAGTAGCACCCAAGGGCTCAGAGGATGACGGAGGCCTATGTGATGAGGAGAAGCTGTCAATAGCTGTGTCTTGTTTTTTAAGCTGGACCCCAAATTACTCAAACGTTTATGTATAAGCTCTGGATTGTACATTAAAAAAAAAAAATCAGTGTTTTGAACTTGACATAGCTGATTCTGGGATACAAGGACTTACCCATTCTAAATTCTTTCTCCCACTGCTTTACCTTTTTCTGACCTTTCAAATATAAAATGCTATGTAGATATTCAGACCCTACGTGTATTTTGGGGGAAGAGGGGGAAGCAGGAGGGTTCAAGAGGAAAGGGTAAAGGCAGGGTGCAGACTTGGAGCCACGTGGCCTTCAAAGGAAGCCTACCATTTCTTCTGCTTGCTCCTGAGGCTGGCTCCCAAGGCCTCCTGCAAGACTTCAAGGTTGTTAGCAGTTATCCTTAGCTACCACTTTTCTCTCTGCTTATTCACAAGGTTTCTGGGCTGAAAGCAGACTTAGTTATGACTCTTACGTGTGGTAGCTAACTCAGGATCCTGGGATGGGGACTTGAAGGGAGTTAAGCTATTTGGACACAAGCAGCTTTTCTCTAGTGCCTAACTCCTGACATGCAGAGCTACATGGGCTAATTGGAGGCGGTTTCAACACGCTGTTAGTTCTGTTGTTCCTTTGTTAGTGTGACCTATAGAAGAGAGTTCTGTGGTCAAACCTTTGAGGGAAACAGTAAGTTAAGTAAAAGTAAATATTTCCTTACTGCTGGATTTCTGTCTTTACCCTTCTATCGAATCCGTGTTTCTTACTAAGTTACTGTGTACCAGTCTCAGACTGAGCCCAGGGGGATACAATGAGGATGGAGGACATGGTCCCTGACCTCGTGCAGCTTCATCTGGGATGCTCCAGGAGGGCAATAGCATCTGCAGAACTTCCCTGAGTACAGAGGACTTTGAGCAGAGCATCTCACAGGACACTCCTTGAGAAATGCCTGCTAGCCCTTCCTAGGAGAATCAGTGCTAGGCATGCCCCCACACCAAATGCTTTGAGTTTTGTGGAAACACGCTTGACCAAAAATGCCAGACAAAACCTTGTTTCTGGGAGGACAAACCAGATGACAGGCGGTAGGATGCCCTCTCTCTAAACAATGAAGAAGCATTGTGAGAAGACCATACGTGCCCCAGAGTGAGAAATACAAACACCTTGTGTGCTGGGCTTGATGGCAGTATCGGGGGGGGGGGTGTTTTCTCAGGATAAGCATGAGAAACCCCTGTCTTTCCTCATCTCAACTCTGGAAACAAATCAGTTAATGTTTCCCAAGGATTTAAGCCCCGTGCCAATTATGCAATAATTAGGTCCTGGCGTGGTGTCTATTTGGATGCAGTTTTATTTCAAAGAAGGGTATCACTCTAGGTGCGAGGCTAATTAAGACAACCATCTCTGTCCTCTGAAAAACAAATGTATACCTGGAAGTTGATGACTCAGAGTGCATGTGCGTGTGTGAAACTAAAGAAATACTTTTATCTTCTGACCATCTCTCATCCATGGTCTTCTCTGAAGTGCTCTTCCAGGAGAACAAACACCAAACTGGTACTTCCCAGATAACTGAAGCCAGGGGGCATCTTGCTGGGGGAGAACAGAAGAAAGGGTCTCTTAGGTTTCATACTATCTTAAGTCTATTAAAAAGTTCATCATGCTTGATGGTGGGTTTTTGAATAGAAATTTTTCCTTTTTTTTCCTAAAATGCTGCAGACAGTAATTAGATTCTCTGATACTAGGATTCAGAGACCAGAAGATGACTGGTCTTTCAATTCTAGCATCCCAGTGTTCCTTTCTGAACTGTTTTCCCAAGCTTCTTAACTTCTTGAAGATCCTCACAATTCCCACTACACTCAGTTAAGGGTATTGTGATTTTTACTTAAAAGGATACAAAAGATGGCTTACTTCAGATAATGAAGATGTCTACATATATAAAAGGTGCTCAAGAATGCTTATTCAGTTGTTTCATCTTGGTAGTGACAAACGTTGCATATGAGTCATTTTCCTTTTGGGGATGGTGCCACAAGCAGTCAAGTAAGAGATTAAACACACCGGCTCTGGTTCCTGATTTCGAATACTTTTAAGAGAATCAATATGTTCAGATAACCTGACAGGAGAAACCAGACCAGAACACACTATATAGGAAAATTAATACTGAGTTGAACATCTAAGTACCTGTCAGGCAGACACCTGTCCTGACGCACACCGCTGGATAAAACTCAAATGTGGTGAGCCTTCATCCTCCCTGCCTCATTCATCGCCCAGTAAAGTCTATGCTTTTATTAACAATAACCTTGGTTACAAGGATGGCAAGAATACAAAAACTAAACATCATTCTCTTACCAGAAAACACTGCACATCGCCCGTAGGACCTGGTACCCTGGTGCTGGAATATCAGGAACTACACTTCCCCGCTCCTCCCTGACAGTCTCGTGCCTCTTTCTACAGGGACGCCTTTGTCTCTCTTCCCTTCTGCAGAACGGTTTTCTCTACTTCTCTATGGCAGCTGGAGCAAGATGACAAAAACCCAATCCCAGCCACAGCCCTAGATGTGACTCCAAACTCCTGTTCTCAACCCTAATTTGCTAGGGTAGAGAATCCAATGGGCTCAGGTCAGGTGCCTGTTTCTAGCACCATCAGTTACAACCAGGGTCAGGGGCCCCCGGGTTCTGCTCTTCACATGAGGAGAGGCATGGTATGTGAAGTGACGAGCGTGGCCATTCCACTTTCACTCCTTTTTGAATCTAAATTTAAATGCATCTCTCCATTGCATTCAAAAAGTTTTAGCTCCAATAATACAAACTTCAAATGACTCAAGACTTGTATAAGCCCTCACTAGGTGATTCAGTTGTAAATGGGCCACAGCTGGAGAGACACGAGTCTAGGGTAAAAGAAAGAAGGAACAGGGGCTAAGAATCTCAGTAGAAGGGAGAACAGAAGAAAGCCATCACTTGTTGTTTCTGGGGAATCCTTCCCTTGCTATAAATTTTCTCAACCACCAAGAGAAACATCAAAGCCTTATTCCTGAACCAAGCTTTCTCAGTGGGTTTTCACCACTGTATTTAACATGCCCCGAGGGTTTGTGGCCAGATATGTCCAGTTACTCCCATAAAAGTTTACGCAATGCCTTTTCAGATGAGTTTGTAGCCGAGGGAGATAGCACGGTACACACTCCTGCCAGGCTGGTGACAGAGCTGTTGCTCAGACAGGCTATGTGACTACAAAGCCAGTCTGCAATCAGACACATCATTTCTCAGATCGGCTGAATGAAAAGGATACAGCCTCTCTTTTCATGCACCTGTCAAGGGAAGAAGACACTCCACAAAGGGGCTACAGAAATGCACTTACCCTCAGAGACCGAGAAGTGGGATGATCATTCCATGGCTCTGCAAGAGTCAACTTGAACAATGACAGGAGCTTCATAGCAACTGCAAAATTCCGGAGGCACACCCCACCCCCATCAGTGAGGAGGAACGCGCCACACAGAAGGCGTCTGTTTCTTTCACTTTAGGCACTAGGTGCTACATGTCAAGGTAGAAACATCTTTCTGGAATGTCTGTCTGTTCAGAAAGGCTCTAATTTCACTGATTCGTTTGTCTATTCAAATATATTACTGTACAAATATTAAGGCATAGTTCTCGTTAAGCTGTGCCAGGAGTTACGCTCAGTGCTAGGGATACCCTGGGAGGGAAACTGACTCAGCCCCTGTCTAGGAAGAAGGCACGTGAGGAAGATGGTGTGAAGACAGTAGTCACAGACATAATATCAAATTACAAGTGAGGTAAATGCCGTGGGCGGTGTTGTGAGATGCTAGGAAATGGAGAAATGATCTTGTCGGGAAGGTCAGAATGGTGAGATGGAGTTGGGGGGATAACGGTTGGATTAACCAATTGTAGAGTCAGAAGTGTCTTGGGACAGAGGTGTTGGGGAGAGATCTGGGTAATTCCGGAAGTTGATGAAGACTTCTAACAGAGCAAGGTGGTGTTTGGGGTCAAATTTTGTCATCCCCCCCCCCAAAATGTGAAGTCCTAACCCCTAGTACCTCCAAATGTGACCTTGTGTGGAACTAGGGTGATTGCAGATGCAATGGGCTGAGATGAGGCCATCCTGGGGCAGGGTTGTTCCTTAATCCAGTGTGACTGGTGTCGTTAGAAGAAACAGACACAGAATGATGGCCACGTGAAGACGGAGGCAGAGATGGGAGTTACGCTGCCATGAGGCCAGGAACTCCTGGGGGCCGGTCGGGGTGGCCCTGCAACACTCTGACGTCAGACTTGCAGCCTCCAGAACTCTGAGAGTCAGTTTATGTTGTTTTCAGCCCCCCTAGTTTGTGGTCATGCATTACGGCAGCCCCGAGGAAACCATGTGAAGTAAGGCTGGTGTGAAACCCAGCTGGAGTGGAGCTCAGGCCAGACCCCACAGGGCCTTAGGTCTCATTCAGGGTCTTTCTCTCAAGAACAGCGGAGTTCAGTGTTTTGAAGCCATGAGGCAGCAGTGACTGGGTAGCGTGTGAGAGGTCAGGCTGCTTTTCTGGTCACCTGAGTTTCTTCTGTAAAGAAATCGGAAGTTTGTAAGAATTCATGAGCTAACATTTCACATCAAAATAGCCACCCCAGTAGATCAGTGTTCTCTCCACTACCCCAGATGACAAGAATCAAGCTTTTCTGCACTGGCTAATGCCCAACGGCTGAAACAAACGTTGCCAAATTGTGTTCCATGGAACACTTGTCCTAAGAAACATAGTTTAGAAAATGCTCCCGGGTCCAAGAAGACTTGGAAATACTGAGATTCCTGGGTGGTTTCTTGCTTGAGGAGTCATGATGGGCAGTAACGTATTGAAGTTTATGGAAAGTTCTCCAGTCAAGAGTTTAACCCCAATTCTCAAATACACGTGATCGTCAAAATACCTGTGGGCCAAACCAAAGCTAGAAATAGGTGAGACTACGTGATAACACCCTAATGAATTCACTTTTGGAAACGCAGAGGTTTTTAAAAATCATATTTCATGCACTCAACCCACTTCTGGAACCAGGGGATTCTACCCAGTTCTGAGCTTAAATCTTGCTCTGCTTGTGTTCCCTTCCCTGAGTACGTGGCCTGCCGGGGCATAGCTGCTTCCAGTCTGAAGCTCAGATCTCCCTTCCTCCTTTTTCCCGTGTGAGCCTCATTTGAGCGATGTGCCCTCAAGCAACTCTGCAAGCAGAGTGTGGAGAAAAGTCTGAACAACAGGAATTATGATGCTTTTCCAAATGGCATGTTCAAACATGATTGGAAATGGGTAGCCCCAAACTTCAAAGCGCTGGGCATCGTAACCAAGACAGACAACGCTACACCTGGAAATGATGCTAGGAGTCACTTGGCACAAAGTGTTCATTTTGCTCATAAATTAAGGCACAGATAACCAGAGACTGCACCGATCCACACAGCTGACCAGATAACACAGCAGGAAGGAGGTCGGAGGTGTTTATCACAG
Organism: Camelus dromedarius; assembly: GCF_036321535.1. NCBI lineage: Eukaryota > Metazoa > Chordata > Mammalia > Artiodactyla > Camelidae > Camelus > Camelus dromedarius. The sequence continues at coordinate 23,174,356 of NC_087452.1, forward strand.
CCCATCTTCTCTTGAAGGACGTCTCCCCGGGCTTTTAAAAAATGCACGGAAACTCCTGACAGCGTTGGATTCAGACACTAATAGCTAATAGAAAGCAGATCACCAAAAAGGCAATATAATTAATTTAAGAATCTCAATAGCGCGGACCTTCTTTGTGAGTGATGCTAATCAATTCCGTAAAACAATACAATGAAACAGGGAAGAGAAATTTGTGTTTTTAAAAAAAAAAAAACCCCACAAAGTTCTATGAAATAGTTATCCATGTACCACAAATGAAGTTACCAAAAAGTAACCCCCCCTTGACACTTTCATATATTCACTCTAAGTTCTCTGTTCTTGGTGAAGGAGTTTTTTTTCCTTTAAACATAAAATGTTAAGAGAATGACTGATACTTCCTTTTGTTTTTTTTATCTCTCCTTCCCTTCTCCAATCTCTGGGAGATACCTTTCTATCTGCAACCAGTCAGTACCACCCATTTAAGAGAGGAAGGTCATGTTTTGCTACCTCTGCTCTCTCTACCATCTGGGCGGCTTTAAAAAAAAAAACCCTTAATGAATTTCTGGAAGTCAGTTTCAGCTGGTTCTGTCACTGCTGCCCCACAGAGGTACGTTTGCATTCCCGATTCAGCACCTAAGCAACAGCCTTGCAGACAAGGTGATGGGGCACAGCAGAAAGGGGGGACTGCATCCCTGCAGGTGCTGCTGCCCCAGTAGGGGCTTGGGTCGGGAGACATGCACATGGTGTTGCTCCAGGTATGAGCATCTTACAGTCGCTTGCTCAGAGAGAAGCAGTGTTCATGCACCATGGCCCCTTGACACAGACCAGCTTCTCCACCCCATACTCCACTGAAGAAAGGCTTGTCCTCTAGCATCAGAGCATCATCAGGCTAAAGGAACCTGATGCAGTCATTCAGTACTCTTTTCTCCTTAGGAATTTCTAAGGATAATTTGGGCTGTGTGCAAATTTCTCCTTATTAGCTAGTTTTAAAAACCCAATCACACGCACAAAGCATATACTTCCAGGTGGAACTTCATTAAGATTAATCAGGAGTGACACTTGGGCACAATTAGACGTATTCATTCTTCTCTGCCTCCTATCGGCCAATTCTGTGTCTTTTAAGACAGCACGTAAGTATCACCCCACTTGGGCCAAATTAAAAGCACTTCTGTTTCCTTACGTTCTTTCCTCTCAGAAAGCAGATTAACACTTTCAAAATGCCTGGGGAGCTGCCTTCAAAATGCTGCCACCCCCTGGCAATAAACACCTCAAAGAAGTGAGTCAGTCTTTCTCTAATTCAGACAGCAGCCCAGTGTAGGGCAAGACTGAAAAAACAAGTAGTGGGACCGTGATTTAGACTCTTACTTGTTGAGGGACCTTTGGGTAAATTTCTTCACTGTTCTGAGCTTCACTTCCCCTTCTGTGTGTGTGTGTGTGTTTAAAAAAAAAATACTTTGGAAAGCATCAGTTGCTTTCCCAATAAATTATCTTGAGAGTTGCGGGCACATCAAAGCTCTCAGCATGCATTTTCCCTTCCCTGGCTCCTTTGAAATTCAGCATTCAACCCAACGTAACTTGAGAAATTAAATGCCCGCTGTGTATCTAAAAGAAAAGTTCTTTGTGAAAGTCGAATCTAAGAATCTGTCATCCAGGGTCTGTGGTAATATCTAGAGTAAATACAATATTAAAGCAATGCACTGGTTGGGGGGAAATACAGAATAGACTGCAAATGGGCTCCCCAGGATGGCATAGTGAGGGTTATCTATGTCCACGAATAAGTGCTTAAGAAAATCAAAATGTTCAGTCCAGCATATAGGCCATATCAATTCCACTATGACCTCCAGACAAGAATGATGGGGGATATTGGACGGACCCAGGAAGCAATTAAATGCAGTGGTTAACAGCATGCAGTTGGAATCAAATGCAACTATGTTCCAATATCCTAGCTGTGCCTTAAGCAAGCTATTTAACCTGAGTTTCTCTCATCCGTAGAAGGAGGGAAATAAAATGGCATTTAATTTATGGAGTTGTTTTTGTGAGAAATACTGTAATTCAGCGCTCTGCACAATATGAGCCAAGGAACAGGTGTTTAATACATGCTATCCATTATTATTGCTGTTTGTTTTTTGAGACACTTGAGGTCGAGTTTGATTCACTCGTAATCACAGACCTTCAGCCTCTCAATGCGCCAGAATGTGTAACAGGAACCCAATACTTAGGGACAGAAACAAAAGAAAATCCTCTCTGAATCCTCCTCCTCTATCAAGCAGTCAGGAAATAACGTGGTGACTATCAGTAGGGCAGGACGGATCTGAAGAGCTATTTCTAGCCATCCAGAAACACACTATATTGGAGTAGAGCTGAGTCGCTTTGCTGTGCACCTGAAACTAACATTGTGAATCAACTACACTTCAGTTAAAACTTTCTTTTTTAAAAAATTAAGTTAGAGTCCATGCTCTACAGCCATCACACCCGAGGTGTAAACTTTGTAGCATGTTTATTTTGGCTCAATTGCCACCTTTTCTTCTAGAGCAAAACTAAGATACATAGCCATGTAACCAATGGGGAAGATTTTTGTCTTTTCTTAGCCGATTGTCTGGCATGACAGCTGAAATCATAGCACTTTTCAAGGCCATTCTTTTTAGATATCTAGAGAAGATAGGAAGTCTAGGCCTGTGTTTAAATGGCAGGTATTCAAAAAGAAATCCAGCTGGTGTACCCATAATTTCCTGGACAAAAGAAAGGATCCCAGTTTTTCTTTATTTCATGGGAACACTGACAGCAAGCTGTTTAATCATCAAGGAACCAAAGATTGAATATCGCAGCCCAGGTCTATAGCAGGGCAGGAGTTTAGCAAATCAGACCAGTGTGATGTGGGAGGAAAGTGAATGGAAATGTCTGTCACTGCTTTGTGTGAATACCAGTTGGGAAAAGAATATTTGGGGGAAAATCCAATGAATGAGGTCAAAAACTCAAATGGATAGCTCTTGCTGACTGGATGTTCCAGGAGTCAACAGCTGAAAACCTTTTAATATTACATTACTTTTAAGTATTCAGTATAGATGGATATTCATGTTTAAATATGTGTATGCTACTGTGTATCTGTGTGTATACATGTATATAATCTGACATATTGGGGAGGTTAATGTGAAGTCCTGAAAGCACTACAGTATTGTGAGATGATGGAACTTAAAATTCAATTGAGAATGCCTCTGGGTTGGTTTTACACACAGTGTTTATGATGGCTTTATTTCTAACCGTGAAAAGCTGGAACAACCCAATATTATTCAATCAGTGAATGGATAAACAAAACATAGAGTATCCATACCGCAGAATACTACATAGCAATAAAAAGGAATAACTGAATAAAACAACTATGTGGAGGAATCTGAGAAGTGTTATGTTGAGTGAAAGAAGCCAGAATCAATAGGCTGCATCCTCTAGGAATACATGTATCTATTTTCTGGAATAGGCAAAGAACTGATCAGGGATTGGCAGGAGTGGGGTTAGGGACTACACAAAGGAGCATGAGAATCTGGGGAGATGTCATGTACTACGACTGTGGTGGTGGATATGAAAGCTCATAGAACCACATACGAGAAAGGATACACTTGTCTGTACCTAAATTATATCTCAAAAATTAAAAACCCCCCAAGTTTAGCAGACGTCGATGAAGGAGCACAGCTGCTCAGACATCTCTGTGACTCGCTGAGGCCCCTTCCTGAGGCAGCCTAAGTGATAAAGGCCAGGCCTTACTGAGTTGCAGTTAGCCTGCTGGCTGACCAGGCTGTTAAATCCCTTCCCCTGGGCCTCGGTGCACAGCCCTGAGCACCAGTGAAAGCCATAACAATCGGCCACTTGAGAGATGTGACTTTCTCCCACCTTGTCCTTTGAGGCCCCACGCCCCAGATGGACACTTCTGGTCTGCATGGCGTGGGAACTTCCCAGCTTCAGCAGGTCAATGACTCAGCTCAGATGCTGCCCAGATTCCCGGGCACTCTCCTCCCTGAGACTTCTCCTGGTTCCCCAAACATCAAAAGTACCAGCAGGAGAAGCCAGCCTCCCACAGCTGCCCACACTGTAGACCCCTGCCAGGCCTTGGGCACTGCCAATGCCCCTTAAATGATCAGCCTCTTGGCTGGAACTCCTCCAGAAGAAATCGAAGGAAGAAAGGCAAGACCAGAGCTAGGGGTAAGGTGTGTGAGAAAGACTGATCCACAAGGCCTCCCAATGAAAAGTGTGTTAATTTAGGTGGGACTCGGGGTTAAGTAACAGACACCAACTTGAGGCCGAGTGGTAATATTCTCAGTGTATTAGGCCCTGCTCTGTGTGTATTTCCTTCCACCTCTAGAATGCCAAGGATATTGTCTTCTTTCTCCTAGTTCACTGCAGAAATAAAAGCCAAGACTAAAAAACGCCACTGACCTAAGCATGAGGCAGAATATTTGAGGTAACTGATTAGCTTCAGGTGTAATGACTTGATATTTGTATGTACTGCAAAATCACTACAGTAAGTCTATTTAACATTCACTCCCAGTTACAATTTTTTTCTTGTGATGAGGAATTTTAAAATCTACTGTTAGTAACTTTCAAATGTGCAATGCAGTGTTAACCAGTTACAATGCTGTATATTACATCCCCATGACTTATGTTATAACTAGATGTTATAGGTACCTTTTGACCACCTTCACTCATTTTTTTCCACCCTCCACCCACTGCCTCTGGCAACCAAAAACCTGTTCTCTGTATCTATGAGTTTGGTTGGTTTTTAAGATTCCGTGTATAAGTGAGGTCATGCAGTATTTGTCTTTGTCTGACTTATTTGACTTAGTATAATGCCCTTAAGATCCATTCATGGTCTCACAACCGGCAAGACTTCCTCCTTATGGCTGAATAATACTCCATATGCACACACTGTATTTCCTTTATTCATCATTGGTAGACACTGAGGTTGCTTCTATATCTTGGATGTTGTAAATAATGCTGCAACGAACATGGAGGTGCATGCATCTTTTTGAATTAGTGGTTTTGTTTCCTTCAGGTGAGCACCCAGAAGTGGGATTGCTGGATCATATGGTAGTGGGTTATTGCTCTTGTTTTTTGTTTTTGAGGAACTTCAATACTGTTTCCCATAGTGGCTGCACCAATTTATATTCCCACCAACAGTCTAGGAGGGTTCCTTTTTTCTCCACATCCTTGCCAACATTTATTTCTTGTCTTCTTGAGAATAGCGATTCTAGTGGGTGTGAGGTGTATGTCGTGGTTTTGATTTGCATCTCCCTGATGAGTGATGCTGAGGGAGAACTGTTTAAATGCAGCTTTAATCAGCTAGTCCAAACTGAGACGTGCTATACGTGAAAAAGATACTTTGAAGACTTGGTACAAAAGGTAAAACATCTCAGTTTTCATGTTGCAAAGATAATCTTTTGGTATGTTGAATTAAAATTTAAAATTTTCCTTTTTATTTTTCTAATGTGGCTCTAGAAAACTTAAACTTGCCTATGAAATTTAAGTAGAAGTTAAAAATCACATAATGTGAAATCGTGACTCGTTACATTTCTGTTTGATAGCACAGCTGTATAACTGGTAAATGAAGTTCAGTTTCCTCTTCTGTAAATTGTCTTAATAATCGAAACTAATGAAGGTTAAGAACTTAGCATAGGGTCTGGATCACAGGACACTTTCAAAAGTGGTTGCTACAATTAACATACAACTATGGATCTAAGTAATTACGTGCTGTACAGGACACTCAAGACAGGTCAGATTATTTATTAAATGACCATGATGTGGAGAAGTAAGTTCTGGGGAGCCAGATTATAGAGTTTAATCACCTTTCTTTGTAATTTATTAAAAAGCAAATTCCTTCAAAAGGTTGTGTAGGCAAGTCAGAGTTGTCACCTGAAGGGAGTGGTGGTGGTGGTGAGGGCATGTTACGGAAAAATGGAAGGGTTCTATTTGATGAAGAAAGTATATTCTCTGGAGTCTGGCAAAGTTGAAGCATTAAGTGGTTCTAGGATAGGCAGGGACCTGTGTACCACTCCGTGAACCACCCACAGGTCAGAGCCCCGAAGGGAAAAAGCTGCACGAACTGAGTCCCCAGGGAGCTGGGTGGGGTTTAGTCACTGGGGAACCTCAACCCCAAGCTTGGCATAGAGAAAGAAGCATGGAGGTCAAGCTGACAGCACTGGTAGAGGGGCCCTGGGGCACTGAAGATCAGGGACCGTCCCCCGTATTTCCAAACTAAATCAATCCAAACATTCCTAGGTGATTTCAAGGTAGAAAAGGAAAAATCTCCCCTCACCTGTGTGTGTGCACATACACTCTGGCAAGTGACTAAACTGGTTTAGAAAAATAAAGGATGTTGTATTTCATGGACCTCAAGTTCTGTCTTAATATTCATGGTGGGTTCCCATATACCATTTTGTACACTCATGGGTAAATATTTTGGTATGATGTATTTTCAGGTGTCCACATTCATCGTCTCTTGGGATGAGGCAGAAACTAGAGGGGGTTTCCATTTATTGTATCATTTTTTCCATAGGGTTTGAGGACAGTGAAACTTACTCATTGCTTTAATAACAAGAATCATACTTTTTTCCCAATGGTATTAAGTCCTCTCTGTTTGAGTCTTAGTAATGTTTCCAGGACCTTCTCAGACTTGGATAAGAGCTTGTTTGCTGTTCTCCTGAGGGTGCTACATGTCCTCCGACAGTCGGTCTATAGCTGCTGACTGGAAAGGATATGCTTTCATTGGCCACACGCTGAGTGGCTCCACTGATCAGGGCGTTGCCACTTGGAATGGGAGGGGATGGGTCATTAGCTTCAGAAGTTTCTCCTTCAGGCACAGAATATACTCACGCCCAGCTCTGGCTTTCACGGTCAGTGGTGCAGGCACCAGTGTTTGGGTCATCTGCCCGGAAACTGTCTGCAGGAGTGAGTTCCTAAGGGAATGCGTTGATTTCTTGCCTGCAGCCATTCACAGGTGGGCCTGGTCAGGATGTTGACTATGAGCTAAACAAAGGTACTTTAGCTTAATGCTCAGGCTTGGGAGGCAGGATTCCCGGAGATGGACCATTATGTGCACTTTAAGCTATGGGCAACATCGCTTTAGTGATTAACTTGTAGCAAAAGCAATTGAATACAAAGGTTAAAGTAAGAGAAACAGACCCAATATGAGGTCAGCTTTGTTCCTCCCTGTTACACATCCAGGCCACTCGCAGCAGCTTTTAGCCCGCCTGCCAGCTAGAGTTGGTGCTAACACGACCCCGCTTTCCTCCACGTCTTGCACAGAAAAACCGCGCCTGACGTTTCAGCCTCAGACAGTAATAATCTGCACAGTTACCGTCAGGAGACAGAAGAGGGCACCCTAAGAATATTTAAGTCGCAGCCCACGGTCACTCTAACACACTTAAAAATACTACAGTGAAATGCGTTTTCTCAAGCACAGCAGAGCAAAGCATGGTCCGTTTTGCAGCTAAAATTCTGCAGAGCCACATGACTGAGGGATGGAGAGCAAGAGTGCCCAAGTCTGCCTCTGAGAAAAAAGGCCTCAACCAAAACGTTCTGTCTGTCAAGCATGTTATTCCTAAGTAACCAAACTGACTTGTCACCCTGGTTTGGTGGAAAAGGGTGATCAGAAATCATTACTTGTATTTTAATGAGTGTGGAGAAGGAGATAATAATACTAACTTACAGAGCAATCTGTGTATGCCAAACATATGGCTATGAACATTATTTAATACTCTGAGGTAGGTCGCTCAGAGCCCCCCCCCAGCACTCCAGTAACGAAGGGATCATTTTAATTAGCACCCCTTCCAGCTGTCCTCATAGCCCCCTCCATAAGGACAGACCTGAAATAAACAGGTAGATGATTTTAAGAACTCAACATGGAATTGAGCAGACTGAGAAAGAAGGAGAGATGATGACAAAGAAGGAAGAATAGGAAAAGGTGGGGAGGAGGCATGGAGAGGAGTCTAGGGGAGACTGAACAGAGCCACACGGAGAAAGGGAGGGAGAGGAGGGGAGGGAGACTTGGCGGGGGGTGGGGGGAGCTTTTCCTAAGCCCTCAAAAAGAACTTCCCTTTATTTTCATCCACACCAACAGCCCAAATACACACTTCAGAGGCCCTAACACGGCATCAGACAAGGTCTACATCAGCCGCAGCATCCACGCCCAGTAAGGAAGTGTTGAGGAGGGAGCCAAGTGCAGCCACTGGAAGGGGACCCGTGGAGGAAGGGTATTGATTTAGCAGGCTCGGAAAGCAGCCCTCGCAGAAAGGCTTTGTCCATCTCCAGCTGTTCATTAGTTAATGAATATGAAATATTGACTCCAGGATGGCCTGACAGGTGTTCGGGAAAACAGTCTCATTTCTAACCAGTGATCGATCGCACAGAGCTGGAGGGAGAGACCATTACTACCCCCCTCCCCCGCCCCGTTACCTCTCCTCAGAGCCTCAGGATAAACTGGGCCTTTGGATCCGGATACTTTACCCCTTCTGTTCTAGGTGGGGGAGGTCCTGAAACAAACATCTGTTCCCTTCCTCTTTCTGAACACTGCAGGATAGGGACACATTGAATCCTAAGGTTTGGTAACTGGTAGATAAAGCCTAGGAAGGTTGGGGCTGAAACAGCCTCTGTACCCTGTTTACCAAACAGACTCGAGGACAGTTTTGGATGAAGTAGAAAAGGCAGTCTTATTTCCTTGCCAGGCAGAGGAGGTCACCATGGGCTCATGCCTCTAAGACCGCGAGCTTGCTGGGGAGAGGAGGCAGGGGGTTTGTTTATGTAAATGCCTTAATTGTGGTATAATTCATCGCTGAACCTCTCTCACCTCTGTTTCCTCATCTGTAATGCGAGGATTCAAAAACCCCGCCGCCCCCACGAAACTGTTGATTTATTTAACCTCAGCTGTCAAACTGGTAAGAGTTTCTTACGCCGCAAAGAGGTACACGGAAGGCCAAGCTCCCTGTTTGCTCCATCCCCTGCAGGTGGAAAGGAAGGGCCTCTGTGAGGTGGCGGAGTTTAAATCCCAGTTACTGAAACGGCGGTTTCATCTTGGGAAACCTAAACCCAGATCAGTGTGTTCAATCTCACTCTGAGTTCAAATAGGGATTGAAGTCCAAATGTGCACCTCTCAGTCCAACTCAGCGGTCACCTCCTTGGGGAGGTCCAGCCCGATGACCCGTGGGGAGGAGCTCCTGCTTTTCTCTCTCCACGGCATTTGGCAGTCACGTTATTTATTGCATTAATTTGTTTCTTTTCTCTTCTCTCTCTAGAAAGCTAATATTTTGAGGGCAGGGACCTCTCCACCTGGTTCCTGGCTAACACGCAGTAGCTGCTCAATGTTTATTGCCTGCCTGACGGGGTTGCGGGGAAGAAATGTGCTTTCTGCCTTCATCCTGCCAAGAAAGAGTCGCTGATCCTGTAGGGTCAAATACCCAATTAAAGTTAAGAAACCATCTTTACGTTCAATTTAGGATTTGTTCTGGTTTTCAGAGGATCCAGTATTGATTAGGGTAGAGAGGCTCTGGATGGAAGCCAGCGAAGCCTTAGAAAAACTTTTGGAAAATCTCTTACCCAGGAAGGGTTAGAAAGTGAGAGATGCAACCAAAAGACTTGAAGGCCCTTCCACCTGCTAGAAGGTAGCACCACCCTTTGAGACAAAACCGTTTCAGGGGGAAATTGCCCTGTTTTCCGTTCACTGTCACTGTTAACATTTGCTGAAGAAATAGACCTATTACTGGTTCATAAGTGGTAAATAGAATGTTTAGGAGCTGCAGTTGAGAATGAGAGCTTAACTTCTAAAATTCTTATTTGGAAGGTGTTAATTTTCTTCTCCTGAACCTCCATTTATCCTCTTCCTAGAGTACATGGTTCCATGAGTAGGTCTGTGTGTGTGAGTTTGAGGGTTGGCGAGCTGTGGAGGAGAGTGAAGGGGAAATGTGGATGTATTCATTTTCTTTAAATACCATAGTTTAAAAGGATTTTCATGTAACAGTCTGAAAGTATATCACTTAACATCACTTAATTCAAGGCTCTGGAAGGATAACACACCATTGAATTAAATTGTTTTAGAAAGACGTTTAAAAACATAACAGTTCTATATTCAGCTCTTAATGTCGAGGACTTCACTGAGTCATTAGCCTAAAAAAATGGGTCTAGCCTTTTCATTTTATTTCACCTTCTAAAGTAAACCTCACAAACTGAAAAATTAATTTCGTGTCTTCATAGAGGTGGGAAAGGGTGAGGGGAGCTGTTTTTCCTTCTTACTTAACTTCTTCCCTCCTGCGTGATTCTGGAGCTGAGTAAAGACAATATGTTCCAAATTGCCAATCACATTAGTCTCTGTGTGGGCTGCTTAAAACATGCAAATGGCTCTGAAAACTGTGTCTCATCCTACAAAGATAAATGGAGGAGTGCATTGCCTGCAATTGCAGTGGAAGTCAAAGGAGGACAGAAGGCGTTGATCAACCAGGAATCTTTGCCTTTCCCCATAGACAAACATTCTGTAAGGAAACATGAGTGATGGATTGCATCAGCCTCCAGACTGTATGCACGCCTGTAGCCTCCACTGCCAACGCACCCTCCCTAGCACCGCCGGCAAATCTTCCTAAAGGATAGCTTTGTTTACTTGCTCGCTCAAACACCTTCAGTGGCTCCCTATTGTCCAAGAAGTAAATGTAGTCCCACTTTTTTACCCCCGTGTTCAAGGCCCCAATCAACCTGGCTATCCTTATTATCCACAACTTCTCAAAGTCTTACAGTCCAGCCAGAGTCAACTACAAGGGGTCTTCTGTTACTGGAGTGTGTATCAGAGCCTCTACGGTGATATTCCAAATGGGAATCTAAGCTAACAGATGTGACCTCTTCATGGCCAGCCTGTGAAAGTCAAGTATAAAGCGAAAGAGGTCCATCATCTCATGTCACCATACAGTTGTGTCAAAAGCCCTGCACACACATACACATACACCCTGGCCTTGATCCGTTGTTCGACCTGGGATTTTTGCTGTGATTATAATTGACAGGTTGTAAAATATAAAACTAATTTTGTAAGTGCTTTTGTTTTTGAGAGAAGTTTCCAATCGAATTTCTCAGCATTACTTAGGAACTTCTGGTCCCCGCTTGAAAAGGATGCCGCTTAATGATACAGCAGTTTCCTTTGGTCCTTCTGCTCCTTTGTCAAAATATTCCATCGTTTTCTCTGCCTGCTGATGAGCACACGGCATTACGCTTCCAGGAGCAGCTCAGATACTACTTCCTCCAAAAACTCTTTCTTAACCCCCTTTACTAAAAAGGAACGTTGCTCCTCTGAACACCCAGCAGAATGTGCTGGTAGCAGATTTTGTTCGTTGCGGCTACAGAACATTTCAGATGTTGCCTTGAGGTGTAGATTATTTGACTATTTAGATGAGGATAAGGATCAGTTCATTCATTTATTTGGCTAGTAGTTTTTGACCTCTTGGCATCAGTGTTCTGGGGTTGGTGGGGAGATAACGCTGTCTCTGTAAACCGTAACTATATTGAATTGTAATTATTGAACAGCAGGCAAACGGGAAAGTGAAGATTTACATCTCCTTTCTGTGGGCTTCTCAAAAGTGAGCAGAACAGTTACAGGCCTCGATGTCATTAAAGAAGGGGAGATGGACTGCTTTCCACTGTGACCTCAGTTCAGAAGGGGAAGGCAGGAGGTGACGGCTCCCCCACTGGCTCGCTCCCCTCCTGCCTCAGCCCTGCCGCGTGGTTGTTCACATGCCCTCCAGTCTCTGTGTTGCCAAACCCCAGAGTCCGGCAGCTGGTGCTCTGGAGTGGTGGCATGTGGAGCCGCGGGCCCTGTCCCCTGGTGAAGCCTCTACTCAGTTTGGGTTAGTTTCTGTGGAACTGGAAAGCTGCCTCTCCGAGTAACATTGGCCAGTAATTCACAAGTTGATCCAAGTGTGTGTCCAAGGACAGGATGGTGAAGGTGGTTCTTGGCTGGAATCTTGGCCACGCTGATTAGCGTTCCATTCCAACGTTGGTAGAGAATTCAGAATTTAAAATATCCAGGGACAGAGGTTCCGCAGTCGTGAATCACGTGGTGACTGCAGAGACCAGTCATGTGACATGCGTCCTCAGGGGAGCAGGGAGGACTGGGATGGGATGAGCTGGAGGCTGCGCACCCCTTTTAAATGGATTCAAATTGTGTGCAAACGTGTGTGCTTAACACAACGTAATTTGGGGTTTGAGGTGGCCTAGGGATGCCAGTTTGCAAATCCTAATTTAGGAAAACAATGTACTTTTATTTTTAAATAATTTTTAGTTTAGTTAAATTATTTATATTCATGTTGCTGCTGAGGCTTCTTCCCAATATCTCTTTGTGCTGATACCCAGGTCATTCTTCCTTATGAAAAATAGCCCATTATTCTACTAAAGCAAACGGGAAAGTTGGAGATGTTATCCTGGAGTTGGAGACCTTGAACTCCAAGCTTATGTGTGTGCTTGGAACCAGCATTGGGACCACAAGCTGATTCTTGCAAATCTACTCATGTGATCTACACCAGAAACTAACACAACATTATAAATCAACTACACTTCAATTTTTTTTTTTAAAAAAAGCTTCTGCTTCAGTATTAGATGGTGCAGCCTTTTTCTCCCTTGCCACCAAATGTGTCAAATAGAATTGTCATGGCTGCATAATATGTTACCATGTGATCATTACTAAATCAATCCCCCACACTTAGTGACTTCACATTTTGTGATATTGCAAATGACGTCACCTCATTGAAATATAAACATTTGTCCACTTCTCTTTACTTCCTCAGGGGATCTTCTCAGCAGTAAAAATTACTGGTGCGAAGATGAACCCTTTTAAGTTTCCTGGTACGCAGGCAGGGCCCAATCACTTCTTAAAGGGGCTGTACTTACTTAAAAAAAACCAACCAAGATGATATCCTACAATTCTTGCTTTGATGCTGGGATGGGTGCAGTTCAATTGCCTGGCATAATTTAAACAGAATTCAATTAAGGCCCAGACCGTAGGCCGTGCTGTTCAATAACAAGTATTAAACGTGCCTTGATATTTATGTTCCAGAAAGAGCTACATTCTATTTATTCACTTGTAAGACTTCATTAGTTTACCCTTGAAATCGGTAAAGGCCTTCATTTATTTTCATCTTGAGTGATTTCCTTTATAATTGCAACAAAACAGAATATACTCAGGAATTATAAACCGGCTCTGTGGACATACTGCAGAAGAACAATCGGGAGAGATTCTTGAGCAGTGCAGGCCCCTGGGTTCCCTCCACGGAAAACTCCCATGTATTAGATTTGGTCTAGAGTCTGAGAACCTGTATTTTAGGAGAGGTTGCCCAGATGTGGCCAGACCGTGTTAGGCTTGGGTACTACTGCGATGTATTGTGAGAATGTCTCCGTGACTCTGATGTATGTATATCACTGTCCCTTTAAACTTCATACCTCTTATTTTCTAGCCAATGATTCAAGAATTATTTGACCACAGTATTCACTTTAAAATTATAATGGACTGCTGAAGCATCAAATGCTTATGAATTAAAATTCCTAATAGGAAAGTAAAATATTCTTGCAGATGAAGTAATTGTGGCAAGAAACAATTAATATTTGACTATTCTGTTTATATAATAAAATACATTATGCATGTTAGAATTACAAGGCATGAGATACAGACCACAGAATATTAACAGGATAGTACACCATTCTATAGCTGGTAAGTGTGTCTCAAGCATCAATTTACAGATTAATAGCATTGATGAATTGGGTGCTGTCTCAGGTTTCCTTGATCTTGGGAATGGCACACCATTTCCCAGATCAGTTCCCTCTTTTTCCTATGATATACTTACGTGTGCCCACGTGTGTGTATGTTCACACACATTAGAGAAACTTGGGAGAAAAAAATGAATATTTCTTGCTATAGATTACTTACGCATTACAGAGTGCTGGTGCCGAGAAGTGGAGTTGGGAAATGCTCACTGAATGAGGGCGTACACTATTGCAAAGGCAAACACATTCAAACTAACTCATGCAACAGAGAGGCTTAAGGACAGAATGTAAGATCATCTCACGTGAACCAGAAATGGCAGCATCACAACTGGCACGTAGTCTATCCTTGCTAAATCTCACTTGTTGAGATGGTGAGCGCTTCTCTGTAGACACCTGGAGTTCAAAATATCAAGCCACCTAAGGCTAAACATTTACAATCTATCTCATAGGTGAGAAATGAGCAAATGAACGCCAAGATTCTGGGTGGAATGAGCTTCTGTTTATTAGGCTAACAAATGGGAACAGCATTTGGAAGATTATTTTAAAACCCAGAAGAGTGAGACAGATACGGTGGCAAACAAATTGATTTCTATGTGACTTCTGAATGCAGACACACACAATGGCTCCCAGCAGTGCACCCTGTTTTTTGTTTAGGGACCCTATTGTTAGAATCCCAAGCGGAAAGGAAGACTTCTGTCAGAAGTATGTACTGGTGAAAAATGCAGGAGTGAAATTTTTCCTACAACACTTGAGTTTTTCTCTTTAAAAGGACATAATTTTTTTCTGCTGAATATATAATCATTCTAAAAATGTCTAATGGAAATCTCTTGCATATCGAATCTACCACTCCCAGAAATAATTACCAGTAGTAGTTTGTAGGTATATACGCTCCGTATGCACCTAGATATAGTGATGATAGGCTAATACCACGTAATTATCCTATAATCTGATTTTTTCACTTGACATATTATTGACACCATTCTTATACGTAAACAGATATGACTGCAGAACTTTCCATCACATAGATGGACTATAATTTTTGACCACAGACCTTTTCATGGACATTGATTTTCCTCCTGAATTTTTGCTATTGTATCTATGTAATAAGTTGCACTGCAGATAAATTTATCTCATATTTTTTGGATAATTCTTAAAAGTGGAATTTCTGGATTGGTACCCAGTTCGTTTGTGCCGAAGTCTATGGCAGGCAGAATCATGTGCTCCTTCCCCCAAAGATGTTTACATCCTAATTCCCAGGACCTGTAAAAATGTGACACTGCATGGCAAGGAGGAATTAAGGTTGCAGATGGAAGTTGCTAATCAAATAAACTTTAGGGGAGATTATCCCGGATTACTTGGGTGGACCCAATATGACCACAAAGGTCATTAAAAGGAGAATAGGGAGGCAGAAGAGAAAGTCAGGAGAAGGTAGGACCACAGAAAAAGGCACAGAGATGCAGCTTTGTCCTTCCCTTCCTATAGTGGATACTGTAAGTGTCTGCTCCCTTGCACGTGACATGATGTGGCTCTGTTCTAACCCATGAATGGAAGTCTACCAGCACACCCTCCTTCCTACTCCTCTTTTTTCTACCTCTTTTAAATACATAAAGGCTAGATCTCTAATATCCAACTTCCAATAATAAGAGAAAGACAATGAGAGTATCAGAGATGCTGGCTCTGACCTCACTGGGTCCCTGGACCAATGTTAGATGTCTTACGTTAAAAAGACAAACAAAAACAAAGCTTCTGTTTGCTTAAGCTGCTGTTAATTATTTATCCAATGATTTGCTGCCAAGCGTTCCTAACTGGTAGAATCCCCTTCTACACTGCCTCATACCCGACCTTCTTTCTCTCTTCCGAAGTGACCCTATCTACCTCCCTCGTGAAGCTTCCTTTGTGTTATGGCTCATGAGAATTTCCACCTCCTCCCAACCTCAACATACATTGGCCAGAGGTGGCCAGAGGCCCACTCATTTGAGGCATGTGACCCATAAGATAAATTTCAGGTTTTTCCCAAAGGTAGGGGGGAACCTGCCAACAGCCCAGGCTGGACTCGTGCTGTTCCTCCCCAGCCCTGGCTGCCTGGGACCCCATGGAGTTCCCCAAACATCCTGCACTCTTACACCTTGATGTTTTTGCTTCTTGTTGGGTTCAAGGACAAGTAAGCCAATGGGGCTCCAGTCGCAAGATGCCTGCCTAAGAAAACAAAGAACATTTCTCTCCCAACACGTAGTCACTTTAGCCCAACTACCAACCCTGAGTTATGACCTAACAAAGCCCTTCCCCCAAATTCCGCAAGTGGCCTGCCTTGTCCCAGGACACTTATATTCTCACTGCCTCTATAACACCCTCCCCTCTTGGCCAAACCTCAACACCCTTATCTTCCTAGGAAGGTACCATTTATTCTTCAGGGCTCAGCTCAGATGTCTTTCCTTCTATAAAGTCTCCTCTGAACTTGCACAAAACCAAGTGTAGCACCAACGGCTGCTATTTAATTTCTTCTACGATATTAGCGTGAGTTGCTTACCAAGCAGCCTTAGTGATAATTGCTGGCAGTTCCCAAGCACTGTGCTAGGCGACTTCCGTAACTTACTGCTCACTCTCCCCAGGGTTAAGTTAAGTCACTGTTGCTACTTCCTTCTCTGTAAAGGGTAGGTCACGATAGCAACTACTTCCAGGGCTGGTGCAGAATAAAAAAGATCGCATGTCAGGTGCTTAGGACAGTGTGTGGAGCATAGAATCCACTCAGTGCGTGTTTGCCCCCCTCACTTCTGATCCTGGATATAGAGTAAGCCCCTATGGTCATGTGACCTGATCTAAATTTTAAGTCAGCCCATCCAACTAACATAAGATCCAAATCTGGTGGGAAATCCACACAACTGTTTTAACCTGAAGTAACAAGTAGACAAAACAATTTTGTTTATATAGAATTTTTCACAGTCATAGTGGTGGTGAAGCAGGGATTGAAACGCAGGTCTGTTTTAGAATTGAAGTCCAGCAGTCAAAAAACCCAGGAGATGGACTGATCACCTACAACCTAGGTTGGGAAAGTGACCAAAGCCGCGATGGGCACAGGACTTGGCAAGGGTTACAGGACCAAAGCAGGGGCCCGAGTCCAGGTGTCCTGGCTGCAGGGCCTTAGTTGGTTACAGCCGGAGGCCTCTCCTTTCCTAAAAGGCAGCTTGCGTTCAGTCCCACCCCAAAGGAGGGATGGAACTTCTGGGCAGCCTTTGTATTTCCTTAAGACACATTCTTTTGGAATAATAGCCTTGAGCAGACCCAAAAGTCGTCCTGCGCAGCACTCAGAATGTCAAGATGCCACAGGGTACGGCTGCCCTCCTGGACAGCCAGGCCGAAGGGGAAGGGCCACCAGCCTGCCTTCATAGATAACAGGCAGACCTCTTGGGAGACCCAGACTGACTCGTCTTTGTCCTGGGCTTTTGAAAAACCTAGAATATCTAGAAAGATCTGTTTCATGTCAAAGAGCAGGCCCTGGGTCTCCCAGAAGAATACCTTCATTTCTTAGAATAGCATTCATAAGGCTATGACGGCTTCGGCTTCCAAGAATTCTTAAGAGTGGTAGAAAGGCGCACAAAAAAATCCTTTATTCCCTTGGGGGGAAATGGATGGATTTTTTTTTATTGCATTAAGAATGCTTTGCTTAATACAAGATCTACACTCTTAAATTTTATTGAGCAATAAAATACTTAGAGTACCCTAAAAACTACAAACATGAATGAAAGAAATTAATGAAGATACAAACAGATGAAAAGGTAACTCTGTTCAGAGATTGTAAGCTGTAAGTTAAAATGTCCATATATGACCCAAATGATACAGATTAATGGCAATCTCTCTACCAAAATTCCAATGGCATATTTTACAGAGTAGAGAAAGCAACCCTAAAAATCAGGTGGAACCACAGAAGACCCCAAAGAGCCAAGCACTCTTAAGAAGAATAAAGCTGGAAGCATCATACTTGCTGGTTTCAAAATATAAAGCTGCAGAAATGAAAACAGTATGGTAATGGTATAAAAATAGAACTATATACCAATGGAACAGAAAAGAGCCCAGAAAGACTCAGGTGTATACAGTCAGACTTGATCTTTGACAAGGGAGCCAAGAACGCATACAGTTGTCTCTTCAACAAATGGTGCTGGGAAAATTATAGATATTCACATGCGAAGGAATAAAATTAGACCACACACAAAAATCAACTCTATTGAAGATTTAAACTAAAAATTGATTTAAACTCGAAAGTGAGAATACAAAACATATGTCCATGTGTACATTTTAAAATGTAATATTCTACAGTACTACCTCCATCTCTTAAGAAAAATAGTTACTCAGTTTTCTCATTAAACATTTCATACATAGACACAGCAACTGGCGAAAACAGAATGTATAGACAAGCACGAAACAGGAAAATTTAAGTTAACTACCAATCCCACTCCTCAGAATTAACCATGGCTGATTTCTTTCATGATACATTTGTTACAGCTGATGAACCTACACTGACATGTCATCACCCAAAGTCCACAGTCTGTATTAAGTATTCTGCACTCTATGGATTTGGACAGATGTATAATGACGTGTATCCAGCATTATATTAGGACAGTGAAACTACTCTGTATGATCCCATAATGGTGTATATAATACCCCTATGAATGGCTGCCTACCTTTTTTTAAATGTTTTTTATTGAGTTATAGTCATTTTACAATGTTGCGTCAAATTCCAGTGTAGAGCATAATTTTTCAGTTATACGTGAACATACATATACTCGTTGTCACTTTTTTTTTTCGCTGTGAGCTACCACAAGATCTTGTATATATTTCCCTGTGCTATACGGTATAATCTTGTTTATCTATTCTGCATATGCCTGTCGGTGTCAACAAATTTTGAAATCCCAGTCTGTCCCTTCCCAACCCCTGCCCCCTTGGCAACCACAAGTCTGTATTCTATGTCTATGAGTCTGTTTCTGTTTTGTATTTATGTTCTTTTTTTTGTTTTTTTTTTTTTTGTAGATTCCACATATGAGCGATCTCATATGGTATTTTTCTTTCTCTTTCTGGTTTATTTTACTTAGAATGACATTCTCCAGGAACATCCATGTTGCTGCAAATGGTGTTATTTTGTCGTTCTTATGGCTGAATAGTATTCCATTGTATAAATAGACCACATCTTCTTTATCCAGTCATCTGTTGATGGACATTTAGGCTGTTTCCATGCCTTGGCTATTGTAAATAGTGCTGCTGTGAACATTGGGGTGCAGGTGTCTTTTTGAAATAGGGTTCCTTCTGGATATATTCCCAGGAGAGGGATTCCTAGGTCATAGGTAAGTCTATTCCTAGTCTTCTGAGGACTCTCCATACTGTTGTCCACAGTGGCTGCACCAAACTGCATTCCCACCAGCAGTGTAGGAGGGTTCCCTTTTCTCCACAGCCTCTCCAGCATTTGTCATTTGTGGACTTTTGAATGATGGCCATTCTGACTGGTGTGAGGTGATACCTCATTGCAGTTTGGATTTGCATTTCTCTGATAATTAGTGATATTGAGCATGTATAAGTCTTTCACCTCCTTGGTTAGATTCATTCCCAGGTATTTTATTACTTTGGTTGCTATTTTAAAGGGGATTATTTCTTTACTTTCTTTTCTTGTTGATTCATCATTAGTCTAAAGAAATGCAACTGATTTTTGTATGTTAATCTTGTAACCTGCTACCTTGCTGAATTATTCGATTAGTTCTAGTAGCTTTTGTGTGGACCTTTTAGGGTTTTCTATATATAGTATCATGTCATCTGCATATAGTGGCACTTTTACCTCCTTTCCAATTTGGATCCCTTTTATTTCTCTCTCTTGCCTGATTGCTGTGGCTAGGACTTCCAAGACTGTGTTGAATAGGAGTGGTGATAGTGGGCATCCTTGTCTTGTCCCAGATTTTAGTGGGAAGCTTTTGAGTTTTTCACCGTTGAGTACTCTGCTGGCTGTAGGTTTGTCATATATAGCTTTTATTATGTTGAGATATGTTCCCTCTATACCCACTTTGGTGAGAGTTTTTATCATAAATGGGTGTTGAATTGCCTACATTTCAATTGTATGGATATACCATAATTAATTTAACCAATTCTCTTAAATTCCCTTTAAGGTCTCAGAGACTAGAAAAACTGCTCCTTGCACATATTAAATGATGAACTGATGAAACCAAAAAAGATCCTAGTAATTACCTAATGCTCACACACCATTTTACAAAAAGAAACATTAAGGCCCAGAGAGGGCAAAGTGCTTCGTTAAAGATCAGAGAAGCAGTTAATGGAAAGGCAGAGCCTGGAATCTTGGTCACCAGGTCTTCAGTGTGACACCTCTGAAGAGGTCAAAAATTGAATTGAACAAGTAATAGAACACTGTACAGCAACCAAACACAGTTAAGTAGCTTAATCTATTATGGCTTGGAAAGAGCAAAAATCCATTATTAAATAAAAACACCAAGTGGCCCAAGGGTATGAATAATACAGCAGTTTTACCCACATGCCTACAAGGCAGGCAGTTAGTATGAATGAGTAAAGTGGCCTGAATGGACCTCAATAGAGTGGGGTGAGGAGTATGGAGAACTCGAGAGATGGTCGTTACTCACTTTTACTTAATTGTTGCCAGATCAGAATGCAAGCCATGTTGCCACAAGGAAATTTGGGTCTTTATGTAAAAATGCCACATGTAAAAATGTTTGCACCAAATCCTTGAAGATGAACAGACAGACAAAAGAACTACATAAGCCAAACACGTTGGTGGGGGTGAACCTATGTGTGGGCTACACGTGTGATGGGTTTGTCACTCCTGAAGCGTGATTCAGCTTGTATTATTTAAAAATATGTATCTACATAGAAAATAAAATCTGGAGAAATAAACCAATAACCACCACTACCTCTAAAACATGGATATACTGAATATTTGTCAATTTTGTGTTGTTGCCCAGCACCTAAAATCCACTCTTGTGACCGGGAGAGTCACCCACCTAGTGGCAGAGTCTTTTCCCAGAAGGATCCTGGCTCTCTCCCCACCTTCCTTGCAGCTGGGACACAGGCACTGGCTTAGACAGGCCCTCCCCAGACTTGAATTTGAAAATACTGACACAAAGTACTGCTCTGACCCGCCCCCCCGCCCCCTCCAGGGACGTGGTACCGTGATGTAGCTACTGCCACTTTCTAGAAGCCTTGAGGACAACGGTAGAGGGGACGTCTGGTCATGTCCATGAGACAAGCTGAAGTGGGTGTGCCCAGTATGGGCAACCACAGCACCTTCCTGGGATCAGTTCTGTGACCTGATTTTGAGCATTATCCCCAAGTGCTAGCCTCTAAGTCTGGCTCTCTGAGCGATGACCTGAGCTTTGTAATATCATTTAGTAAATTTTAACTCTATTTAAATAAGCCAGAATTGCTTTATGATACATACAATGGGGAACCGTGACTGATCCAGTGGGATTGGGGTGGTATATTTTTGGGGTGGTATATTTTTACATACTTGTAGTGTTTGCATCTTAACTTTAATTTCTGTTAGATAAACAGATGAATGCTCAAACATTTGTTCAATAAAAGGGTCAGCAAGAGGAAAAGAATGTAGAGTGTTGTAACAAATGGTTCTTACCCTATCCGCTGGCTCCCAGAAACACACCCTACCCTGTGCTGACGCTACTTCTGTTACCAAGTCCAAACTCGTTCTGCTCGCTGCACGAGATGCCAATAAATTGGGAGATGAGGTACTGGGGCAAGGAATAGCGACTTTATTTGGAAAGCTGGCAGACTAATGTCTTGGAGAACCATCCTGCTCCAGTAAAAACATAGGCTCCTTTTATAGAAACAAAAACAGGGGAGGGGATATGGTTGGTTGTTGCAAACTTCTTGGCGTAGGAATTGTTTGTTCCTGCAGCTGTCCACGTGGGCCAGCTCATGGTGCTCCTGCAAAACCTCCAACAAAACAAGTGTTATTCTCTGTTCTGCAACTTGTTATCTTTACGTGAGTGCAGAGTGAGCAAGACTCGGCCTAGAAAACAGGGCACAGTGGTTAAAGCTAAAGGAACAGATCTAATATAGAGTCAGATTTGTTCTTTTCTATTACACATCCTCCACCTGGAATGCCTTCTCTGTCCATCTGTGAAGACCCTACCACCGTGTTAGTCAAGCCTAAATATTCTATGAATTCTAAATCCAGGAAAGCTCACCAGGTCTCTGTCACCACCACTGCCTTATCCTCCCGTACATTTGGGCTCCAGGAGCAGAGGTAAATGGAAGTAGTCAAGGAAGAACAGGAAAGAAGACAGATCCCCCTGACTGCAGCCCTCGACTGATGTCGTGTGTTTGCCAGCCTGTCTTCCCTGTCTGGAGGATGAGCGGTGTGTCCACATGCCCGCTTCCCCAGCAGCCAGCAGAGCACCAGGTGATGATACGGGGGCTAGCACCCACACAGGACTCGGCGAGTGTTGACTGAATGAAGAACCCATTCCACAGGAGGGCAAAGAATTAGCGGAGTTTCGCACTGACAGCAGCTCCGTTCCTCTTTCATCTTTATTTTCACAGCCTCCACCACATGCCCTGATGAATTTGAGCATAATCACAAGCCCACTTCAATAATTCTGTCATTTCCAGGTGAAACCCTTTGCACCCAATCTCAGCCTCATCGCACTGGACGTCATCAGCAGCGGCAGGGCTCTCTCTGAAGGCGGGAAGTAGCAGGGCCTCCCCATGGTTGACAGCTGGGGAAAAGGCCCCGGGGTCCCTGCTTGGAGGCCCATGTGCTGTTCAGAGCTCTGTCTAGAGAGATGAAAAAGGTAGCCACAGTCCCTGGGTGCTGGCAAGTGTGTTGCTCAAAGTCTGAAAAAGCTCTGCTTTGAGGAGCAGACATCTGACAGGAACTGCAAAGTCGGTAGATCTAATTTTAGACTACCTAGTGGTGGGGAATAGGATCTTAAGTTGAGCTGTAATGGTTTTGAGAACTGAGGGCCTGGCAAGCACAAGTGTGTGTGTGTGTGTGAGCTGTGACAGGCAGGCTGCTCCATCCGAAAGCAGCCCAGACCTTGAGGGGCCCCCTCTGCCTCCACTAGGGAGCGCAGCAAAACACAGAGAGGACTCTCACACACACATGTCTACCTACCTCCTTTCACAGGTGAACAAGCCAAGGAGAGTAAAGAAACCACTTCGCAGAGAGACACTTTTAGGCATGAACACTTTCTGTCAGCTAATGGGAACTTGGCTCCCTCTCAGACAATGGGTTGCATGATTCTGCCTCTCCCACCTTTGACCTAGGAACCTGAACCCTACAAACCTACAAAATGGCTTGACATCCAAAAAGTCTGATCACCTTTCCCAGGGAAGAATCTACACGAAGTGCTGAATTTCCTTAGACGGTCTCTCATCAAGCTTTGTTGATCAGCCAGCATTAGTTTTAAAAGAATATGAATTCATCCATTAATGTTCATCCAGACTCTGCTTGGAGGTAGAAGATACCTTTTAGCTTAGATGTTCGGGCTCACCGTGATGCCCTTTCTCTGAGAAACGCTCCTCTTTATACCTGCATCGGACTGTTACACATCCACTCTCTAGGAATATTTCTATCATGTGACCCTTTCCCTGCTCACAGTTGATTGGACCACGGATGATACCCAACTCAAGCGGGACCAATCAGATCCTCCTTTCTCCGGATTTTGGAATCTGAGAGATTTAGGGAATTAGGCAGTCATCTGAGCTGCTCTCTTAAATGGAGAAAGTATAATCTGGAGACCTATGAGGATGGAGGATGGCTCAGGAATATGGAAAAGCAAAGAAAGCCAGTTGGAGGGAGAATAAAGAGAAAAGGAGAGAAATAGGGATAGAGGGAAGGGAGCCACAAAGGAAGAAACAAGAGGGACCGAAGGAGACAGAACCAGAGGCAGACCCAGAGATGGCTCGGGACAGGGAGCAAGACCAAGAGATTAAGAGATTAAAAACTGCCTGGTTCAAATTTCTTTTTCAAGTCATTTGAGAGGCCCAGCTGCTCTGCGGTTCCACGGATAACACAGCGTTCTCTCAATAATTCCCCCTTTTATAATTTGAGCTTTTGTTGTTTTCTGTTAGCTGCAGTGAGGAGTTTTAACTCTAAACAGCTTGGCACTCATCCCCAAAGCAGTGCTAGTGAAACAGCAACAAAGAACAAGGGTGCAGGCCAGAAGGTGACACAGTGTGGGTCGTGGCACACTCAGGGGTCTCTCAGACGCCCTCATATGCCTTCCAACACTGCCTAGTTATCTTAGGTTAATAAAACCTTCACCATCAAAAGCAATTTAATTCAGCTCTGCCACTGGGAATGTTGATTCAAAATTCCTTTGATGGACCCATAGGACGGGTAGAGCGAGTTAATGTGTCCACATTTGAAGGAAATAGCATGGAGATGGCTGAAGAGAGTTGGCTCCTTAGTCAACATACTAGAGCTGAAGCCAAAGGTGCCCAAGGCTTCTTGGGGAAAGGACCTCTAGAAACCAGAGTGGGAAGTAGGGGAAGTGAGTGGGTTCCAGCCAAGTGGGAGGAGATGAACGGGGATTCACACATTGTATCAGAGCTGTATGTTGTGCATGGCATCATCTGGCCATGCCGTATCTTGTTGACAGTCACTCCCTTGGACTCAGCCTTTGCATCCTCACTGCCTAAACACACCACGCATTTTCATGCATCCATCTTTCTCCTTCTACCTTGCCTTTTCCGTTCCATGCTTGTAAGCTTACTCCTCGACAGATAAGCCCTGGTGCACCTTCCAAGGCTCTGCTTGCAACACAGCCCTCTCTGGTCCTTCCCCAGCCCACCCTGGACAAATTGGATCACCTTTACCTCCGTTGCCTCCATTGCATTCAGCGCTGATGTCTAATATATGCCAGGCACTGTTCTCAATGTTGGGAACAGAGCAGGAAGCAAAACCCTTACTTCATATTCTACTTTGGAGACAGACAATAGGCAAATAAGCAAATAAATACCATTTTCAGTACTGATGAATACTTTAAAAAAAAGCTGTGGAAGGTACTGATTGATGGAAAAGGAAATGGAATCTTGTTCTATTCGTTTTCATCAGTTAGATCGAGTTGTCCCTGGGGTTCTTCAGCTAATGAGCTCTGAGAAGGATCTTGGCCTGGCACATAGCAAGTGCTCAGTAAATCTGTAAGAAAAATAGCCCACAAATTCGTCAAACCCACAAATTCAGTTTCACAGTCAACAGAACACTGTTCCAGGTTTTCCAGACAGTAAATGAGCTAGAGAGTTAACCGATTTCCCCGTGAATGACTGAAAATTATTTTGTTGCCTGAAAAATGTGAGTGTCATATTTTTCTCTGACTTCACCCAGGAATGTAATTAACCGGAAAGCTCTCAGTACTGGTACCAAACATCAATATTCCATTTCTCAGTTTCATAAATAGCTGGGTAGACTTGGCCCCACATTCCACTCTCACTGCCTTTAATTATTTAATGCCACGCTTTCCCGTCCAAAACCTGCTGTTTATTATCTATGTGTCTCGTGTAATTTTTTTCAGCCACCAACCAAGCTCAGTTGTAATTTTCAATCCAGTACACGGGGGTTTGTTGTTTGACTTCCATTCCAAATACCAGTTGATTTAACTCTGGGGAACCTTGAGGGGCTGAACCACTTGTCTGGAATAGGAGGCATTTTGTTGAGCAAGAATATCCAACTCATTTCTGATTACAGGCAGGAGGATGGAGGTATAGAAAATGCTCTGGAGGTTGGAGCAAAGCTGTAAAGGAGCCACAGCCTTAGATTTGGAAGGCAGTAAAGGGCAGAGGCTTTGGGATCCACTAGAACTTAGTTTGAATTTCTGTTCTGCAACTTATTATCAAGATGTCCTTGGACAAACCAATCCAGGTTCCTCCTCTCAAAATGAGGCAAATAATACCTGCTTTGCAGGGTTGCTGCAGCAATCAAATACAGTGTCTGCAAAACACCTAGCTGACTATCTCACACATGATAGGCGCCTATAATATTATCAGTGGACTTTGATCCAAGTGGTCAATTTTGTTAGATGGAAATCTATAGTCAATAGACTCTCCTACATCATGTCTCAAAACTGTGTCCAGTCATAGACAGTGTAACATACTCTTGGCATCAAAGTAGAGCTATGTATTCAGGAACAAGTGCAGGACCACACAGCCTGAGTTTGAAACCCAGCTTTACCTCTTCTAGTTGTATGACCTTGGACGAGTTACTTAGCCTTGTAGCGAGTGCCTGTCTCCTTGTTTATAAAATGGAATGAAATAGTCATAGTACCTATTTCATAGGATTATTGTGAGGTTGGGTGAATACACTTAAGTTGCTAAGAATAGGAATCAGGAACACCAGCTTCTGGTTGCAGTCACATCACGATCAGAAGTGGGACCTTAAACAAAGTTACTTAGCTTCCTGGTGCCTTCAGGTTTCCTGTGGGCAGTGAAGGAATTGGAAGGCAAGGATTCTGATGCTGCTTGAGATGAAGCTAGTTTTATTGTATGGCTGGGTTTAGTGCCATTAGAGAACCCTGAGTGACCCATTTATTCTCTGTTGAAGTGCCCTGGCCACTTGGCACTACTCGGAACTTCCTGGGTGGGGAATGTCCTCATCTCAGCTCGATGAACAATTATTTAAGGACAAGGACAGTGCTCACTGTGTATTCTTTCTAGTGCCAGACTGTGAAAAGACTTGATTTTAACTGCTTGATCTAAATAGGATGCCCAAGAATATTTAATTTTTTGTTAGAACAGAGGCAGACACAGAAAGCAGAGGAAGTGTTGGCAGAAGTGAAATCTTGCCACTCTGGGAGAATATACTGAGACCGTCACATAACCCCAGATTCACAATGTGAAACACTTTGTACAGACTTACCGTCTTCCAACATGGAAAGCTCAGGATTCCTAGGATGAACCTATGTCACAAGTAAACCTCATGTTAATAGATTTTAAAAAGCATGTTTGAAAATTTTTAAATCTTCCTCTGATCATTCTAAAAAAAATAATCTCTTTGGAACCATTACTAAAACAATGTGAAAACCCCACCATTTCTTTGATTAAATGGACTAACTCAAGTCACAGACTCTAACACTGACAAACTTGACATTCTATCTTTTGATTTACGCTAAACATCTGCAAAGCACTATCTTTTTTGCAGACGCTTCACTTCTTTGTTGCTATCAGCAGGTGTACCCCTTTCACTAAGACACTCTTTTATTAATTTCTTCTCAGTTGTTCCTCCAGACACTAGTTGGAGGCATAGAGAAAGCCCTTCTGGTTTACGAATGTTGAGCAGGTAGCTAGACTCACTCATTAGCCAGGAGACTCCATCTATGTCAGTGGAGTTCTCTGGCAAGCAACAGAAATTAACCCTGCCAATGTGAAATAGAAGAAGGCATTTTCTTAGAAGGGCAAGTGGAGAGATCACAGAGTAAAAAGGAAAAGCTGTGAATCAAGTGGTTGGGACAGAGACCTAATGCCCCACAAATCCTAAAATATTTACTGGCTGGCCTTTTACGGAAAGTTTGGTGATTCCCTACTCAAAATAATGGAAATGCAAGGACAGCATTGTGAGGCTGCACTCCAGGCTAGAGTTCCTCAATCGCTTTCAATCTTAACACCTCTTATGTCAAGTTTCAGGTTCCTAGGAGAGAGAGTCCGGCTGCCTGAACTGGGGTCACGTGCCCAGACCCTCCTCAGGGTTCCCTGACTGGCATTCTCCCTGCGACAGTATCCGCTGGCTGAGGCTCAGTGCCCCGGAGTAAGCCCCGGAGCTCTTACTGAGGAATGGAGAAGGGGTGCCAGGCAGGCAGAAACAACAGATGAACACGCGCTCCCACGCAGCAGCCCTGCGGCAGTTCAGGCTCGTGCTTCCCTGAGACGAAAATGTGTGCACACACGACATGCGCCGGGAGCTGCAGGTTGTTCACAGAGTCAAAAACAGAAACGGTAACTTGGAGTTCCCAATATATATATCACATTTCTCCTAGTCCCAACGGCACTAGAAGTAGCTACTGAGGGTAAAACCAGACAACAGCACTGAACAGGCCTGACACTGATAAGCAAATCGTGTCACCTCCCTGAGAGTCAGTTTCCCCGACCTTCCCTGCCTACCTAGCGGTGCGGTGGTAAGGTTCACAGTCCGGTATGGGATGGGTGCGCCTTACGTACGTGTAAAAGGCTTGAGGATCACATGGAACTAAAAGGGCATCATGTATGGACAATCATTAGACAAAAATAAGGCGTGATTAAAAATCCAAAGAAAGTCATTTTTGATAGTGTTTGCCTCTAAATGCAATATGCCACAGTTCACAAGTTCTTTGCTTGTTGATCGTTTCTTGCTATAGCTTGTAAGTATTAAGACTCTTCTTTCTCCCTCCCCGCAAGATGTATCCTCCACTCTCATGGGTGTGACCCACGAGGGTAACATGGAAAACTTGGACACCAGTCCAACTTGTAGGATACAAGGAAATAATACTAACTTCAAGGTCCTTAGTGCCTTCTTTGGAGTAGATAAAGCCTCGAGCTCAGTTCATTGGAACAAGTTTCCACAAAACTTGACACAGGTACACTCCTGAATAGCACAGCCTCCTTCACTATACAGGCCCAGGTCAGCGTCACTTCCATCACCATAGCAACCCACTGTCACATCATTCAATCATGGTTGTTACTCTGATTTTGTATTCCTCACCAGACTCCTGACATGTGCTGCCCCATCAGTGTTTTAGGCACCATCTAGTAATAGTGACAACCGCAAATCCCTAACCCTGCGCCAAGCATCGTGTTAAGACTATCTATATATTTCATTTACTTGGTACAAGGTACTGAGCACCATTTAACAAGAGAGAAAACTAAGACCAAGAGATACCATGCAGCAAGCTGAAGGTCGCAGGGCTTGTTAAAGTGCTGGCGCTTGGATTCAAGTCTCGAATGGCTCATATAGGGACTGTGTCTCATCATTTGGAAGTCATGAGCTCTATCAAAGAACAGGAGAGCACCACTGTTACGTAGAATAAGAAGAAAATAAACACGGAGAGCAATAAAGCATCCTGACTGAAATCAATTCCCTTTACCTTAATCATAAGATAAGATTCGAAAGCATTAACTGTGAGTCTATTTCTGGTTTGTAAGTTCATTTGTGTCACTTTTGTAGAGTCCACATAGAATTTTTGAGATTCCACACATCAGTGCAGTATCTTTCTGACTTACTTCACTTAATATGATAATCTCTAGGTCCATCCATGTTGCTGCAGATGGTATCATTTCATTCTTTTTTATGGCTGAGTAATAGTCCATTGTGTGTGTATGCATATCACATCTTCTTTATCCATTCACCTGTCGATAGACATTTAGGACCACCCTTCTGATGGCTCAAGCCAGAAATGTTGGAGTCTGCTTTTTCCTTTCCTAATTATAATTATTCCATCTATGAATCCTGTCAATTTCACCTCCAACATTTATCCCAAATTCATCTAATCCACACTATTCCTACTGCTAGCACCCAAATCTAAGCTACCATCTTCACCTTCCTGGCGCCCTGCAGTAGCTTCCTCTCCATCCTTGACACTTATCCCCCAGGATCCTCTAGGCATGCGTGTCCTCCTTGAGTTGCTTTTTGCTTGGAACCTGCGTGCGTATCCTTTTGTCCGCTGGTCTGACTCCATCCCACTCTCCAGGCTTAACTGCCCATACCAGGAAGGTTAACTGACTCAGCTCTCCCTGTTCCTTTCTCTTGCAGTGTCCTGTTCCTCTCCTTTATAGCATCTACTACAGAGATATTAGCTATTTGCTTACTTCTTTATTATGTCTTCCCTGTCAGGCTGCAAACTCCCCAAAGATGGAGGGAACCTCATCCATCTGGTTTACCCCTAGTCTCCAGCCTTGAACACAGTACCTATCACATACTAGATAATAAATATTAAGTGAGTAATGAATGACCAAATCTACCCTTGATTCTTTATGGCTTTCTACTGTCTCATTTATGGTTTTACCAATCTGTTTCCTCCCAGCTGCTTAGGGATTTATAGTTGGTAAAGCCCTTTTATTGTCTTTCTCTCATCTGTGAAGAAAGCGGAGAAGATGAGTTCATCCCTTTGATACAATTGAAAAAAAAAAAGACACCCCACAAGGTTCAGTTTGTTTAACAGACTGGCTTAAGGCTTAAGAATAGCTAGTATGTGGCAGAACCAAAGCTGGAACCCAAGATTTCCGCCCTTTCCTCTAGTTCTCTTAAGCCTCATTCATGCCTTGACGAGTCTGTCCTAAGTGGTAAATTATTATCAACAAAAGAATAAGAATACAATGAAATACAAGGGAAGGATATTCAAATATATATGAAAAAGCTTAGTCTTATTTGCAGTGTTTGCCTTTTCAGGCAAAAAAGGCTCATTTATGCATTCTGCTCCAAGCAAAGCTAGGCAGAAAAGCTTGTCTCTGGAATTTCAGAATTGAAAACTCTTTTCAGGTTTTATGAAGATTTATTACAAGTGAGGCATTTCAGTGGGTAATAAAGCTGGCTTCATTGACTACAGCAATGATGAAAAGTAATTAAAAGCTGTGGCCATACTAGATTTTAATTAGTGTAATGGACATGTCTAAAATGCAGGTGTACCCATTCATTATTCTGTTAGAGTTGCATATTCTCTAAAGTGTTAACGTGCAAAAATATGTCCTGACACAGAATGGCTACATGTGATGGATTATTTTAAACATGAACATTATTTTAAATTTTGGCTGAGGACAGTTAATATTTTCAGAAGTATCACCTGGGTGACTTTTAATGGAAAGTTTATCATAGAGCCATATTAAGCCCCCTTTTCCCCCATTAGCTTTCTACAAAAGCAACTTATCCCTTTGTAATTTGTAGAAAAGAACACCAGCAGTGCATCTGAGCATGGCAGTTCAAAGATCATAACTGAGTCATTTATCTTGGAAATTAAGATAAAGTATGCAAAGCAAGGTGCCTCCTCTCCTATCCCACTTCTTGACTTTTCCAAAGATAATACCATCCACAAAAATATTTTAGTTCAAAAATGTAAGAATGGAATTGTCTGGCTTGGTGAACTGTAACGATCAAATGATGAAATGTAGACTGTCTGTGAAGAGGGATTCCAACAATATCTCCCAGCCTTGTCATGTCAACCTTCCCACCAAGAGGTGGAACCACTTCTCCCTCCTTGAACCTGAGCCAGGCCTGTAAGTTGCTTTGACTGATAGAAGGAAACAGAAGTGGCAGTGTGAATTCCAACCAGTGAGGCTTAAGACTATTAGCAGCTTTTGGTCTTGTCCTTGGGGGATCTAGCTCCCATGTCAAGGAGCTCAGGTGGTACTACGAAATGATGCCAGGAGAGAGAGAGAGGTCCAGCCAGCCCCAGCCATTGGTGCCATCCCAGCCGAGGCACCAGGCAGATGAGTGAATCTTAGATGTTCCAGCTCTCCCTGAATCCTCAGCTCAAGGAAGCCACCTGTGTGACCTCAGTTAACATCACATAAAGCAGTGACAAGCTGTACCCAATTGCCATGATCTAACTTCAGAATCATTTTTTTTTAAGTTTCTATTTTAAGCCACTATATTTGAGGGTGATTTTCTATGTGTGACTGAAATACTAAGATAATCACATTTATCTTGGCTCCTTGTAGATGTAAGTTAAGTTGTCAGTTGAGTACACATTTATTGAGCAACTACTATGAGTGCTGGGGGTGCAAAGGTGATTAATACATCTAATCTTTAAGTAGCTTCTTGTCTAAAGGAAGATGCAGAAGGAGAATCTCAGAAGGACAGCTGAAGGTTTAAGTGCTGACACAGGGCTGTGCAGCTGAGGAGCACTAAGGCCAATGGACTCGAGCAGAGAAGGCTGGGGGAAGGAACCACTGAGCTGAGTCTGGGAGAATAAGGAAGACTTAACCAGATGTAAAAAGAAAAGGCGATAGAAAAAGCATTTTGGGCGAGAGTGTTGGGCAGGGGGAGTGCTGGGGTGGGAGGTCCAGTAGGGGAACTAAAAGAAGTTGGGGATGTGTAGAGCGTGACATGAACCTGGGACTGACAGGAGGGAAGAAGCCTGAGGAAGATGCAGAATCTGGTTCACCTCGTATCATAATAAGGGCTTGGTCTATTCAGCACAAGGACTAGACTGTACATTGGACTTGGATCAGAACTATTTTTTTTATACCGGGCAGCATCAGGGTACGTCCATGAACCGGATCCACATCCATCATCGTCCCAGCCATCATTCTGTCCCAACTCAGCCTGCCATAGCTTAGTTGTGACAGAATCTCAGTTCAAAGTGGATTAAGTCAAACAAACAAACAAAAACAAAGCGTAAATACAGGACAGAAATAGACTCATAGACAGAGAATACAGACTTGTGGTTGCCAGGGGGGCAGGGAGTGGGAAGGGATAGCCTGGGATTTCAAAATTGTAGAATAGATAAACAAGATTATACTGTATAGCATAGGGAAATATACACAAAATGTTATGGTAGCTCACAGAGAAAAAAATGTGACAATGAGTGTGTATAGGTCCACATATGACTGAAAAATTGTGCTGAACACTTGAATTTGACACAACATTGTAAAATGATTATAAATCAATAAACAATGTTAAAAAAAAAAACAAAGTGGATTAAGTCAAAGATAATTTTTTTGGGGGACCATGTGGCAGTGAAGGAAACCGAGGCAGCTCACAGAATTGGAAGAAGAGCCGGAGGAAACTGGGACTCAAAGGACACAACTAGAAACCCAAACTCTGGGGTATAGAGCATTTGACTGCAGAAACCCAACGTCACCAGGACATACTCAGCACCCCCAAGACGCGTTCACTTGCTAGCTCTTGATTTCCCCAGGGGCAACTACTTAAAACCCTATAGTGGTCCCTTCTGGTTATTTCTCTCTATTTCTAAGAAACATGACTAAACTTCTCTTTCTTGAATGCTCAGATTGAGACGTTGTCCACCCACTTCCTCTTTAGTTGATGGTTTTTATTACATTCCATTTCCCATACCTCTACCCTTTTCAACATAATTATATCACAATTTTTGATTGACTACACATCAGTGCTTTTACTATTATGACTATGTAAATATTTCTCATTGCTCAGTGAAGTAGTGTACCATCATTATATTTAATCTTTTATATCACTTTTGTCTTACCTGGACTGCTTTTGATTGCTCAGTTTTATGTAAATGCATGCAGTTCTTCCCCCACATTGTAGTAAGTCTTTCAAACACTCTTCATTTATTTTTTTTTAATGGAAAACTTAATCTCTGAGTTTCAACAGCTTCTTGAAGACATTCCTCCTTGTGCCCTTGATTCTGCTTGAATCTGCTTCATCATCTCTCTAGTACAACTTGAACCCCGGGGTTTCCCGGAGCTAACCTTCTGGAAACTGCCTTGACCTGGGTTTGGAGCTCTTTTCTGGATTCCATTCATCTGCCGTAGCCTACTCTTACCTTTTGCTGAAACAACAACAAAAAACATCAAAGGTAATTGTTTTGAAATAAGGAAGTCTGAAAAAGGTCCCTCCCTTGTACCCCTGTGTCTTCATACTTGACTGATAGTATAGAAGGCATACAATTTGAGGTCGAAAGTAACTTCTCCAGTATTTTGAAGATGTTCTTTCCTTCTCTCTTAGCTCTCACTGATGCCATTCTGATTAGTGGGTTTTTTATTTTAAATGTGAAGTGTACCCCCACCCACTCTGGAGAATTTGATGCTCTTCTTTTTGTCCCTGGTCTTCCGAAATACCATGATGACCCCTCAACATAGGTCTCCTTCCATTGTGATGTGTACCTGGCGGTGGAGGGGGGGGGGGTCTTCAAATCTGGACACTCATGTTTTCAAGTCCTTGAAAAGTTCTTAACCTTCTTCTTCTCCTCTTCCTTCTCCCAAACTTGGGGCAGAGAATTCTGTGCTTTAACTGATCACTTTACTGCTTTGCCCCACCCTTCACCTGCCTCGTATGTGTCCCTTTTGTCCTCCCACACTGTTTCCTCACTCTGAGAACTGTGTCAGAATATCTTCTGTGGTCCTCAGAGTGGGTGGCATGTTCTATAGTGAAAATACTTGTTTAATGAAATGATGCTCTTATTTTAAAAGCCTGGATAGCCATTTAAATGCCATTAAGGTGCCGAGTCGTTTTATGCAACTTTATCTAAACTCTATTTTTTTTTCTGACATTCAAACCTAGGTGTGTTGTACTCTGAAGTACGCTGTATTCTTTCATCATTCTTGAAGCAGGTGCTCATGCTTCCCTGTCCATTTGCCTCCACGTGAAAGGTTACCATAGTAGGTTGAATAGTATCCCCTCTGAATTCATTATCTTAAAGCTGAAAGTCTGGGAAGTAGATTTTAAGCGGCAATGACAACTGACTTACAAGGAGGTAATTTGTACATTAATTAGAAATACATCAAAACTAAAAATGGGAGCAATGTAAGTCAAGTCTTATTCCTGCCTCACTGCTTTTTGCATGTAACCTTATAACCATGAGGTCTTTGGGAGCAAGGAACCCACATGCACCTATGATTTTTTTTCATACCACCCCTAGCTATTTGATAAATAGCATAAAGTAAATTAGGAATGGATAACAAACCACACATGCCTACAGCTTTCCTCCAGGTTTAAACATTCCCGGAGCATCATTTACATCGCAACTGTTGCAAACCCAGTTTTCCCATTTATTTCTTATCCATGAGGATGTCTGCAGTTTGCAAAATAGAAAGCTTACTTCATCTCCTTGTTGCAGAACTGAACTCTGTGTCTCTTCAGGAAATAGCCTCTGTCTCATATGTTAAGTCCAAACTATCAGTGACTCAGTTCTCTATAAAAAGCAATTCACACTTCCCTCCACCCCTCTGAGTCCACAAACAAGAAGAGCTTCTGAGAAAAAAAATCATGGTTTTTCAAGATGATCCGATAAGGAATGGCCTGAGCATAACGCATGAGGCCTGATTCCCAGGGAGAGCAGGCAAGCTACAGTCAGAGAAGGGCAGCCAAGGAAATGTCCAACAGAGAAAGCAACCCATGTCAGATACATTTGGCCATCCCTGAATAAGTGTCCCCTTCTGAAGATTCTCAGAGCCCATTAAAGGCTCTGAGAAGTCCTGTAGTCAATAAAACAGCTCAACTTGGTTTAAGGAAAGGATTCTAAAATTGAGAAGATAACTTTTTATTTTCCAAAATGATGCTTAACCACTCCAAGACTTGGTTTCTTCTCCTGTAAAATAAAAGATAATGGTATCTAGTTCAAACGAACATTTTAAGTATTTAATAAGACAGTTTACTGAAATAGCATTTAACCAGTGCCTGGTTTATAAAAAGCCTGCATCAACTTTTAAAGGTACTAGTTTGTGGAATTGTAGTTTAATTGTGGGAGTTACGGGTTTTGTTGTTAATAGTAATATCTTATGGAACGTGTCTTGGGAGATGCTACATAGAGGTATGTCTGTAGTTGCACACCACAGTCTATGGAATTTGGTGAGTGAGCAATTCTGAGACTATTGCAAGTCCCCCACGGGATCGAAGTTTTCACTATGTCCCCTGAAGTCCTCTGCTTTAATGGTTTAAGTGTCTTGTTTACCCTGCTGGATCCTGTTGGTGGCCAGTCTCCCCTGGGTACCAGAAGAGTCATGAAATCACCAACCTGGGACTTGAGAGATACTGTGTATGGATGTGTGGGAAGAACATCAGTTCTGGAGCCTAAACACTTGTGGGCACAGATCCTAGGTCTATGCTGCCCTCTGTGTGATCACAGACAGTTTACCTAACCTCTCTGGGTCTTAACTTCCCTAGAAAACGAGAAAAGCTGATTTCTAACTTATAAAGTGGGTGGGCAGATTACCTGGGACACTTGTGGAAAGTGAGCCTAGTACCCAGAGGTTAATAATTCCCGCCCAGTTTCTTGAGTATTCTGGCCTTTATGTCACTTACGCTGATGGCCCCTGCTCTACTGCTAGAGTCCAGAAAGTCAGTCCTGCTTGTGACCCAGGAGGATATCAGTTGTCTTTTGACCCACAGCGTCTCCCAGTGCTCATACCACCTTCCCACCCTGCGTCTGCTGAGCTCAACCCCGCAGGGCAGTAGCCAGGAGGATGCACGTCCTGACATCTCAGCACCTTAACGCAACTCAGTGGCAGATGTACCATCTGCAGAGGCAGGCCAGTAAGGGGGAGGGATGGGGACCACAGGGCCTTTTGCACGACAGGAAAATCTATATTCTAACTGACTCCAAACACAAGACTTGTATATACAAGCCTTGTCTCATTTGACATACATCTGCTTTATGGGGCTGTTATGTATCTTTTTATTACCCTCTTTGTACAGAAGGAGAAACAACCTCAGAACTGGTGTAGGATTTCCCCAAGGTCACAGTATGTCACGGAGTTAGCACTAGAATCAAGCCTTTTGAATCCAAATAATCCAGACCAATAAACACATTAACTTCTATGACCAGGACCACCGAGGACTGTTCAAGCCTCTCACCGGCATGTGCCATTTAATCCTGAAGAGACCTCTGGGGAAAGATATCTCCCTTCCATAGATGAAGAAACAGGGGCAGCTGGAAAGTGGCAGGGCCAGGATTTGAACTGAGGTCTGTTTGACTCTAAACCCTCGTCCTTCCCGCTAAGTTGTGCACACTTCAGGTAGAACCCTTGGATCCTGTTACTGGCATAAAGACCCTCCAGTACGATGTGCTCCAGTAAGCTAGCACCCAGAGATGCAGGTGAGTTTTGATGAATACTTAATCGTACACACACACCTCACTGGCTGGTCTTTAAATGTGGGTTTTGAGATGTCTGGGAAGACCGGCAAAGTGATCACCTTTCATGAGGACAGAGCGAGCCACATCTCAAAGATCTGCCAACAGCCGAGTCAGTATCTTCCCAGCCTCCTTGGTTTTCTGGGTTTCATCCTCCGCTTCTGCTCATCCTGCTGTGCCCACCCTCACACAGGATGCTCTGCATGCTGGGCTGCATTGATTCTTTCCTTCATTTCTTTCAGATCAGAAATAGGCAACGGACACATTTTTGGTGAATTTATCACGAGGCAGGCACCGTGCAAAACTCTTTACCTTCGTTTCCCTGTTTAACATCCCTAAGTCTTCAGGGAGCTACTGTTCTCAGCCCAGCTTTGTCAATGAGAAAACAGACTTAGGGACACTGTAACTTGCACAAAGTCACACAGCCTGTAAGTGGTAGGGGCATGACTTAAACCTTGTCATTCTAATGGCAAGTTGCAGCCCTTCTGTTTTGCTAGATTGCCTCCTTAGAGAGAATGAAAAAAATACCACATTAAAAACCAACCCACAAGAAACACCAGCTGCCTTGTCATTTATCTTCAGACACTGATTCCAGTAAACCTAGAGAAGAGAGGTCAAGAGCAGTTGAGACGACTTGGGAAGTGCACACTAGAAGTGAAGTTGGTGATTTTTTTTTTTTTACCAAGTTTTACCTCCAAAGACTTCACCTCCATGTCCTCCTGTGGATTACAGCACGCCAGGGGAGACGGTGGAGATGCGTCCGTCCACGCATAGGGTTAGGGGTTGGTGGTTGTCACTATTACCAGACGGAGCCTAAAGCACTAATTCATCTTGGGGCTGCACATCTCAGGAGGCTGGTGAGGAATGCAAAATCATCAGACTAACAACCCTCACTGAATAATGTGGAAGCCGGTCGCTATGGTGACAGAAGTGATGCTGACTTGGGCGGGTATAGTGAAGGTGGCTGTGCTGTTCGGAGGGGCCTAACCTGTGTCAAGTTTTGTGAAAACCCTCTCCTTCCCAGGCTGCCCAGAGAAACAGGAGGGAAATAATCCACCTCCCAAAGAGTAACTGCCTCACGTCGTAGGACAATCCTATGGATGTTTCTTGCTGGATTACCTTGATTTTAGAGAGTATTTGTTTTCTCTTGCTGCTATAACAAATGATGATAAACTTGTTGCCTTGAAACAACCATAAATTCATTTTCTTCCAGTTCTGGAGGTCAGACATCTGAAATGGGTCTCACTCAGCGAGAATTAAGGTGTCATCGGGGCTGCACTGCCTTCAGAAGGCTCTAGAGAGAGAGTCCATTGTCTTGCCCTTTTCAGCTTCTAGAGGCTGCACATATTCCTTGCCTGTGGCCCCTTCTTCCATCTTCAAATTTCCTCAGGGGAAAAACACTGCCCTCCTTAGTGGGCAGGGTTTAAGCTGACCACAGAGAAGGACTGAGGTAGTTTTAGCATGTGTCCCTAAATGCCTTGACGCCCTCTCCTTTCAAGATTTGGAGCTGAATCCCACTCCTAAACTATAAATGTTCCTTGAGTTGTTTTCCAGAAACTTGGAGTCATCTGTGTCTAGTTCTAGCTGAGCTGGTTAAGACCAGATGGGTCCACTGACCCTCCTACTGGGCATGCGCTGGTGTCCTCCATGACCTGTTGACTTCAGAGGGCCGAAAACACCCACAGTTGGTGCTAAGCACCTCCTGCACGTGCAGAGGCCAGTAGCCTCCTTATGCCAGCGCAGAACAAGGATTCTGCACCTTTTTCTAATCACCTTTCCAAGCACTCCCCGCACTCCGCATGCTCCCCTCACCTCCAGCGACCTTGCTGTTTAATTCCTCATCCCATAAATACCCCGCAGATTTGTTTTTCTGTCTGCTTGCTTGGCATTCTTTCTAGCAAATCTCCTTTTTGCTGCAAACTTTGGTGTCTCAGCATCTCGGCTTGCTGAGCACTGGACAAAACGAACCTGGTTTGGTAATAATAACACACACTCTGAAGGGTGTTGTAATTGTAACCCTATTGAAGCCATGACCCACATAGTCCAGATTTTAAGAGTAGCAGCATGGCCTGAGAGCTCACTCCAGCCACTGAAAAGGAATTTTAAAAGAGAAAGTCATTGACAGGTAAATAACTTCTTTCTTTCCAATTCTCAACTATCCTCTAATTACCTAGCACTTAGCCAGACAGGACCCCAAGTCCTTTCATCTTTCTTTCTTCCCAACCGCAGCTGCTTTGTATGTGTTGATGGTAAGGGTGGGACTCGGAGGGTGAAGAAAGAAGAAAATGAGTGGGAAAGTCCAGAATGTTCTTCAGTGGGCACGGGGAAAGCAAGGCAGAGAGAAATCCCGTGTCCATCACCTTTATCCTTCATCCCGGTCGTGGGTTGGCTTCTCCTTGAAGTAGACTTAGAGACCAAGTTGAATGTGTAAGATTTAGGAGGGTGCCTGGGACAAAAATCTATTGAAGGGAGAGGCAGGAATAGGATTAAGGAGACTGACAAATGGAGCTGCCAGGCAGGTCCAGTGATGGCCTTGGCTGACCTCCCGGGGAGCTCTGGACTCAACATGGTGCATCACAGCCATCCTGCATCAGGCAGACACGGTCCAGCCTTTATAGATTTCACCCTGATCAGTTGCTGGTCGTGAGTCACTGAGGGAAGCTCGTGATGTCGGGGAAGGCAGCTCTCTGCAGCCGAGGCAAGTACTAAGGGGCTGATGAGAGGAGGCTGTCTGCCAAAGGCCCTGCCGGCAGCTGTCGCAACAGCTTGAAGGGGGACCTGGGCTACTTGCTTGTCGTGGTGATCACCATGCCCGGCACCTTGTGGCCAATTAATTAGAGCCCCTAGTTGGCTCTGGCTCCAGGCCACCTTCCACAGCATCGCTGTGATCTCTCTCCCTGTAACCGGAAGGGAGCTTCCCTACCTGCATCCTCAAACTGCGGGAACCCAGACTGGAACCGGTGGGCACTGAGCCCCAGGAAACCCACACATTGAGAGAAGGCTGCCCTTCTAATGCCCTAATGTTTCCTGGGCAGGGAGGCTGGTCCTTAACGGGCCGGTTCTAGGAGCTCTAGCTCTTGCAGAAATTTCGCTGGAAGGCCTGGGATCTGGCCCAGAACAGGAAGCACTGGCCTGTGTGCCCTGAGGCCATACGTTTCCTTCCCCAGCTTTTCTCTCTTGGCCTCCCCAGTTAGCGCAGGGCTCTCTGCTGGCTGGGCCCCACCTCGCCAATGACAGTCTATACTCCAAGCCCATGAAGCGGGCAGTCGTTCCCCACTGGAGGCAGGGCTCTCCGGAGGGGGAGTTTCAGCCCGCTCCTCAGATGCAGGCAAGGACAAGCCTACCGGTCATCGGCCGCCACACGGCGCAGGAGAAATCAGGTCAAATGAATATCACAGGCAGCCTTGAAGGAAAAGAGAAATGACCAGAGCTGAGCCTCGGGGAAACATGAAAAGGGCGGAAGGCTGATTTTTCTTTCCTGGGAATGAAGGGTTTAGGGGCCAATCACACTTAAGAGCTGATTAACTCTCCTTTCCCTCAGCCTCTCTCAGGCACTGTCAGGAATGTCTGGGCAGAATCTCGGTCATCATCACCTTGTGACAACTGAGGGGCAGCTGTGGGCACACCACCCGAGCAGGGACTTTCATTCATTTATTCATTTAGCAAATAGGCTGTACCAGGCAGAGGGACACAGTAGGAAACGAGCTGATATGACAGGTTACGTATCTTGCAACTGAAACTTACCCCCCCAAGTTAAGAACACTGACCTCAAGTCTGTAGTTCTCACCCCGCCGTGTCATCTACGCCTCTCTACCTCCTTCCGTTTGTCTCTTCCCCCTCACCATGTTATTTTCTGTTGCTCACAGCATCTAAAACCCCAAGGTTTATTGCATGTCAGACTTCTATAGAAAGAAAAGAATTACTAAGAAATTGAAGATGGCTACATCGCATACTTGTTGGAAGAATGGAATTGGAGACCTTGAGCATTGGAAGAGACCTAACCCACCAGGAGACTTGGGCCTCCCTCCCTCTTCTGCTCTGTCTAGTGCTTTGTTTCTTTGACCAGAGTTCTCTTTGAGGCTCACCCAGCCTCTCACGAACCCTCATTCATCAGGAGCCATGGTCTGGGTCCCACTTCATCCCATTCTCTCCTTCAAGTGTCTCACTCTCTACTTAGGTTACTGGCTTCCTTTCAGGTCCTTGATGTAAAATTCTTTCCACCTTTACTGTTCCCCCTGCTGGAAATGCTCATCCCTTCTGTTGCTCTGGCTGTGATGAAGGCATCCTTCAGGTTTCAATTTAAATGCCCCTTCCTCAGGAAAGCCTTTAATGAATCCTAAAATTTTAGATTGATATATGGCTTCTTGTGACTCTCTCCTTTCCTTTCCAAGTCTGTGGGATGGCTGGACGAATGGAATTAGTGGTGATTTCTACTCATGGCTTTTGATCCCACCTTTTAGGCTTTACTAAATAGG
Organism: Camelus dromedarius; assembly: GCF_036321535.1. Taxonomy (NCBI): domain Eukaryota; kingdom Metazoa; phylum Chordata; class Mammalia; order Artiodactyla; family Camelidae; genus Camelus; species Camelus dromedarius. The sequence goes on from NC_087452.1 coordinate 23,215,355, forward strand.
CTTGGTTCCACTTTTGGGAGATCCCTTCTGTTATTTGCATAATGAGTGTATGCCCTGTCTGACTTCCTTGCAGCTTAAACATCCTTGTCTCCATCTGGGTTCCACTGCAGATCAAAGCATCAGCATGCCCTCTGTATTGTCCATAAGGCACCTTTCATAGTTATGTTTGATTCAAGCTGGTTCTGAACAGAATGGAATTTAACGCATGGGAGGAAAAGAATCCTTGACAGAGGCCAGCTGTGAACAAAAGGAGCAAGGGATGGAAACCATGACAGGAAATCAATACAGCTCTATTGCCAGGAGCAGCTAAGTATAGAAAAGACTCACATTTGCGTTGTTTATACCATTCTTGCAAACACTTACTAGCCAGACGTTTTAGCAGCCAGCCTTTTCCCCCCAGGGGATCTAAAGTTCCTCCTGATACTGGGATGAATCTCTACGTAAGACTGACTCTAAATAATGTCCTAGAGCCTTTTCTAAACTCTTAATTGTAAATGGGTTTTAAAAAAAAATTCATGATGCCTAGGTCCTTCTCCTGTCCCTACCCATCTTAGACCTAGAATCTTGCTTGAAAGAATCATTTCGCCTCTTTGAGAGTCAATTTCCTCATCTGTTAAAAGGAGCATGATGGCCCCTGTGTTAGTCACCCCTAAAAGATCACCTGATAGAAAGCAAAGGCGCTTTGCCCGATGTGATGTACCATATGAATGTAAGACGTGCTGAGGGAGATACTGTACTTAGAACATACTTCATCTTATTCCCTAAGTGAACCACCGTGTTTTAAGTGAATATGGCTCTGGGAAGAGCTTCACGTAAACTCCAAGGAGGTCACATTTCACAAGTGCGAATGTTGAGGGAATGTCAAGGGATGTTGAAGTTCATCTTAGGAAACAGGAGTTTGTGATATGGTTTCAGAAGACGGCCAGCATGTGGGAAGATAAGCAAGAAGGGTTCTCTGATGGTGAATTCCAGTATCTGGAGGCCAACATCTCACCCCCAGAAGTGTGACTTTTCCTAACACACACAGAATCAGATTTGGGGCAGAGCAATTTTTTAAAGAGTTGTGCTGTTCCCATGTTGACATGAAAAGCTCTCCTTTCTATAGTTCAAGGGGGGAAAATGGGCACAAAATGATCTTTGGGCAGTATATTTAGTGGTTCAAAACAAGCTTTTGAAATCGGGCAGGGTTCCAATCCTAGCTCTGTATCATGTGCGTCGTATGATCTTGGCCGTGTTCTCAATTGTTTAAGCCTAATTTTACTCATCTGAAGAGACAGACCAGCATGGAGATATGTAGTTATCTCTCTGTTTTCATACCGTGCCTGGCATATAGTAGGAGCTCAATAAACTAGAATGGATTTTTGTTTGAGACTTAGAGCTAAGGAAGTGTCACAAGCAATTAGAAATGTTGCAATGGAAAGTGATACTTACTACAAATATCTGACTCAAATTATATACTGTAAAAGAACCAAGATCAAAAATGAATTTAAAACATAATTATGGGGGAAAAGTAGAAAAACAATGATGGGAAGCATTTATAATCTGTGACATAGATGCAGATATTACTGGTTAAATCTGCTCTCAAATGCACTCTGGAATCAACATCTTACCAGATTTTAATCCTTGTGGTGTTCTAGAAGCTACTGGGATACTCCACAGAAAAACGATATTAGAAGAATTGAATGTGCCCCCAATCCCTCTGGGCCCTCCACCCAACACCAGATCTCAAGATGCAATCTAACTGGTCTCTCCACTTCCCCTCTCCTACCCGGTAGCCAAAGCAATCCCCTTAACATGCAGGTGTGATCATGTTACCTCCACTCCTGCCGACACTGCCGTATTGCTTAAAATCCTGGCAAAACGTTCCTTGGCATTTAAAATACAATTCCAATTCCCTGCCAGAGCCCTTAGGGTCTGTATGACCCTCTTACCTCTCCACAATTCTTCTGGGCCAAGGTTCCCACTGCCCAGTGTGCTCCAGACACCCCAGATTTCCTCTTTCTACTCCTCATCCTGCCCGGATCCCCAAAGTTCAGGTTTCTATTTAAATGCCCCGAGGCTTTCTCTAAGGAGCTTATCTAAACTCCCATTACTCTCTCCCAAGGCACTTTGTGTCCTTCTTAAACACTTGTTTAAGCTGTCCTCGCTTTATTCATTTATACATTTGTTACCGAGTCCAAACTCGTTCCGCTTGCCACATGATGGGCCGGAAAACCAGGAGATGAGGTGTTAGGGCAGAGAATAATGACTTTATTTGGAAATCCGGCAGACCGAGAAGATGGGACTAATGTCTTGGAGAACCGTCTTCCCCAAGCCAGAATTCAGGCTCGTTTTATATTAAAAAGGGGAGAGGGTGAGGTTGCTGCAAACTTGTTGGTGTGGAATCCTTCGTTCTTACGGCTGTCCACGTGGGTCAGGTCATGGTGTCCCTGTAAACCTCCAACAGAACAAATGCTGTTTTCTATTCTGCAACTTCTTCTCTCTATATGAATGGAAAAGTGGTACACCATTAAAGCTCAGAGCTGTGAGAATGGACTACCCTGTATATTTCAGGCTGTAGACAACAGTCTTTCACAAAAGGTGCAGAACCAGCACAACTAGGCCCAGGAAACAGAGCACAGATTTCAAGCCAAAGGAACAGATCTAAGAAGGAGTCAGGCTTGTTCTTTTCCATTACACATCCCCTGGCTTTTGGTCTAGCTCCCCTCACTAACATGGGAGCTTCATGAAAATAGGAACCAAGCCTTGACTCCAGAACACTGAGCATCACGTAGTATTTGGCATATAGAAAAGCACTTAATGGAAATCGTTGTGTGACTGAATGAATGAATAAATCCAAGTTTCACCTGTTTTCCTTAAAGGCAGGTCCCTGAAGACAACAGCCCGGAGGATTGACCACTGCCTTGGTAGGGTTTATTCACTCCATGTTTGTTCACTTGAGAGAAAACACTGGTGCGTCACAGCCAAGCTCTCTTGGCGAATTAAAAGAAAAATTGAAGTTGTGCTTGCAGCCCATGAATTTCTACTGGCAATTCTCCGAAGTTAACCCTGGTTAACCCTATTAGATGAATTCTCTCTTTTCTCAACCTGGCCGGGAATCCAGAGGAAGGGGCGGATCCAGGTTCTGGGGTGTGAGGGTCATGTAGATGTGGGGTGTGGTGTCCTTGGAGGTGCACCACTCATAAACCATCCACTGTTCTGCAAAGGTACCATGCTGTTCCACTTACTCACAATTCCGTCCTTGCTGTTCCCACTGCCTGGACCTTGCCTGGGCATCGCTCCTCTGTGAAGCCCCCCAGTCTTGCCCAAGGCGGGTGGTGACTTTCCCCTCTGACATTCTTCTGTGTCATCTCTATCACATTGTGTTGTGATGGTCTTTCATTGGTTTGCTCTCCTAGGTCATGACCGTCTGATTTTTTGTCTCTGTTCTCTGCCTGGTGCTGTCTCTGGCATGGAATAGTGACTCAATCAATACTTGCTGAATTGAGTTGAACACAGGAAATATGTGGCTCAAGGACTTGGTGACTTTGAGGATTAGGGTCCAGTGCATATGGTTATGTGAGGCAAACCGTGGTGTGACTATCACCCCCTTATGTTAGGCAGTGAACCACTCTATGTAGAGGGTCTGGTAAGGGTTAAGCATGGTCTCTACTAGTTAAGTGTCAGTGCCTACAAGTGACAGAAACCAACTCAAGCTAGCTTACGCCAAGAATGGGAACTTATCCAAAGAATAAAGGAATGACTTGGGGATCATAACCAGAATTTATGAAGCCATGCTGGAACCAGAAATTTGCACACTTTTCATGACTTTATCTTCATTTCTCATGGCTGTTTTACTTTGCATACCAGTAGTATTTGTCTCCCAGATGCAGACAGGTTTTATTTGCTCACTGTCACATACAAATTGATGGCCACCCCCAGAGCCCCTAAGTTTAGGTCTTACTGGTTCAGCCACTCACAAGGACCGAGAGAGGGTACACAGGACTTCCAGGGAAGATGGTCTGATTGGCTCAGCTTGGGTTAGTGTTGATCCATTGACTAACCAGCTATGTCTTGGGAGAGGGCTGTGCAGTTCAAATGAGACTGCAAGGGGCATATTTTTGTGGATATGTTGATGGCAGTGTCACCTAAAAGATGGTGTTCATCCTCTAGAATCTTACCACCAAAGAAATGGTGTATGTTACAGTGTAATTATGTAACAGATTGACTTTGCTTGCTTAATCCTACTAGTACTAAGGCAGGGGCTGTAGTTCCCATCCCCACACGAGCCAGGGAGAATTGCCTGACTCTTTGCCAAATGCCACATTGAGCTCCAGCTGAGTCTCCCTTCATCCCTTTCCTGGTCCAGCTTCCACAAACTAGAGAAGGAATTGAGGAGTAACAGACTCCAAGAAGATAAAAGACCAGAATCCCCTGAAGGACTCTGGCTTCACGGAGGGCAGGAAATGTATCTTATTTATCTGTGTCTTCCTTTCCATCCCAAGGAACTAAAGTGCTTTGTGAGCCACGTGAATCTCCTAGTGGACTGAATTAAGATGGACTGGACCAGGCCATTTTTATTCTAGACACAGAGGCTGATTAAAACAGTACTGAAAGCCATGTGTAAACAGGGTGTCATGAATTGTTTTAGGTGAGGAAATTACATTATAAACTTTGATTTAGTGGCTTCTAAATGAATGGGACCTTACTTCATTACAAATACAATAGTGGTTTTGGATTCAGGTACACTGACATTTGTATTAGCTTTACCATGTACCAGCTTACTCTCTAGGGCAGTTATTTAGCACATCCAAACCTCATTTTCCTCTTCTATAAGATGGAGATGATAATAATACCTACCTTGTAGGGTACTTTTGAGGATTGAATGGGGAAACGTGTATATCATGTACATGACGAGGTGCTTAGCTCATAATGAACATTCAGTAATTAACTATTACTGTTTATATACTAATTTCAAACATTGGCTAGCTAAGGGAAACTTTGCCAAGACCTATATGAGGGGGTTAATATTTCTGGGTTACATCATAATCCCAAAGCATCTGTGATGGCTTGGATACAATAATAACTCTTCAAACCCAGCTAATTTGCCACTAGGGAGCTTAAGAAAGATAACGTTTAATGAGAAAATGTACAACCAATGTGCGTGTGTTCTTTCTAGAGCCTGTCCAATTCCCAAGAGACAAAAAGTCCAAGTCAATATTAAAGTCTTTTTAGAAGCTAAAAACATGGCAGAGTAAAAGCTAACGGCAGAATAAAACCAATTTTCTCTCTTCATTATGCCCCAAGCATCTACCTCCCTCTCTAATCTCCTCTAAATCACCTTGACTAAAACCTTGCCACTGTTTAGGTCAAAAGGAAATAAATACCATCCCTTGCAATTAGAAACTCTGCCATTCCAGAAATCTTGACCAAGCTGTCTTGGCTTCTTTTTTAGCCTCTGTCAGCCAAAAGGTCCTTAGTGCATTCTTTAGTCTTTTCAATTATGTTTCCAAAATAGTTGCTCCAGTTGCCAGTGGGGATGTCTAAAACCAGAAAGCTGCAGTCCGAATGGTTGTCTTAATAAAGAACGAGGGGGCAGAGAAAAGACTCATCAAACTGAAAGTAAACCCAATGACAACTGGCTGTCCAATCTTCTATAAGCAAGTTCTGTCCAAAGACCCAAAGTAAATTGGATTGGGTTGGTCGATTTGAAGGTATACAACATATGAACCAGTCAACTACAACATAACCTGAAACATTTCTAGTTCATTTCCCCCATCCATGTTCATTCCTTTGTGTTTTGTCTGTTTCCTCCCTAAGCCCTTAAACTCCATTGGGCAGGAACCCCAGGGTGTAGCATGTTGCTAACAAAACTCCGTTACCTAGTACAATGTCTGGCATACAACAGGCACTCAAGAATGTGTTGGTTAAATGGATGATTTTGTGTTAATGGGAACATAAGCTTCTGCCATAGGTTGTGTTCTTTGGAAGCAGATGTTGAGTCAGTTTGAAGTACAAGATTTTTTATTAGGGATCAACACTACTGAAAGGAAGGAAGAGGTACAAATGAGGCCAAGAAAGAAGCCAGACTGTGCTGCAGTCTTAACAAGACTTGCCAACTTGGCAGGGAATCTTTGGAGCCAGTTTTGTCTTTCAGAGTGTTTTGCTTACCAAGATGGTGGCCCTTCATAGCTCCAACTTGCTGAATCACTGCCTGCAGCCGTCCCCAGGAAGGGCATGACCTTGCATAGGGCATCTCCCTGCAACTGAGGGCAACCTTGAAAGAGCTGAAATCTAGAGGCCATCTGTGGGCCCTGTTCTTCCACAGCCAGATGGCAAGTCCTTCCTTGACAGAGTAGCTGGGTGGGACATCTTCAGCAAACCACAGTTTCTGTTACTTTTCTCTCTGGAGAAGGCGGCTCTGTGTGGGCTGAACACACTAATGAATCTTCGATGGGCAAAGAGAGATCCCAGACTTAATTTCAGAGGTTGACTGAGAGAGAGATGAACTATTCATAAAAAAGAAGCTTTTTTTTTTTTTCTATTTGCTGGAGGTCAATGAGTAAAAAATGGATAAAAAAACAGCAAGCTGAGAAATTGGACTGAACACTGTAGTTTGCCTGATATCTGAACTAGTGGAAATGGTCAGAGAAGCTTTTAAGCCCTGAAAAAGCAGATACTTAATTTAAAATTATCTGCACACAAACCTGGAGCATCACTTTACACCTTCAGTGACTGTTACTCTATTCCTTTATTTTAAAAAAAAATGTGCTTCCTAGCAACATATTTGTTTAGTCCATTGGAGTCCATTCAAAAGGTCAAGTACTACATACTTAAGCTTGAGAAAACACATGCGATATTTTAAAGATAAATGGCAGAGATATAGCCAGAAAACATGGAAAAGATACCCACCAAACAGAAACCCTTACAAGTCTATGAAAATGAATCTGTCAAGGTAACAGAGTTGGGAGCAGCGCCAACTCAGCCTGGCAATTACCCAATCTGACAAGGCTCTGTTTTCACCCTCCCTCCTACTGTGTGAGTCCAGGGGACGTTGATCAATGTGATAGTCTCCCCTGAGTCAATCAATCAAGATTCATCCCTAAGGCTGAATTTATGAGCTGTGTCTGCCTTTTCGTGACCGCCCTTGTAGGGTTCACAGTCTGGACATGTTCTCCGTGCCCACTGAGACCACAAAAGGAATTTCCTGGAAATCAGGGGAAAAAAAACCAAAAACTAAGTGTCATATGTGAGTTTCACACAGAACAGAGAGAAGGACACACGGGGGAGGTTGAACATCCACTGAGAGCAGGAAATTTCATCGTGGGGCCTTCTCCTTTTCCTCCTCCTTCCTCTTCTTTACCCAACTCTTTAAAAATATAAAAAACATTGTGAAATCACAGGCTGTATAAACAGGCACCTGGCTCCACTGGGCCATGGGGTAGTATTTTGAGCTTCCCTGCTTTAAATCACCATGTGGTTTACAGGAGACATTTGCTGATTCCTATGATGAAAGGGTTAACTATAAGACATAAAATAATTGCCTACGGTAGGAGAGCTGAGGGAAAGGATCTGAGAAAGGACCAACCTGCCCCCCTTCTGAAGGCTGGGGTTCAGACCGCCCTGGAGAAGGTATAGTTGTAGCTCAGTAGGTGGTTTGATGGTCCGCAAGCAGGAAGCAACCCTTGGGGCGAGGTGGGGTGCAGCTGGTAACTGGACATGCAAGCTTGCAGGAGGAGTTGGAGAGGTGGGGGCAGGAGGTCTAGATGTCAGTGTCCTGTTGAAAGGACCATGGGAAGGTGAGACTTATCATGGCTGCTAGGTCACTGAGGAGCCCATGTTCTGGGCTCACTCCACAGGGGCAGAGCCCCACCAAGTGTCCTCCCATCCATACCAATGACTGACCGTGCAAACTTTAGGACCAGCAGGAGAGCCCTTTTTCTCCTGAAGTGTCCCTCCAGTGCCCTCGACTGAGAAAGCTTAATGTTGTACTTACTGTCAAGGAGAAATGTTTAAACAAATTCCATCCGTTATCACAGAGCGAGTATTGAAGGGCGAGTTGGGAGCTGAGAGGCAATACACTGATCTGTAACTGGCACGTGTGTAATTTTTCATAATCCTCAATCACTCAGGAAGGAAGGGGAGAAAAACTTACTCATATTTTATAGCTGAAGAAGCTGAGATTCAGATAAATTTTTCCCCACGCAACCAGGAAGATTGAAATACAAGGAGACTGACTCCAGCGTCTATGTTCTTACTGGTACCTGGTGCCATTGCTCATATATACATTACAAGTATTGCATCATATATGTATGTGTGTGTGTATAATATATGTATCATTGGTTAACTTACTGTCATTTGAACAGTTAACCACTTTTTCTTAGGAGTGGTAGGTGTACCCATGAACCCCTTAAAAATTGTTTCCAAAATACAGCAAAATAGTGTGCGCCTGGCCAGCCAACTTGACACTAGCCTCTTTCCCAATGGCTCCTCTTCTTTCTTCCTGTGTTTGACGTTGCCATGGCTGGTGAAACTCTAGGAAATATTTAGAGATTAGGACAGAGAATCACATCACCATTCCTCTTCTCTCTTCAACTCTCATGAAGCTTTGATTGTTCCTTTGGTCAAAAACGTTGAGATGTTTAACATAAAAAGTATTACCTCTTTGAACAGCTTCACTTCTCTACAGCTTCAAGGGGAAATGAAAGAAGGCTTTTGAAATTTGATCACAGACGTGACTATATTTTTTATTCAATTGTATCACTGTCACAAGTAATGAAAGTACTAGAGAACATGAGATGGGTCTCCTGGAGTTTTAGCATCTCTGAGCTTTGGTCTAAAATCTCATTCATCACCATGTTTATCACTTGGTCTTTGGACACTCATATCCCACTTGCAAACCCCATGGAACGACTGTTTCCTCACTAAGTGCCTCTCCCTCATGAACCTTGCTCCACAAATGCCAACAGACGCTGAAAGCGGCCCTTGGGAAATAACATTTATGGGGCACAAAGCGAATGCCAAGGTCCCTCAATTCCCATGACCCCTTTTTTCGTTCTGACATTTGTATTAAATAGACATTTGTAGACCTGGGTTTTCTCTTTCTGAACGTGTTGGGACTGGGTCCTTTTAGTTCTATTGTTCTTAAATAAAAGAATCTATATAAAAACTTGGCTTTAATTAGTTTTAAACTCAGATTAGCGTATCTTTATAAATATAACACACACATACTGCCAAAAACTTAAACAAATACAGAAAATATAAAAAAAAAATCAATTCAGCCGCATTTTCACCCCTGAGTCAGCCATGGTTCACATTTTGGGGTGTTTCCTTTCAAGCTTATTCTTCTTGGCAGGGGGGGTAGTTTAGCGCAGTTGTGATAAAGCTCTCAGTAAAGTTTTATAGTCTGCTTTTCTACAAATGAGTTTGGTTTTACCTCCTCTGAACCTTTGTATTAGAATATAACATACATACAGGAAAAATGCCTGGTTCTAAAATGTACAAGTTGGTGAATTTCCACAAACTAAACTTGCCCATGTGACCAGCACCCAGATCAAGATAGAAGCAACCACTCCAGGAGCAATCACTATCCTGATTTCCATCCCCTACTAGATGAGTCTGGCCCATTTTAGAACTTCATGTAAGTGGAACCATGGAGTATGTTCTTTATCGTGTTTGGCTTTTTGCATTCAACGCTCGTCGTGTGAGATTCATCCATGATGTTGTACAAGTAGCTGTTAGTTCATTCTAAGTACTGTACATAAACAACTTCTAAAAAAAATTACCTGAGTGGGAAGAATGATGTTTGTGTAAATCCTAGTTCAGGGAACTGATCCCTATCATCTCCCAACGAGGCAATGTTACTCAGAATTACTTCTTTGAAGGACTTTAGAGTGACTTTTACTTGAGGAGAGGGCTAAAAGGGAAAAATAAGGAAGGAAACGTCCACGATGACCTCCAAAGATGACGTATTGTGTCTGTCTTCAGGACTCCAAAAGCCGCTATGTCAGAGAGAGTTTTTCTTTCTTAGAAAGGTGGGTTAATTCAAGATCTTGTAGTAGCTCACGGTGAAAAACAGTATGAACATGAATAGATGTATGTTCCTGTATGACTGAAGCATTGTGCTGTACACCAGAAATTGACACAGCATTGTAAACTGACTATAACTCAATTAAAAAAAAAGTTGGGTATATAAATCATTGGGATTAGATAAAGGAAATAAATGAACTCACAAGAACTCCCTTTATTCTGGGTATTTCTGAGATATGCTTACAACGGAGAGAGATGGGTCGATTCGTGAGAAGACCGACTTCTTGATGGGTCAGAGCAGGAGTGCTACTCCAAGTGTGGTCCTCCACCGGCAGCATGGCTTCATAGTAGAGCTTGTTAGAAACACAAATTCTTGAGCCCCATCCTAGACCTGCAGAACCAGAATCTCTAGGTATGGGGCCCAGGAATCTGGGTTTTAATGAAGTGATTCTGCAGCTGTTTGAAATTTGAGAAGCCCTGTTTTAAAGCAGGAGAGGGCAAGGTGAAGAGCATGGCTTTCAAAGTGGAGGTGGCGTAGGTTTAAGTTCTGTTTCTGCCATTTGAAGCATATGATCCTGGGCAAATTACCTAACCTGCTTTGTTCTGTATAAAGTGAGATCTTAATTCCTTCCTCGTAGGGTTGCTGTGAATTTCAGTCAAAGACAAAGCACGCAAAGGGCTCGTCGCAATGCTCAAGAGAGGGTTCCTCACTCGAGGTCTGAGTTTCCTAGGATCCATATTTGGCATTTAGGGTTTCCAATCCTATGGACCAAACTCAGCCAATCCTGGGGATTTGGAGTCAGAGATATGAGAGTTTCAATCTTCACTCGCTGCTTAACATGGAAATGTCAAGGGCAGGTCAGTGAGGAAGCCAGGGGACAGCCATCTTCTGCTGTGTGTGCAGAGATGGAGATCCAGCGGGAGTGCTGGAAAAGAAAGAATGAGGCTGAGGTGTAGAAATGAGGGGAAATCAGAGACCATATGGCCTCAGAAAGACCGAGAGTAGATGTTCGACTTCTCAGCCCCGTCTCTTTGGAGGTCAGACTGTAATTAACGCCACTGTGTTCCGTACAGCACTTCGGGATCCTTATGCTGTCACCTCCTTCAGGTTTCAGTTAATTTGAAGGGGTGTATGTTAATTGTAATAGAAAATAAACCTTAACTAAGGCAACGTCAACCTTGTCCTAACAAAAGACCAGTGGCTACCACCGTCTGAATCAGCACCTGCCCGTGGGGACCGTCTTACCCGGTCCTTTGCTCCAGATGCTCATATCTTCTTGCATCAGCATCTCGCAAACAGAGCATCCCTGGCCAGCTGCACTAACAATCACAGGAGGGGGAATATTTGCATGTTCAGCATCACTGCCTGGAAGGACGAAGATGGAGATAAGGTTGTCTGTGGTTCACAGAGAAACAGCCCATAATTCGCTCTTATAATAATAAGAGACGTTTACTCCCTGGAGTCTAATAATAGCAAAGTGGCAGATAAGTCTGATCATTAGGCTATTTTTGGTGACTTTCTTTTGCTAGTGCCGGAGGGGAGACTCCTTTTCTTAAAGTTGCAGGTTATTTAGAGATGGAACAAATACTTCGGGTCTGCGTCTTACATCTGCTTCACCTCCTCCCCAACCTGATTGACAGCTGACAAAACAGAGCTCCTAGCTGGGTTTACTTACGCAGACATTAGTTTTGAGCCAGCCTTGCAGACAGGCATTGATTACGCCTATAGACTATGCGTTGAATGGAAAATGGAAAGAAACTCCGCTCCTGACCCCACCATCTGTGGGCTCCCTGAGAGCAAGGATCCAGACACTATATTTAGAGTCCAGCAGTGTGCCCGGATTATTCAAGGAGACTCTCCACGGAGCTGCTGACATCTGATGTGGTTAATTTTCTCTTTCCCTTGCAGGGGGTAGGGATAAAATAAACAAAACAAGACTATTAAACTCTCAGCGCCCCACCAAAGAAGTTAAATTAGACATAAAAAAAGGAAATAAAATGTTTAGTGTTTGCAAGAGCCTTCTAAAATTTTATCTCTGTTCAGAAATTATGCTTACTTGGTGTTAAATGTTTCCATTAAGAGAAGAACTTATCTGAGTGGAATTTAGCCAATGACATTATTTCCTAGAATGTCTGCTCTTGATAAAGTAATTTAAAAAATGCGAATCAGAGGTGGGGTGGCCTGTGAACCCTCTGATGTCCTAGTCCACCAGATTGTCCAAGTGACTTACGACTCAGGAAGGGGTAGTGAAAAGCTGGGGCATCCGAGACTGCCCGGGGAAGTCAGAACAATCACGTCTTCATCACAGGGCAGATGTGGCATCACAGTTTCTGCAGTATCTGTGATGATTTGCATACGGAAGACAACTTGAAGACAGAAAAAGATGCAATTAAAATAATTCTTAAAGCATTTGATTAATGTCAATCTTGTCTATTTCTACATGTCCTGAAGTTATGTTTAGAAGAATCAAGTTAAGGCTTATCCATGGAGTGGAGTTTAGTTTTAGTAAGTTTTTTTTTAATTGAAGTATAGTCAGTTTACAATATTGTGTTGGTTTCAGGTGTATAGCAAAGTTACTCAGTTGTGTACATAAATACTATTTTTCAGATTCTTTTCCATTATAGGAAGATTACAAGATACTGTAATATACTTTCTTGTGTTTATTTTATACATAACAGTTTTTATCTGAACTTTATCATGTTTTAGAACATGTATTCATTTTCACATTTACTTGTTCTCCCAGTTCTTTACAAAGCATCTGCTTCAGCATCTTCATTATATAGGTAAAAAAAAAAAAAAAAACTGAGGTCAAGGAAGTTAAAGCGTTCTTGTCCAAATTAGCGAATGTCAGAGACAGAACCCAAACCCAGTCTTCTTTAGCCACAGGCAATGGTGCTTTTTCGTTCGGTCATAGTGCTACTCCAGGCTGCCCCTTGGTCTGTCCAAGATATGATGAATACAGCTTTAAAAAACATCCCACAAATAAGATTGTGCAAGTGATTGAAATGCTCATTGAGACCTAAGATAGTATACACTGGGTGCCTTCTTCATCCTGTCTGAGTCATTCTCTAGACGGAGGTTAAGCTCCGGAAACAGCAAGTTTCCTTACTCCCAACACAGGAACAGGGCCATGTCCCAGGAAGAAAAGCTGGAAGTGGCCTGAAGGGCCTTGATCATCATCCATCAAACTGAAACTGCATCAAAGAACCTTTTTTATGTCAAGAGGGTGCCTGTTAAACTTCAGTTAAGTTTAAGAAAATTGAGGATTATATATTTAATTGGTTTGCCACAGGAAAAGGGTCTGCCTTATTTTAAGCATGTAGTATACATTTGTTTCATGCATATTATTTTTTCATTCTGTTTTCTCAGTATTCTTTGGGAATTTTCCTCCAATTTTCTGACCCTATGCAATTCTACCAGTGGGAGGGAGGGAGGTCAGTCGTGGGGCCAGAGTCCCTGACTACAGCTTAGGTGAAGTTACCCAAGAACTCATGACAGATCAAGTCTCTCCCTCCAGGAATTAGAATGTGGGACAACCACACTTATAAAGTGGCTGAGGCTGAATGACCTGATGGAAGAATCCTGGAGAGACTACTAATGGGTTCTTGCTACCGAGGTCACTGAAGATGCTCGTTCCTCTCACTCCCAGTGCCTAGGTCTTCAGCTCATCCTTGAATTCATTAGAGGTCCAGTAGCCACCTTACTTGTCTATGTGTCTGTTGCTTAAGTCACAACACTGGATTGCTGTTTCTTGCAGTCGAGGATCTCCAGTCTTGCTCAGCTACTCAAAAGGGATGTGATCCTGAGCAATTTCCTTCCCCACCTCTAGGCCTCAATATTATCTATATAATGGGCATGATAAATACATGAACAAATAAGGGAGTATTCATGAGATGAGGGACAAATTAAAAAAAAGCAGAACCTCTATTTTAAGCTTTGTTCTAAGCCCATTTACTTTTTTTTTAATTTTTCTTTTTGGGGGTGGTGGTGGTGGCAATTAGGTTTATTTGTTTATTTTTATTTTTTTTAACACTTTTTACTGAGTTATAATCACTTTACAATGTTGTGTCAAATTCCAGTGTAGAGCACAATTTTTCAGTTATACATGACCATATATATATTCATTGTGTTCTAAGCCCATTTACAATGATAAATGAGATACGGATGAATGTGAAGACTCCATGCATTGCTCAGGGCATCTAACTTTTTATGTAACTAGCATAATAGAGTCACTATTTCCAAATTTTCCCTAGTGAAATAAGTAAAAAATTTTTTGTACAGAAATGATGAGGAAGTACAAAAGGGCTCACAGAGTGAAATACCGTGAGTGTAGTAGATGTTTCCTGCAAGCAGCCTTTTGGTCCTTGTTAGCCTTCCTGGCAACCCTGATGGTCACACTGTTGCTGCCTTGACGCCTCTGTGGACAGTGATTCTTAGCCTAGAGCAGCTCCCACCATGCATCTCAAAGCCTTGAACCTTCACTGATCAATGCTTGGCTCGGCCAGGGCAGCTGTCAGGAATTTGGCAGTATTTCATCCTGGCATTGGTGTTCACGGCATCTTACACACAGCTGTGTACTCAGTCTGACTTTAGGAAAGGAAAACAGTAGGAAATGCTACCTCATCACTTGCCTCCAAATTGGTCTTTTTTTACTTCTCTTAAGCAAAAACCCAAGAGATACCTGCTATGGGTATATGGTTGAAAACAGTAAGGTAGATGGAGCCTCCTTAGAAAATGTGGTTTATGGTCCACAGTCACACCACCCCACATCTGGACATTCATGCATCTTCAGCCTCAAGAGGGGGAATCCATGAGCTTAAGCTTTTTTCCCTCTGAATTAATAGGATGAGTCAAGATTTATGAAACGCTGTATTTTACATATCTTACCTCCTTTAAACTCACAGGAACCCAGTGAGGTCACCATTGCCTTGGTTTTCAGTTGGGGAGTCTGAGACTCAGTGTCTGCCAAGAGGCAAAGCCAACATTCGATTTCAAGCTGACTTCAACCTCGTGCCTTATCTTAACCACCCTTCTTTTCCACTGTTTCCTCTTCCTTTGGTAATGGGAAGGGGTGGGGCAAGGAAATAACTAAATAACCAGAGATAAGATTGATAACCCTAATTCACGCCCTGTTTGGCATTCTGTAAGGTCCATGGCTAATAAACCCTGGAAACATTCCTACCTGAGTTTAGGCATAAATGTTAGACTTGGTAGCTGAGATCTTGGTGAAACCATCCCAGGAAATAATAGGCACTTGACTTAGGCTCCCATTTCCCGCAGCTTCAGACATTCAGCTCTAGATTATCCACAGTAACATTCTGAATTCCAGATATTTTTACCCCAACAGTCAGGGAACTTTGGAGATGAGTTTCTCTCGTCCTCTTTCCCCTATAGGTACAAAGTCAATTTAATACTGAATTGTCGGGGGGGGGGACCCTAAATAGGATAGCAAACAGTACACTCCTGCTAAACCCTACCATGCATTACAAAGTTGAACAAAAAGATTTTGAGCAACTGATTCTCTGCTAGTCAATTGTAGTGGCAGAAAAAAAATTAGCATTCAGACCTCCAGGCTAGAATAACATGAGTGTACAAATACAGCTGGAGAAAGTCCATCAGAGTAATTACCATGCTTGCTTTGGCGTTTCCTTGAAGCTTTCTGTCGTGGATCGAATTTTCATATATTATTATTACCACTTGATAAGCACCAACTGTGTGCCAAGCAGTGTGCAGAATTCTATACGGATTCCACTGTGTTTAATAAGAGAAAACATAATAAATGCTTCTATTACCCTGGGGAAATCTGAAGCATAGACATTTGTCCAAATAAATGGTACAGTCAAGACTCAAACCTTGGAAAGTCTAACTTCAAAGCTTACATCCCCAAGCACTGTGCTAGATGACTTCCACTCTTCCAAGAAAGGAAGCGTTGCTAGGTTTAGAAATCATTCCACTGATGGGTTCAATGTCATGCACTTTGCAAATATTCAGAGAAATTCCACCTCCCTCCCTCCTACTTACCAGGCAATAGAGGAAACTGTATAAAAATATCCAGCCACATTTGTCAAACATGATCTGTTTTTCATGAGTGCAGTAGAGACTCAGTAGATTTCCACTGATACCAGCTGAGGAAATAATCAATTCCACTGCAAACTCACCTTGTACTTAATGTCATTCATTTGCCCTTGTAGGTGATTTAATAGACTTTCTCGGGACTGAAGTGTTCATACTGTAAAAGACCAATATTGAGAGATGTAAGAACATGCTAGGAGGCTGAGACTTTCTGAAAGCAAGTAGAATCTCTTTGTGCCTTTGTGAGCTGGGCGACATGATTAATAGGGCATACAGTCATTTTACAGGGACTTCACTTGGCCCTAGGATACTGAAAGTCACAAGCTCTTCAGTAAGCAGCAGACAGTGCTTCACTAAAAGGCTGAAACTTCAGTCAAGCCTCTGTCCTTCACGTCTTTGGGGCAGAAAGTGTTTTCTCTTTCTTCCCTATGCATCAATGTCACAGCAGATCCAAAATATCCAGTCCCCTAGTGAAGAAACCCAGCGGGGACACAGTCTCCAGTTACCACCTGACTACTTGGTATCTGGTCAATTACTTCCTCTCCGCAGAATGTAGCTTAGATTTTCCTTCTATGCATTTGCTAAAAGCAGAAGTAAACACCTCAGTGTCACATCAGGAAGACATCTTTTTTCTCAACATCATATTTATTACAGAAAACAACAGTAGCAACAAAAGTCAAGCAGCGCAAAAACATGAGACGCTTCAGCAGTGCTGAGTTCCAGCCTTAAGTGGCTATGTGTGTGCTGTCTTACACCGCTTTTTTTTTTTTTTTTGCCATTGGTTGCTGTATTGTTAATTGAGTCTATTACTCAACTATTAAGAAGTAGCCCCATGACACGGGTTCTGATTATACAAATGTATGACGTTCATCTTGTTTCCAGTTTACTCAGATTTCCAGTGTCTTCGGAATTTAAAAGCTATCATTAAAATGACCCTGAAGGGACTTCATGGATAAGCTACACAGAGCTGGGGGTGCAAGGAAATCTAATGAACTGAAATTCCAGAAAGTGGTAAGACTTTTCCAAGAGAGCCGAGAACAGTTACTTTATCCCTGGTAGGACTGTGGGAGGGAGAGGAATCTGTTAACACACGGATTAAGATAAACTAGCCAAACATCTCACAAACTCTTAATGGCTGCACACAAGCTGGCTGGAGAGATGAGAATCCTGAGGTGCCTCAACCACAGGGAAATTCTGCAGCCATTCATCAGCTCTTTTCCACAGGCTCTCACTGAAGGCTTGAGGGTATTTCTACTGAAGACTGGGACTTGTACAGGAGAGCTGACAGAAAAAATTTTCCAAGGGATTCCAGACTTTCCACAAGTTGTGCTTCAAAGGCTGAGGATGGGGGAGGAGGACCAAGAGAAATTCCCCAAGGACACTGTACTGGAGAGCAAAGAGTACTTCCTGGAGATTCACGATGCTGGGAGAGGCTGTAAAACAGAAGTCTTACCAGTATCCAGATCTTCAGTCCTCCTGCAGGGAAAACCCTTGAGGTAAACTGAATCCAACTACAGTTGCATCGAAGCTAAATGTCGATGAGGTTGACTCAGCTCCCAACATTATTAGCCCCACAGAATAAGGAACATATCACAACCAGGAGACAAATATTATTTACTTAAATCTGTTGGCCTTTTACACACAGTATGTAGGACACAATAAAAAAAAATGAGACTTTTGAAGAAGCAAGAGCATGTGACCTATGGTCAAATGAGAAATAGTAGACAAAGAGGTGACCCAATGTCAGTAATGTAAGACATGGAATTTAAAATAATGATAAAAATAGATTAAAGATCTAGAAGAAATGGTGGACAATGTGTGTGAACAGATGGGGAATTTTGGCAGAAACTATAAAAAGGACCAACTTGAAATGCTAGAAATGAAAAAAAAATTGTCAGAAGTAGAAAATTTATTTGAGGGGTTTAACAGACTAAACACAATAAAGGCAGGGATCAGTGAGCTGGAAGAGAGGCCAACAGCAGTTATCCAAACTGAAACCCAAAGAGAAAAAGAAGGCAAGGCATGCAACAAAGCATCAGCATTCTGTGAATCACTATCACAGATTGTCCACCACCTATGTGACCCGAGTCCCAGAAAAGGCAGAGAGAAAGGACAGAAAAAATATTTGAAGACTGAACATCAAAGCACTAATCGAGTCAGTAGGATAAATCAAAAGGAAACCATTACTAGAGACAGAGAGGTCAAACTGCTAAAAAAAAAAAAAAAAGGATAAAGAAAAAAATTTTTTAAAGAAGCTAAAAGGAGAAAAAGAAATATTACATATTGAGAACAATAGTATGAATTTTAGGTGACTTCTTACCAGAAAGAATAGAGATAGTGCTTTATTTTCTTCTATCTTTAAAGTACTGAAAGAACAAAGAGTCAAACTACTATGGTTTGTGAAAATATTCTTCAAAAATGAAGGCAAAATCAAGACATTTCAGACATGGGGAAGTTGAGAATTCATTTTCAGCATGCCTGTAATAATAAGGATGCTGAAAGAAATTCTTCCAGCTGAAAAGGAATGATATCAGATGGAAAGCCCAAATCTTTGGAAAGGAATGGATGGAAAGCAACAGAAAGGATAAATATGTAGGTAAATGTAGAGACTTTTTTTTAACTACCTATTTACAGATCTACAATAAAAAGAAACTTGCTTCTCTGCCAGTTGTTCTGCAGAAGTAAAATATGAAAACAAGAATACAATAGACAAGAAGTAGAAATGGAAGTGTACTGTTGTAAGGTATTACATCATGAAGTAATTCCATAGTAGTTGAAGGTTAATAGCACTAAGTTAAAAGTGAACATTTTGACCTCTAGAGCTATCACTGAAAAAAAGACAAAGATATAAAACTAAAAAAATTTTAAAAGGGATAAAATCTAAAACCATTTCTATTTCTATTTCTATTCATCAAAAGACAAGAAGGAGCCATACACACACATACAACCAGATGGGTCAAATAGAAAAATACCAAGATGGTAGGTTTAAACCCAACTATGTCAATAATTACATAAAATGTAAACAGATTTATTATTCAATTAAAAGTGAGAGGTTATCAGACTGGATTTTGAAATGATGTTTAGAAGCAGCACCACTTTCAATATGATGACACAGACAGGTTGAAAATCCAAGGATGGAAAGAGAGAGACTTTGCATTTAGCATAACAAAGGTGTAAGGACTACATTAGTGCCAGACAAGGTAGACTTCAAGAAAAAGAGTGATATGAGAGCAGATATGAGAGGTCAAATTATCTAGTTTAAAAGAGTCAAATCATCCAAAAGTCATAAAAACCCTAAATTTGTATGCCTCCAAGTCCAAGTTTTAAAATAGAGAGAGAAAAATCTGACAGAACTATAGAAAGAGACAATTCCTGTCTCATGAATTAACAGAACACACACACACACACACACACACACACACACACACACACACACACACACACACACAAAAGCCCAGCAAGTACAGAGAAGACTTGAACAATTCTATCAACCAACTTTATCTAATAAACATTTGTAAAACACTATACCCAGCTGGAGAATATGTGTGATTTCAAATGCACATGGCACATTCATTGTAAAATATACTGAGATTTGTTTTATGATCCAGCTTATGACCTAGTCGTAAGATTGAAATTTTCTTACCATAACAATAGTGTTAGAAATTACTAACAATAAGACGTCTAGAAAATACTCAGATATCTGGAAAATGAACAATATCCTTGGAACAAAATCCATGCATCAAAGAGGAAATCTCAAAGGAAATTAAAACACATTTTGAAGTGAAGTAAAACAAAAACACAGTAAACCAAAACTTGTGTCATGCAGCAAAAGTAATGCTTGTAGTGGAATATATAGTTTTTAATGCTCATATTAGTAAATAAGAAAATTCTATAATCCATTGTTTAAGTTTTCATCTTAAGAAATTAGTAAAAGAAGGGCAGATGAATTCCAGACATAAGTAGAAGGATCAGCTAATCCAACTGCATCATCTTTCAGATGAAGAAATTGATGCCCAAAGGTGTTAATTCACATGAGGTCACACAACAAATCAAGAATGAAACCAAAACTTAAAAAAACCCCACTTCCTCCAGATGATCTGCCTCTTCTCATACATCAGGCTTCTGTTCTCCCATCTTTACTTCCTATAAGATTTTAAATTCTTCCTGTAAGGGACCATGTTTCTTACAGTAATGGGCAGCAGAACCCATCCAACCATCTTTGGGAGGTGAGGAAACTTGGCCTCCTTGTAAGCCGTCTGGAATTGCCAACCAAGCTCACAGATTCATTTCTGCTGGGGAGCTGTCACCTTACCAAGTTCTGAAATAGAAGTCTTGCTGAATGCTTTAGGCCAGAGGTCATAGAGGAAAAGCTTCATTTTCTTTATTTCCCCTGATTTCAGTCATGATGGGGCTACTAGTGACCTAGAATGGAAAGCATGGACTTTGACTACTTCCTTTTCATCCACCAAACCCAGCACAGCGTTCTAAACTGTAATTGGAACATCCGTGGGCCCAGCGCTCATTCACTCCTCTCCTGAGGGCAGCCCCCCAGCTTTCCTCTGAATAACCCCCCTGATCCACTTAGAGCCCACCATATTTATGTGGTTTGTTGGTCTTAACTCAGCTCTAGCAAGTTGCTCAGTCTGACCTACAGGAGCAGTTCATTGCCTCCACACTCATCCCAACCACTGTGATGGGACCCAGAAGGGGCACATAACCCAATCTGAGCCACTAAGACACAGTCTGAGTTCTTTTTGCTAGGACTTACGCCTTGTTGAAAGATAGAGCCATCGTTCCTCCTTTTGCTAAACTTAGAAATGTGAAGATGTAAATGTCAGCTTCCATGGGCTGTAAGTGGAAGGATTTTACGTGAGAGTGAGTGACGTTAGCTGAGAGGAGAGCTGAATCGAGAGAAAGAGAAGGCCTCTGGCTCTTGGTAGCACTGCTAATACTCTGTGAATCAAGTGTAAATGTTTCCTTTCATTTTTAAACTGTTTTTTTTTTTTTGGTTGGACTTTAAAAAAAAAATCTAATTCAACTGAGTCCCAACTGATGAAGAGCCCAAGAGGATGATGCCTTACAGACACATCAGTTTCTAAGTGGTGCCCAAACCCTAGTGAGGCATTGAACCCATTCTAGTCCAAGCGTAGTCAGTGCCCTGCCCAAACCCCAGCCAGTGGGCCTGGCTTGGGCACTGGCTGTAAAGGCAGCCAATGAGCTGGACTAATTGGGTTCCTGCTCTCAGGAATTGGAATTACAAGACTCAAAAAAAAAAATAATGAGATGGTTAGTGTTAAGGACTGAATGTTTATGTCCCCTCAAAATATATAAAATTTAACCCTACCCCCCAGGAATGGTATTAGAACGTGGGGCCTTTGGGAGGTAATTAGGGTTAGAAAAGGTCATGGTGAGGGGACAGCCCTCTTGAATGGGATTAGTGCCCTCATAAGAATCATGAGAGAGCTTTCTTCACTGGTTTCTTTCTACCTCGTGAGGACACAACAAGAAGTCAGCCATCAGCTGTCTCCAAACCAGAAGAAAGTCCCCATCCTGCCATGCTGGCATTCTAATCTTGAGCTTCAAGCCTCCTGAGCTGTGAGAAATAAACTTCTGTTGTTTGCAAGCTATTCAGTCAAGGGTACTTTTTTATAGCAGCCTGAATGAAGATTGTTAGCAATAGGAACTGAAGCTTAAAGTATCAAACAGGCTTTTTTTTTATATAAGAAATGAAGAGTCCTGGTAACTCCAAGTTACAAAGCAGTGGAATCCCTAAGGAAGCAAAAGTCAGGAAATACAGGAAACAAATTCAAAGAAGAGGGAAGGGGTAGGCATGTCAAGAGTGGAAGACCAGCAGAAAATTAGCAAAAATGGCAGAAGACCATGTGGTCCATGAGAGAGAGAGAGAGAGAGAGAGAGAGAGAGAGAGAGAGAGACGGAGAGGGAGAGGGAGAGAGAGGTGAAAGCTCTAAGATAATAAGTGTTTTTCTAATTCCATTTCTCACCAGACCTAGCGTGTCCCCAGCAATTCTTGTTTTGGGATTCTGCTAATCTTACATCCTCATCTCAGTTCCTGTGCTTACTTAGTTTCTAATCTTGAGGTGGAAATTAAAAATTCACTCTGATGCCGTTTCCTCACCTGTAAAATGGTATGGATAAGGAAAGTACTAGCTCCCTTGGATTGTTGTAAAGATGGACTCATCCAATGCAAGGGTCTTAGCAGAGTAATGGCGCATAGTTAAGTTCTTGATACGCAGTAGCTTCTTTCACTCCTATTGCTTTTCATTATTTGTTCACATATATGTTGAGACTCTAATATTGATTGTCCTCTACACACTGGGGATACAGGGATGAATGAGAACAAAACCACTGTCCCATGGAAAATGAAACAAAGCATCTGAGTCATGAAGGCTACGTATTATCTTTCCTGTCTCATTTATTATCCTCCCAAAATGTCCCATGGTAGTTCACTACTCACTTTGTCTTAAGACTATTCATTGTATCCAAAAATGTATAACCCAGACCAGCAGCCTGGTAGAATGAAGAAGATAGGAACCTAAGGACATGCCTCTAGATCTCAAATGTCTCCTTTTGAAGTTTTTCTCAGACTCTCTATACCCTAATTTGCTCACACGGGAAATAAGCAAAGTACATGAAAAATAAAGCAGGTCATAAGGATATTTTTTGACCTCACTAGAAGAAAGATACTAGATAAAGTCAAGAAATTATAGTTATTTATCCATGTCACTATCAGTGTTTCTGTCACCCATGATTGAAAACTGCAAAGCATACACATTTAGGAAAATTTATGGAGTAGAATAATGCAAGCAAAGAGTCCAAAAATAGGACTTTTCTTAATCTTGATTAAGAAGTCAGACAGCCAAGGGTTGACACTTCAGGGAAAAACAGCTCAAGTGAGGTATGTAGACAGAGAAATCTGATCCTTTCGGTACTCGAAATTGTTATTCTCCTGTCCTGATTTTTGATGAGCTGATCAAAATCAAAAGTTGCGTTTCTCCCAGAAGATCAATCACTGACAAATTGTGATGCAGAGATCTCAAGATCTTGAGAGAGAATTGTGCTTCTGGTGACCTTTAGTTTTATATTCCATTTCATTAACTTCCGTCTGAAAAGAATGAGGGAGAAATCAACAGCAAGTCTAGACTGAGTTCCAGCCTCAGCCATAATTGTGGAAAACAGTGTGCCTGACTGCTCTTAGTTTATGACCACACATCATCAAAGCTCGGAACGGGCATGTCAGACACCAAGCTCACTAGACAGAGGAGAGTGGCTGAGACTCGAAGGGAGCAGATAACACCCCACGCTCAGTAGATGACAAAGTACCACTTCCCAGTGCAGAGGAGCGTCAGACCTGGGATTAGAAGAATTCAGTGTGATTCTTGGCTGCCACTGGCTCTTCTTGCTTAAGGACAAGTCACATTACCTGCTCAGTCTCAATTCCTCCTTCATAGGTTCAGGAATAATGCCTACTAGTTGCAAGGTTCAGCATGAAAAGGAGAAGGTAAACACATCTGGAAAACAGTCATTCTGCAGTGAGTATGTCGAATGAACTAAGATAAAAATGGACTGGAAAACACTGCAGAAAGGGAAGATATTTGAACCAGCTGAGTAATTTCCCATAAGAGACTTCAAAAATAGTGCTAAATTAATCTATTGCAGCCATGATTAGTTTCCTGTTGGGCTTTATACAAATTCCGTAGCCACTGTGCTTCAATTTCCCATATGAGCAACTGATCAAAACGATAGACCCTACTTACATTACATACACATACACACATGCACACACACACTCTTCCCACATGAGTGCTAGATTTCTTTTAAAATTCCTATATTCAGTCATTCACTCAACTCTTCAACAGATTTTTTTTTTTTTAAATTTCTCTTACCTGCCCAGCACCATGCTGGCCACAAGGAGCCACAAAAGACAAAGCAAACAAGACCCAAAGTTTGCCCCTCTTGGAGTTTCCACTGTAGTGTGTTTGAACACCACGTGATGCTGAGACATGGGTTGTAATGCAGTGTGTGTGGGGAGCCCTCGCCCCACGAGATACACTACTGAGAGAATCCCACAAACCCAAACATTTCAGTGCTCTGGCTTTTCTAGGTAAGAGTTAAAACCACCATCAAACACTAGCAGTCTCCTTGAGCTCAGCTGTCTGCCCGTGAATGAGAGTCAGAAGTGACGTCTGTCACCACGGATGACACTGGCTGTCAGAAACAATTGCGTCTTTAAGAAAGGATGAAGCAGATCCTCCCTTGTGCTCCCAAACAAGCGTGCCAGGTGTAATTGTTATACAAGAGAGGATTTTTCAAATCAGCAGCTAAAGGAGAGCTCAGAACAGCCTGGAAAGCAGCAGACCTGTCCATCAGGTGGCTGGCAAGCCTCCCTTCTGGAAGAATGTATATTGTTCCCCAGTGAGGGAAGGAGCCTTATTTGTATCCAGTAGTGCACAGATCTTTCTAAAGAAAAGGCGTATGTGTAGAATCCTGAGGTTTTGCCTGCCCACGATTCATCAACACCCATCTTTAATAAAAGCATTTCAACTATCTCTAGAAGATCACTACTCCCCCACCCCTTTGCTTGTTATGACATGACTTATCAGGGAGCAGGGCACAGACCTAGCTCCTGGAGCGTCTTAATCCTCTTAACCTGAGTGAGTGATTGAGAAATGGGGACATAACATAGGCCAAGCCAATATCTTCAATGAAAACTAACCCTAGTGCTTCATTTTGGGGGGAAAAAAAGAAACAAGGTATTCGAGCTCCAAACTTGAAACTGAATATAAGACTGGACTTAACTGGCAGCCATCTTGTCACCCCATTAGGAGCGTGCATTTAGGAATGGAGCCAACAGAGAACAAAGAGTAGCCAGGAGAGGTAGAGAGAGGACCTGGAGCTCAATGAAATAACCTTCAGTTTGGAGCCCACAAGGCCTAGAACAGAACTGATTTTTTTTTAATGAATTTGAATTGAATTCTTTTGTTCCTTGCATTTGCGATTATGATGAGTCTGGATGGTACATATCTAACCACCACTAGGGCAAATGCTTTGGGCTGCAGAATAGTCTTGAGTTGTCATACCCACCTTCTTTCTATACCAGCCACCAAGTACGAGATAGCTGAATTCGTACCCAGAGTTGTATGATTCCATAGCCCAGATCTGTAACTGTTTTGTTAGACTTGCCTTCCTATCAATTAACATTGTTAGTCATCCTACCCAAGGACGTTTGAATTTTATAAAGTGACACTTGGTTAAGAATTACATATCCCAAAGTGACGCATTCTTTTAACAGTATTTCTCAGATGATTGAAATGTCTTCCCTTCTTCTCTCCTTGTTGTCGATTGCTAAATCAAAATACATCTGAAAATCTTATGAAAAGCAACACTATAAAAGAGTTTTCCAAATCATACTGCAGGCAGAACTTTCATGCCACCCTCTTACTTTTAGCCAAATATTTACAAAATGGCTGGATTTCAGGCATACAGTTTAGGAATCTCATTAATCAATGACCGTTAGCTTCTAGTTTAGTGTGGATAAGTCTTATGAATGTAGTGCTGACATACCAGGGGTTTGGAGAAACCCATGACTGTACAGGCCTGGCTGGAGCCCTCCATCCCTATGCCAGAGTCAAGAAATTAATCAGTCAGAGCCTTCTGATTGCTCACAATGGGTATAGCATGCCAAATTGTTTAAACACGTGGGCTCTGAAGCTGGACAGTCCTCAGGTTAAATACTAGCTCAGAAAATGAATAATAGTGGAACTTTGGAGAAGTTACTTAAGCCTTCTAAGCCTCAATGTTCCCTTTAGTAAAATGGGTATAATCATCATGCCTACTACATAGGGCTATTGGGAAGGTTAAATGAGAGAATATAGGTAAAGAGCTTAGGAACAGTAGAAAGGCTTACTCAGCTTCAACCATCATTAAAATACACAAGTTATGCTTAACGGAGTCTCAGTTCACCAGAGTCGCATATTTCCCTGCATCTGATTCTTCAGAGGAGCTGAGAAGGCTCCAAGCAAGAACTGCCTCCCCTGGCCCATTTGGTGTGACACTGAGACTAGAACCTTCTTCTCTGTACTTAGAGTTGACTGACTTTCTCTGCAGTGGAATAGCTCACCAGCAGGGCTCCTTCACAGCCAGAGAAAGGCCAAACTCCTCCAATGTTTGGAGGTTCTTCTAAACACTAGTGGTATGTTTATGAATATACATAATATTTGCATTAACAAGCCACAGCGTACGTTAGGCAGTGGGGTCCACTCATGGGACACTGGTGCAAGGCTGAATGGTAAGCCTTTGAATCTCATCGCTGTGCCTATATAATTATATGGTAACCATATCATCACATAATTGTAAGTGGCTAAATTTTAGACCCTTCACGTGAAACCCAGGTACAATGACCCACCCACCCCGTATCACCAGAAATGGAATTTATGTGTAGAGGAAAAATTAATCAATTGCATGATCCATAGAAAGCACATCCTAATATGAAGGCAACAAGGGTTTCGTCCACCACTTTGGAGGCCAGAAGGCTTCCTGGCTCCACAAGTTACACCCCTCCTCCCCAGATCTCCCTCTCTTCCCTGGGGCTTGATAAGCATCCTGAGCTTCTTTCCTCCCACACTATAGAAACTGCAGCTTGAAACACTGCAGTGTGAAATATTGATCGGGTGGCAATCTCCCAAGCCAAAGCAGATCCGAGTGGGACCTGGCTGAAAAATGACAAATCATCAAACAATAGGGCTGAACTAGAATTTAGGTGCCATTCAGGTCTGAGCATCTATCCATAAATCCCCCACGTCCTGTTTGGACTTTTCAAAAAGCACAGTGTGTCAGCTCCAGCTACAAAAACAACTTTGACCTGGGAGATTAACCTCAAAAAGCGTAATTTAGGGCTGGATTAGACATGATCCCCACCTCTGGCTTTCAGGAATGAGAATCCGTCACTAGGTATTGAAGTCGTCTGACAACTCTTTAGTTGCACCCAAGGTTCCATCTCAGCAAAAGGACGAGAAACGAGTTACAGACCTAGGGGTTCAGGGTGAGTGCTTAAATGGATATAACCATAGGGATATTTGAGATGCCACTGGGGTCTGCGGTCTTTAGGGCCTGATGGGAGGACCGTGTTTACCGTGAACCCCCAAGAACACTTTACTCAGTGCTGTCTGTTACAGCAACAGCATGGAAAACTTCAGTAATCTTTTCAGTTTTCAGGCTGTGTAGTTGGCGTTTGAAAGTGCACAACAGCAGCTGAGAAATCACTTGATCAACTCAGCATCTCCCTGCCAAAGCAAGGCGTTCTCATTGTTATCAAAGGCAGTTTTCTTTGACTTCCGTGTGGCAGACCATCTCGGATCGTTCAGTGCAAGTGTTCCGTGACCAGTGAAGAGCAGGGTGGGTGGTGAGATTCGTGAGCCCTGGGGAAGCCAGTGAAGCATACATCTGAGGTGTAGGATGTTTTAGGGGAAAGTAGTCCATTTTAATTATATCACAGATACCCACTGGGAAGAAAATGGAAAATGATGACAATGTCAAGAAAACAAGAGGAATCAAACAATGACAGTGAGCATAATAGCTAACGTTTATCAAGCTCCGCGTTATTCTAAGTTCTTTTATGTAACAATCACAGAATATATGAAGAAATAAGCACATTTATACACTGTGTAGATACAGTCGCCCCTCGGTATCTGCAGGGGGACTGGTTCCAGGACCCCTGAGGTTACCCAAATCCTTGGATGCTCAAGTCCCTTATATAAAGTGGCATAATATTTGCATGTAACCTATGCGTGTCTTCTTAACTGAAATCATCTCTAGATTACTTACAATACCTCATACAATGTCATGCTATGTAAACAGTTGCTAGGATAAGCCAATTCAAGTTTTGTATTTGGGAAATTTCTGGAACTTAAAAAAGTGCATATTTTCCATCTGCAGTTGGTGGAGTCTGTGGATGCAGAACCCACAGGTAGGCAAGGCTGACTGTACATCCTTTCTTGGTGTCAGTTTGTTCACATGAGTTCAATAGACCTTGTTGGCTGACAGTCTGGTCCCTCTCATTGAAGGGCACTGAGAGACTGAAGAAAGAGGCAGGCCACTCCAGATTGGTAGGTGGCAAGTTTTTAACAAGTAAGGGAACTTCCTTAAAAGGTTTGTCTCTGGTGCTGCAAGGCAAGTGGATCTCTGCACCCACCTGCCAGAATCTTTCAAGTTTACAGAGAGTCCTTAATGGCGTTCAGTTACATAGACTATCCAGATGGTTTCAACAATGTCTTATTCTCTCAAGGCTATGTCCTCAAAAATGGCTCCCACCACGGAAAAGGTGGACAGAACTTACATTGTGAAGAGTCTCTGATTGCCTGGGTCCCAATCTCAGGTCAACCAGTGGTCATATTCTCTTGATTACCTCCTCCAACAGACTTTAAAAATAAAAAGCACATACATTTAGATCCACAGGTTTTCTTAAAAAAGACTCACTCTAAGGGAATAGTCACACAAATGCAAAGAGATATGTGTGCAAGAATGTTCACTGCAGCACTGTTTACAAAACTGACGGTTTAGAATCATAACTGGCCAACTGTAGGCAATTCAGTGAATTATAATATTACCCAGGCATTAAAAATTATAAAGCTTATGTGCTGAACTTCCTCAAAGAACTTTCAAAATATATGGTAGAGTGAAACAGAAGATCTGTTGATAATTTGTAAACAAATGTATTTTCTTTGTGGGTATTAAATAGAAAAAAAATTTTAAGGGTATAAACAAAAGTCCTAAAACAAATACTGATGTTTCATATAAGTTATTTTCTTTATTTTCTCCCTTTTCTACTATAATCATTACTGTTATGAGTGTAACATAATGTAAGATTTAAAGTATAAATATAATAATAATATAAACATGAACTTATGTTTTGAAGCAGATAGATCTCACCTTATAGGTTTCCCTGGAATTGTTGCTAGCTTACCTAAAGGGTCTTAGAGCTTGGTGGATTTTTTCATTCTCAATCACGGGGAGAAAGCAGCTCTCAGACCTTTAACTTAATAACAGGAACTCTGAATTCATAGATCAGGTCAGTTGCTTCCTTTCACATTCTTAAAACTCCCAAGTCCTTTTGTAGGTGATGCAAAGATTAGAAGTGGTCAGAAATAATTTTGATGGAATCCGAGAACTAGAAAGGATTTTGAAGGATGCTAGTTGGACTAAAAGACTTTCAGATTAGGGAGAAAAGTGAAAAACAGAGCCAATGAAATATGAAAGGACCTAAGGATGCTCATTGTTTTAAAAGCATTATTTTTATGTATTTTTTTTACCACAACTGGATGAACTAGATATTCTTCTACCAGTCTTAAAAGAGGAAGAAGCTACAGCTCAGATCATATAACTTTCCAAAGGTCACCCGGTAGGAGGAATTTGGAGCTTGCATACAAGGCAAGAGTCGTAGAAATTATAGAGAAATGATACATTTCAGTTAAGCATAGAGAAGGACAAGTAGGAAATGGGCCTCTACTGTAGTGAATTCCTGGCTAGTGTATGTAGTCAGGTTCAGCTTAGATACCTATTAGGCAGTGATTCAGAGGAAGAGAGCGTAGCACTGTTGGTGGCTGTGCCATTTGAACGTACGGTTTCTTACAACCCAGAGAATTCTGTCATCTGGCCTTCTTGCCAAGAATAAAACTAGGTCCCCGCCCAACGTTCAGACAAAAGGAGTTCACAACCTTCCTTAGGGGCCTGAAATTGTAAGAACTGACAAAGGAACATTCTCCATCTGTTTTTCCCTATCCCCACTACTATAATGTTCTTTCTCTTTCTTTTTATTCTTCTTGTCCCTTGTCCAAATTGCCTTATTCCATTTCTGCTTCCCTTCCCCTCCTCTCACTGCTCTATCTCATGCTCTACAGGAGACACATCCTAGAATGATTTCATTTTCCCCTTTTCAGTACCCTTTTTAGACTTTAAATCAATACGTAGCAGCAAGGATGCAGGAAACAGCATACAATGGGAGAAATAATGTCATAAAATACTGCGAGAACAGCGTTCAGAACTCCTTTGTTCATGGAACTCAAAGCCAAGTTCTGCTCTTTTCTCCCAGCCAATGCACCAGAAGCCATTCTTGCTACGTTAGAGCAGGAATAGTGCTCACAGCCTGCGATCACCTTACAGTTTAAAAAAAGACAAAGGGGTAATGGAAACCAAAAAGGAAGCCAAGAGACACACAGCCTTTCCTCAGATCTTCTCTACGGAAGCAAGAGCTCAGGGTGGTGCTTGTTCCATCCATCCATTCATTTATTCACCAGGAGTCAACTGCCAATCTCTGTTATGTAACAGATTCTACACCACAGAAACCAAGTGAGACTTGGAAGAACAAAGCTGAACAGAGAGGTTGCAGGAGTAAAACAGCCTCTAGCAATAAATTCAAAGATACATAAATGTCACAGGAAAAGCCATTGTTGGAAAGGTGACATCTGTGGCCACTGTCTGAGCCATCACAGACATCATAATGTCATAGACTGTGGTAACATGGATTCACTTATCCTTGCAATTTTGCAAGGACAATCTTCTGAATCCCCATTTATAGATGAATTACAGGAGACTCAAAGAGGCTAAAAAAATAGAATAAAATAAAATAAAAACCACCTATAAGGTCATATAGCCCAGAAATGGAAGGGCCTGGATGGGAATCTGGCTCCATTCTATGCTCTTAGCCCTCAAGGTGAGATGAAGGGAAAGAGAATGTCTGTCCATGCTTTCAGGGAATTTATTCTGTTGTCAACCATTTTTGAGAACTAATTACCAACAATAATCCCCTTCTCTTTGCTGCCTCAAGGAAGCAGAAAAGCAAGATGAGTGAAAAGGACGGGATGGGGAGCCAAAGAAAAAGAGAGAGTGTGAGCTGGTTTTCCTTGTCCCGCAGCCCCTCCAACACACCCTGGGATGCACGGACTAGCGCACCCACGCTCATGACTGTGACCTCTCCCACCCACTTGCCTTGTTTGTCTTCCTTGAATCTCCCTCCTATATACTTCCATCCTGCAAACAGAGGCAAATCCAGATGGAAGCTCTGATTTTTCATCAAATCCATATTTAGACTCTTCCTGATTGTTTTAGTTCAGAGTGACGCTATTATATGAACCAAAATTCTAATAGATCCTACGAAATCTTGAACTTACACACAAACGCGGCTCGTCTCAACAACTCCCGTTGAATAACTCAAAAAATAGAGACCTTGGTTCCTATGTCTGGATTTCGTGTTGTACAGCACTCCTGGGCACGGAGA
Source organism: Camelus dromedarius (assembly GCF_036321535.1). Taxonomy (NCBI): domain Eukaryota; kingdom Metazoa; phylum Chordata; class Mammalia; order Artiodactyla; family Camelidae; genus Camelus; species Camelus dromedarius. The sequence continues at coordinate 23,246,725 of NC_087452.1, forward strand.
TTTTTTTAAAAACCTTCACTGAAAGATAGGACTGAGAACAGTGGGAAAAAATCGATAGTAGAATGTGAGTGGGAGCCATGTGGCAGCTCAGTATAGTTGGCCAAGACGTAACATTCCTAAGGGTTAGTTTCAGGCTTGTTGGATCAAAGCCATCTCCAGGAGGCACTTGATATGACTGTTAGAGTCTCTCATCCGGAGGGAATTTGACCGACAGCAGGAACAGGAAACAATCCAAGCCATGTCGATGTCAGCGCTGGCCTGTGTCGGATACAGCCTAGGAAGCTATACGGGGGACGGAAGCCGCAGACAAGGGGGGACCACTGAGCGAAGCGGAGGCCAGTTCCCAGCTGATCAGCATGTCTCCCCTGGTGTTTTGGGGCATTTTTGTTTCTAAGTAAGCCAGGGAATTCTGAACTTGGAGGAGTTTGTGTTTGGGAGTGCGGAAGAAAATACCAATTGCCTGATCAATAAAAAAATTTGGAGTTGGATAATAGTTTTTGAATACTTGAAAGAATATCTTTTTCGAGTTTTTGGCGCTAATGCAACGCCACAGCTACTGATAGGAGACAGCTGAATTTGCATTATCACTCTCTCCATAACTTAAGTTTAAGCAGTTAACAGAACAAAAACTCAAACCCTGATTTGTAGCTTCTGCCAGTTTCTGTGCTGTACGTACCCCCATCGTGACGGTCCCTCAAGGTGGAGCTGGGAATAGATGACACCATGCATAGCCCACAGGGACAGGGGACTCAAGGCAGTAACTGGGAAACTAAGTTTTGAGTACCTACTGCTTTTGTTTTTAATTCAACTTATTTAACTCTAAGTGTATATAATTTAAATTTTAATAAAGGCTGCATTTAACAACTAGCTTAAAAAAAGAAAAAAACTCCTAAAAATATAGCCATCAGCTCTTGCAGCAGGTACAACCTATTCCAGAACAACTACTCCCTCTTGAACCAGTAACTTTCCCTCTCATTAAAATTAGATAATGGACATCATATACTTATCAAAACCTAATACCACAGCCTTTATTCCATACTTGGTCTGTTTCCCACATATCTGTAGAACAGACCCTCAGGAGAAAAACAACCTTGCTGTGTTTTCCTGGATTGCACTCCCAGAACCCGACACGGCCCTGGGACCACAGTATGGTGCCCCTTAACTGTCCCCCAGCAGCGGCATGAACAGAGAACATAGCATCTCCCAATTAATGTGAAAAAGACAAACTCATAGAAGCTGATGTAGAGAAATCGTAGGCATTTCAGGTGAAGAAATTCATAAGGCCATCAACAGGAGATAGTCAGCCTCAGCTGGAATGAAGAAAATGTCTTTATTACAATTGCCGTGCATCCTGCCCACATCTGGGGACTGCCTTTCTCACCACACCATCTCATTTGAAGGCAGTGCTTATTTGAAAAGAGCGATCCTCAAACGCGTGTGTCTGTAGGAGAGATTCTGACTCAGGAAGCCGTGACTGTATTTTTTTTTTTTAAACAAGTACCTTAGATGACTCTGGTTCTGGTAATTCAAGGATCTCACAGGTAACCGATGCAGTGTTCTTAACCCAGGCTGAGCTTAAGCCTTAACTGAGGGGTGAGCGGGGGAGGGGTGGGGGGAGGGGAGTGGAAGAGGGAAAGGGGATGAGAGAGGGGAGGGAGGGTACTAAAAATAGAGACACGACCTCCATTGCTTCTTCGCATACACGTTTACTGCAGATTTTTCCCTGAGCATAATGAGGATCAGTTTTGTATCTGGGTTTCTTTGCTGCCTGGTGAAACACACAAATACAGTTGCCTGTGGTGATGGTGAGCATTGACTGGGATGGACAGCCCCAAGCCAGCTGCATGACCTTGAACAGATTCTGCAACCCTTCCTGCCTCAGTTGCCCCCACGGGGTTGCTGTGAGGATCAAACAGCTCGGCGTACGTGACGTCCTCGGAACAGTACCTGAAAATGACAAGGGCTCTGTTCGTGTTGCTGTTACGTCGTCAGTCGCGAGGCTAGCTGGGGCTCCATAAGTGCATATTCTCAGAGGAGAGGAAAAGGCTGACACTAAAGAAGAAAAGCAGATGATTTTTAAAAATCTGCACCAATCCGCATCAGCCCCTGCCCACCCTAGGCCTTGCTCACTTGATAACAAGTGCATTTTGGCATCTCCAGAAACCACGTGTTGCCAAGGTTCTCAGCCACTCTGGAAAACAACGCCATTCTCTTCACGTCTTTCAAATAAGGTGAACTTCAGAGGATCTTTGATTATTTGGGAACCAGTCAAGAAAATTTCAAGCGGCAGCCAGCGCCGTCTTTCCAATGTCTTCTCAGAAAATGGGGAAATTACATCGTTTTCACTTCAAATCATTCACCACGGAATTGAAGCAGACTTGAAGAGGGAACCAGGGTCACCGAAAGAAAAATTCTAAAGGCCATTTATATGGCACTGCTGTGATGCTGGAGATAGTTAATCAAATTCTCCTGTAGTCCCCCAAAGCATTAGGGTCTTTGATAGTTCAGTTTACAGAACAAAACAGTGATACAGTTTATCCTAAACAATATAGTTTGGCTTCAAATAGGTTTTGTACTTTATACAAATAGGCTTTTACTAGATACATTTCTGCTATTTGTTTTCCTGACAAAATTAGGTTTGTGAGATTCACCCTTTTGCTGATTCATAAAACTAGTTTATTTCAATCATGTTTATTTTTCCTTTGTAGGAATTGACTGAAACTTATGAGTTATTTTTTGGTGGATATTTGGGATATGTCCAGGTTTTTTTGTTGTTGTTATTACAGCCAATACTGGTATAATTTTTCTTGTGTATACACACATGTTAAAATTATAAAGAAAAACAAGAGATTGATAGAGAAAAAATTCAGGATAATCTTTCCTCTTGGAGGTGAGAAAGGGCAATTGGCATCAGTAAGAGGGCTGAGGGGCCATCAAAGGGAGGATAATACTGTTTCCTTAATGATAATACTCTGTTTTCTTAAGGCCTTCCTCCTTTTCTCTATCTGTTGTTGTTTTGGTTTTTTTTTTCTTTTTCTTTTCTCTAGTCTTTCTCAAAAGTACTACAATAAAATGGCTTTCATTCCTTGGTTTTGGGATTGCATTGGTACAGTGTTTTACTCAGTGGACATCCTGAGAAATAGGAACAGAGGGCAGCAGACAAGGGATAAAAAGAAGAACCCTTAACCAGGTTGCGTGGGAAAAGATCTCAGCGTTTTAGAGAGCACGGCGTGACGTCCCTGCCAGCGGCTCCTTTCTCAGACCCCTTTAGGTACACTTAGCCCAAGTTCTCGCTCATTGCTCTGCCCAGAACATCTCAGTCGGCCAAGAACAGTCTAGGTCTAGCCAGAATGCCCGCAGAAGAGGTTTGTGTTTTGTGTGTGTGTGTGTGTGTGTGTGTGTGTCTGTGTGTGTGTGTGTGTGTGTGTGTGTGTGTGTGTTTACCACCTCTGAGCCTCCTGGGTGGCGGAGTTCCAGCTGTAACAGAGCCCGCATCAAAGCGATGCAGGCAGAGATAAATGCATCAGGCCACCGGCTCCGTGATTCAGTCGGTGGCAGAATACAAACCACTGGGCAAGAAGGGTTACCTCACTTGCACTTCGTTGGCCAGATTTCTCTCTTTCCAAGTCAGATACTCTTTTACCAACACCAGTATTTCTGTCTGGTTTATGGATGAAAAAAATCAAGTGACCAGAAGGGTAAGACATTTATCCAGCATCACTGTAGATGGAAGTGATGAATCATTTAAAATACCAATGAATTAATACTAGGAGTTTAGTACTTGGGAATGTGAGCCAGAAAACGGAAGAAGCGTCTGATGCAACACCTTTATTTTAAAGATGAGGTAACTGTAGTCCAGATAGGGTAAGAGTATGATCAGAGGTCACACACAGACTGGAGCCCCTAGTCTCTCAATAGTCAACATTTTTTGCACTAAGCCAATGACTCTCAACCCTGGCTGCACATTATCATCTCCCAGGGGAGCTTAAAATCCAAACAAACAGAAACAAGAAGACACCAATTGTCTAGACTCAGAACCCAGGATTCTAATAAACTATTCTGGCTGGAAGTCTGGTCATCAGTGTTGAGTACCATCAGACGACGACGGTGATTCTCAAACCTCAGCATGTTTCAGAGTCACTCAGAGTTTCTAATTCGATACATTCAAGGTGGGGCCCAAGAATTTGCATTTGTAACAACTTACCCAGTGATGTTGATGATACCGATAAGTCTTCTTGGGACCACACCGTGAGAATCACCGCACTGGATGAGTATGTAATTGTTGGGAAAGGCAGAGCCCTTACTGGGCTGCATAAGAATGGACTTGGGTCTGGGACATTCCCTTACTGAGAGACAAAAAGCCCACTCAGCCTGTGCTGGGCTTGCCTAGTGTGGGAGTATCTGTCCTAGTTTAAGGCTCGATGAGCACTCTTCTGTCTCTGTTCAAAGTGTGTGTGTCATATGGCACCTGCCAACCCCATATACCTGTCCTCTGCAGGGAGGGGACAGAGTTCCTTCCACTGAGGCTTGAGAGAGGTACATTGCCTTGTTTTGGCCACCTGGAGAGATCCCCACTGGCCAGGGGGGACCAACACCTACCAGCGAAGCTGCTCTTGCTCTGTCTCTTCTCTGTGGAAGTAGGACAGTGTTCAGGCCAGGGCTTGACTGCCTTGTGTTTGCCTTGGCAACCCCTGCATCAAAACACAGTGAGCAGAAGCGTTGAGAGTCTTCCTTAGGGTTGATAACCCGTGTGCGGTACTCTGCTCAACATTAATAGTGCGTAATGGTTAAGACTGCCTGGATTAAAATCCTAATTCTGCCACATCCTAGCTGGTAGAAGATGGATAAATGATTTATCTCCATAGCAGTGTTTCTATACTAGGGTTGGGGAGTAGGGTTTACTCCTCCACCACACACTGGGGGACATTTGATAATATCTGGAACCATTTTCGGTTTTCACAATGGACAGCCTGTCACCACCTGGCATCTAATAGGTAGAGCCCAGAGATGCTGGTAACTCTCTCCAGTGACCCAGACATCCACCCAAAAAGAGAATTATCCAGCCCTCAAATTAATAGTTTCCGGGTTGAGAAGCTGTGTTCCATATAACTTTAGTTTCCACATGTGTAACATGGGGATTATGAATAATCTGCCTCATAAAATTAATGTGAAGACTAAATGAACTCTGGCACAGAAAGAACCTGGCACATAGAAAATATTTAGGGCTAGTTATTGAAGCACCTCCCTTTTATGTATTGATGCCAGCCTTTAATTTGAATATCAAAGATTTTGATAAGCAATATGGAGAGGGGATCTAAATGTAGACCCTGGAACTAGTGTATGCAGAGGCTGGGGAGGGGTGTGGGGTTAGGGGCAGTCTGCCCCAGGTGCAGGCAATAAGGGGTACATTGTGGGCAGTTTTGAAAGAATAATAAACTAGACTAAAATCAGTCTTTTTTTTTTTTATCATCACCAAGCATCAGAAATTCTAAACAATGCCATGAATCAAATTCTTCTCCCCACCCCTGGGATTTATCACTTCCTTCACCATCCCCACCCCTTGCCACTGGATGTAACAGCTTGTTAAGGAAAAAAGACAAATAGACTTATTTATAAGACAGAGACAGACTCACAGACATAGAAAACAAACTTACGGTTACCAGGCGGGGGGAAGAGGGTGAGATAGGATAAATTGGAAGTTCGAGATTTGCCGATACTAATATACATAAAATAAACAACAAGTTTATACTGTATAGCACAAGGAACTATATTCAATATCTTGTAACTTATGGTGAAAAAGCACATGAAAACGAATATATGTATGTGTATGTATGACTGAAGCATTGTGCTGTACACCAGTAATTGACACAACATTGTAAACGGATGATACTTCAATACAAATATATACATTAAAGGGAAAAAATGAATCAGGCACTTGCCTAAGTGCTTTACACACATTAACTCATTTCGTAATTTTAGCAGCAGACTATGGAGAAGGTCTGCATGGTATCTCCACTTTATAGATGAGAAAACTGAGAACCAAAGACAGTTATCGATGTGCCCACAACCACACAGCTAGTAGGTGGTGGAGAGCTGATGCCTGGACCCAGAAGCCATCTGCATTCATTGTCAAACCCCAGATGGCCTTTGGTAACCCACCACTGGCCACCCCCAATTACAGCTGAGTCAGTCTTTTGAGGAACCTTATCTCAATTCCCCTAATACATTAGGCATCTCTCTATCAGAAAACAGAGCAGCTCCAATGTTGACTAAACTTCCCTGCAATGCTAACATCAGGAAAAAGTAACCACATGCAAGCTACCGGGGACCCAGGAATAAGCCTGTAGGTCGGACCCCTGATTCTGTTGACCAGATATCTCCAGCAGCCGACACAGAACAAGCACCTGAATGAATGTTTGTTGACTGAATGAATGTTTGCCGAGTTCAGGTAGAGAAATGCTCAGAGGTCTGGCTCCTACATATGTTACTACTTGCTTGTGGCCAGAAAGCAACAGCTGGGTTTCCTCCAGATGTTTGGAGGACCCTTATCTGGGGTTATTTGTCCCTTGGGGTGAGTAAACATTTGCTCTGATTTCTTTTGTGCTGAATAATGGTTTCACAGGGTCTAGTTTCACAGAGGAGAAAAAGCAGCATCGATCATTCTATTTTAGGATTTGGTACAGAGGTTTTGGAGCAGAAATAGGCTCCGTGTAACTCCAGGGAGAAATAATTCAGATTCCCATGAAAATACTGTGCTTCTAAATTTGCTCCTGAAGACAATAGAGGGAAATCAAAAGTGTGAGTCAGGCAAGACTGTAACCAATAGCTCTAAACCAACCAAATGACAAATAAGGTTATAAAGCAAAGGGTTACACCTAGGACACTCGCTTATTAAGAAAAGACTTCAAAGGTGCCCCCACCCTCCCACCCTCCCCGCCTCCCACCCAGAGCTGGGCAGATGGGATAAATTCCCTTTCTCCTTAGGATGGAATAAAATGAGAGAGGTTTGAAAGGGCTTCCCTCTTTACCCATGGAGAGGTGGTAAATGAAAATACCATTTATCTAATATTTTTAAGAGATGAGCAGCATCATTTAAGTGTGTTTTCAGAGAGCAGAAATGCCAAAATTTTACTTTAATCATTCTTTGTGAAAATTCTTTAAAATGTATTACCCAATTTCTTACCATCTTAAAAAAAAAAAAAGGGCACAGCATTTTTGTGCTGACTTGGGGCTTAAATAATGATGATGAGTTATAGGACTGTGCGTGCTGTGTGTAACCAAACAATACTCCAGTGTTCCTGACTCATTTTTTTCCTTAAAATTATGCTCAATGGCTCCAACTTGCTGTCCTTTGAGCTCATCTACCCGTGCTATTTCTATTACTTCCCCCTTGTCTGTGGGTTTATTTCCTGTGGTCTTGCCCTGTGACAGTCTCTTCTTGCCTCTTCACTTTTGTTGACGTCTGGGAATCCAGATCACTAAGGTTATAAGAATTGTTTTGAATGGAATAGTGAACAGGTTCTAAATGAGATAGTGGAGAGCTCTCCTGTGAGTAAGGGGGGAGGATTACATCACATAGATGATTACTATTTTCACTCTTGAGTCTTTGTAGGCTCCAGGAGGATGCGATCAAATGAACTTCAGGTGAGTGTGCTTTTAACATATTTTGTAAATAAAATTAATCTTGTCATTTAGCCTTAAAAATATAAGACATCTAGGTCAAATTAGTATGCTTCTGAGTTTTACATTCAGCCTCAAATTATAAACACAGAACGCTCTTGACATGGTGAGGCAGATATTCTTATTCCATGTTTTCAAATAATTGAAATGATGGCTCAGAGGGTTAAGTGATTTGCCAAGAGCTGGCAAAGGGTTAGATCTAGGGAATAGGCACTCAAACTTGGCTGTGTATTAGATTTCTGAGGATGGGGCCTCATCCCAGATAAATTATATCAGAATCTCTAGATGTGGTCTATGCCCAGCGTTGTTTAAAAGCTGCCGAAGTACCGTGTTCAATTGCAGGGAAGTGTCTCAGTACTAAGCAATAAATCTAACAAAAGATGTGCAAGACTGTTTACTAAACTTACAAGCTTCTGCACAGCAAAGGAAACCATAAGTAAAACAAAACGACAACCTACAGAATGGGAGAAAATTTTTGCAAATGAACAACAAAGACGATCTCCAGAATATATAAGCAGCTCATACGACTTAATAAGAAAAAACAAACAACCCAATCCAAAAATGGGCAGAAGACCTAAATAAGCAATTCTCCAAAGAAGAAATACAAATGATCAATAGGCACATGAAAAAATGCTCAATATCACTAATTATCAGAGAAATGCAAATCAAAACTATGATGAGGTATCACCTCACACCAGTCAGAATGGCCATCATTCAAAACTCCACAACTGACAAATGCTGGAGAGGCTGTGGAGAAAAGGGAACCCTCCTTCACCGATGGTGGGAATGCAGGTTGGTGCAGCCACTGTGGAAAACAGTATGGAGACTCCTCAAAAGACTAGGAATAGACTTACCATATGACCCAGGAATCCCGCTCCTGGGCATATATCCAGAAGGAACCCTACTTCAAAAGACACCTACACCCCAATGTTCATAGCAGCATTATTTACAATAGCCAAGACATGGAAACAGCCTAAATGTCCATCAACAGATGACTGGATAAAGAAGCTGTGGTCTATTTATACAATGGAATACTATTCAGCCATAAAAACGACAAAATAACGCCATTTGCAGCAACATGGATGTTCCTGGAGAATGTCATTCTAAGTAAAATAAGCCAGAAAGAGAAAGAAAAATACCATATAAGATTGCTCATATGTGGAATCTAAAAAAAAAAAAAAAAACAGAAACAGACTCATAGACATAGAATACAAACTTGTGGTTGCCAAGGGGGTAGGGGGTGGGAGGGGACAGACTGGGATTTCAAAATCTGTAGATACTGACAGGCATGTGCAGAATAGATAAATAAGATTATACCATATAGCACAGGGAAATATATACAAGATCTTGTGGTAGCTCACAGCAAAAAAAAAAAAGTGTGACAATGAACATATGTATGGTCATGCATAACTGAAAAATTGTGCTCTACACTGGAATTTGACACAACATTGTAAAATGACTATAGCTCAATAAAAAAAAATGTTAAAAAAAAAAAAGAAAACCATAAAGCACTATACAAGAAAACGTAAGTAAATATACCATGTACATGAGTAGGAAGGCAATATTCTCAAGTTGTCAGTTCTCCCCAAATGTGACTGATAGATTCAATTCAATCCCAGTCAAAATCACAACAGTTTTTTTGGCCACAGAAATTGAAAAGTTGATATTAAAATTAGAATGAAAATTCAAAGAGCCAAGTGTAAACAAGACTCTCTTAGAGGAGAACTTAAACTCAGATAAGAAGACCTTTTATGAAACTGTCAGAGTTCGCCAGGGAGTGTGGTATTGTGCAGACACACAAATAGGAAAATGGAAGAGAACAGAGTCCAGAAACTGACTCCCACACGTGTGGTCACCTGATTTATAGTGAAGGAAGACTAGTGAGTTGGGAAAGGCAAAGGAAGCCTGGTCAACTGGACGTCCAAATGGGACAAAATGTATCTTGACCCCCTACTTCACACTTATATACAAATGCTGATTCCAAACGGGTTTCATGGCTAAATAAAGTAGAATAATAAATCTTTTAGAAGAAAAAAGTAAAAAAAAAATTATTTATGACCATGAACTAGATAAAAATTTTATGAATTGACACTAAAAGCACTAACCATAAAGAAAAAAATATGATGAATCAGACTATATAAAAACTAAGAACTTCTGTTCACCAAAAGACAGCATGAAGAAAGTTTGAAAGTAAGCCTTAAGAGTGGAAGAAGATATTTACAACACATAAATCCATCAGTGACTCAAATGCAGAATGTATTAAGTACCCTCACAAATCAGGAAGAAAAAGACAGAAAACCCAATAGGAAATTGGGCAAAAGACTAGAGCAGTAACTTTGACACAGTGGTTATACAAATAATCAGTAAGCATAGGAAAAGGTACTCAAGCTCAATAATCATCAGGGAAACGCACATTCAAACTACAAAGCAATATGGCTACGTGTTCACCAAAAAGGTGAAAACGACAAAGACGCTCAAAACCAAGTGGAGATGAGGGTGTGGAGCAACCTAAACTCTCACCTGCTACAGATGGGCATTGACAATGGTACAAGCTTTGGAAAACTGCTTGGCAATACGTACTAAGGCTGAACTTATACATGCCCTAAGACCTTGACATTTCACTCCTAACAGAAATGTATCTCAACAGAAATGTCCCTGTGTACACCGAAAGATATATCCCCAAATGTTCACAGCAGTACTATTCAAAACAGCCAAAACCAGAAAAGGGATCCATTGTCCATCAAGATTAGATAAATTTTATATTCACACAAAGGACCACTAAAAAACAATAAGAATGGACATATGAACGCTCTACACAGTTGGGAGAAATCGTACACATAAGATTGAGTGAAAGAAGCCAGTTGGCAGAGTATATCCTGATTATTCAATATGTGAATTTTCACAACAGCCAAAACTCATCTATAGCGTTGGAAGTCCAAAAAGCATTTGCCCTTTGTCATGGGTAATGACTGGAAAGGGGCATAGGAGGAGCTTCTGAGATGCTGGTGATGTTCTGTTTCTGAACGTGCATCCATCAGTCTGTACACCGATGATGTGGACACTTCACTATACACTTGCTATTTTCAATACAATTCAAAACTCGCAGAAAGTCTCTTGGTGAGTGTACTACGTAGCCACTTGAAAACCAACAATCTAGAGCTCAGATCAGGTTTCTTCCCTCTGTTTCTTCCTTCCCGCCCCCAGACCCACCCTCTCAAGTCTTCCTCTCCCGTACTCTCTGGCTCCAAAGTGTCAAGCACTCTTCTAAGTATGAAGGATACAGAGAGGAAAATGCTGTCATTCTTGCCTTCAAGAAGCTCAGTGTTGTCTTGGCTGTTAACTTCCGCCTGTCACACACATGACAATAAGATTCACTTGTCTACACTGCAGTTGTTACCAGGTGAAGTTGTCACTAACAGCTGCAAGAAACACCCCTATGAGCTTCCTGAATAATTACAGTGCTAGTGTACAGGACATGAGCACATTGTGGGCGGGCTCAAATGCAACAGATATTAATTAATCACTTAGAATTGTATTGGGTGCCATTTGACCCCAGGGGTAATAGAATTAATACAAAAATGAGCTCAGTTGCCGGTACCAGAGTTCTAGAACCCACATGATGTTTCAGTTAAATGTGGCATAAGGATCAGTCTAGTCCCAGTGGGACAGTTCTGTTCCCAGTCAACACCCCATCCTTTCCTGAATATAAATTATGATAATCCTCATTCTCTTGGTCTGTCTTTTGCAAGCAGTGTGTGAACATTAGACCTAATGTTCCATTTATTATTTTCTCTGCCTTTCTCAACACTCTTGCACTGAAGTAAATAAATAAATATAAGCAAGCAGGCAAGGAAGCGAGCAATGTCTCTGCAGAATCTGGACTTTGCACTTCCAGAGCACATCTCCATGCTCATATCTCTGTCCTCAGGCACTTCCGATAACCAAGGCACCGGCTGACATAGAAAGTCAAAGCAAATTATCTTTATCTTTCACAGCACACCCTGTCTTTTAAGAACCTGGCTATTGATTATTTGACCACGGTCATTATTCCCAGGTTGGCCTTTATAAACAAACAAAAGATGCCGCTCTAACCTTGGCCTGGATCCTGCCTTTCGTTCATACTCCCTCTGACTGCTGTAACTAGAAAGTCTAAATATTCACGTGGCAAAGGGCCCTGAGAAGTTACCAATGGCTTCACCTTTGTGTATGAATTCCCTTCTGCCTATCCCTCCTCTCTGCACTAGATAATCCACCCTGACAAGAAGACAGTGTTTCCCAGATATGGGTGTTCAACGTTTCACTGACTCCTATTCGCCCTCCAGGTCCCAGACTATATGTTACTTTCCAGGACAGCCCCCCAGACTCTTCGAGGATAGTTGAGGTCCCCAGCTTATGAACTTTCACAGAATCATATCATTTTCCTTCATAGTCCTTAGTTCAGCTGCAACTAATCGAATTTTGTGATGATTTGTATCTCTCACTTCCGTAGCCCCATACTTTGAACAATGGCTGGGCTCATGAGAGATGCTCATGTTGAGTGGATAAGAGAATGAATGAAGGAATGGATGACCGTGAGCCTTCTGAAGAATGTGTGCTACTGTTCTCATTGTTTGGAGATTGCTTTTCTTCTCTAAGATCATTTTCTATTTCTCTAGACAAGGCATGTTCCCTCTTGCTCTTTCCTCAGCAGAGATGAATGGCAAACAGATGGCCAGCAGCTCCCATGTCAGAGCCTTTCATATCATCATAAATCACGACAAAAATACTTATTCTGAGGTGTTTATTAAGTCTCAGGAATGTTCTCTGAAGGAGCCCTCGGTCACGGTGTCAAACTCTAACAGGAAGGGGTGGTAAGGAATAAAGTCATCTATATCCTCTGTCCCTTGGCATTAGATTAGGCCTGGATCCTGGTGTCTTTGAGACTTGTCTTGAGATCTTGACTAAGCCCTTCCCATTCTCTACTCTTGAGTCTCTTCTCCATAAAACATGAAACTGGACTGCGTCAAACGAAGGCTGCCCTGCACATATGTAGCTCTAAACCTGTGCTCATTCATCCACCGAGGAAATGTTTTTAAGAGACTGGAATGTGCTTAGTCTGTGCCCCATTAGAGACCTAGCAGTGATTTAGAGAAGCAGGCTCCTGCCTTCAAGGGATGCAGTCAGGACTGGGAAGAGGAGGGCGCTTAGGGAGGTCTTTCTGACATAGGAGTTGCCTAGATCAGTGATTTAGCATCTGTCGTAATCACCTGCAGGGCTTGTTAAAACACAGATTGCTGGACCCTACCGCCCACTTCTGATTACCCAGGGTGGGCCTGAGATTTTGCATTTTTAACAAGTTTCCAGGTGATGCTGATGCTACTGGTCAGGGGACCACACTTTTCAGGGCACTGACCTGGAACAAAATGGAATATTAAGTGAGAACACAGTTAGACTTAATAAATATTTGGACAGATAAATGAATGGATCAATCAATCAGCCAATCAGGGCAAATCCATCACTACATCAATGGCCTAAAGTCTCAGTAAAAGGAGACGAGAGAGATGGGTTTTATAGTGGCTTTTTTTTTTTTTTTAATTGCAAAGCCATGAAAGGCTCTGCCCTTTCTCTCCCTACAGTCTTTAACATGACTCATCACTAACAAAAATGGTAAGGCTGGGATTGATCAAGCTGCTTTTCCCCCTGTTTATGTCTTGCTCTGTCTGGAGTTGCAATGGGCATCACCTCCTATGGAGTGTAATTCAGGCTGACTCATTTCCCAAGTCACTCACGGAGAGGTCGGCCTGGCCACAGTTCACAGCTGAAGGCTTATCGAGGAGCTGTTGATCAGGACTGGCACATCAGAGAGAGACCAGCTTCGTCTGTGTTCTTTCTTGGCTGTCTTGCCAAGAGTGCAGCAAGTCAGTTGAACTAGAGGTTGAAAGCTCACGTTGGCATGTTTGTGGGTGGAATATGCAGTCAGCTGCAGAGAAATTACACTAGTCCAGTAGAGTGCTTAAGTGCATACATGAGCTTTGCTTGCCTTCAGACAGAGGTATCTAAGTCCTGATTCTGTCACCTGGGAGTTACAGGATCAACACCTCCAATCCTCAATTCCTTCATGTATAAAACAGAAATAATAGTAATAAGGTTGTTGCACATATTGTGTTTAGCACAATACTAACCTCATATTAACCATTCAACACATTTTAGCTAGCTTTGTTATTCATTAGCTTCTCAAACTTTCTTCGTCACATTTATTAATTGTTTCATACATTATCTTCTGTAAATAATAAACGTAGAGTCGGCACGTACCCTTCAATTACCTTTTAGAGTGGATCTGAAGGAGGAATTTCAGGATTTTCCATTCTGAGCCAGAGAATGCAGTGATTCATATGCAGCTAAATTCTCTTTGCCACACAGTGTAGAGATTTCCACACTGGGCCAGCATTCATTCCCCGTTAAAGGTACCAAGAAGAGAGCTATAGAAGAGATAGCTGTCTTCCTCAAAATCAGCTTTAAAAGGTAAAGATATCATACTTCCAGTTCCCCTCTCATTGTCCCCCAAACTTTTTCTCGACTCTAACAGTGTTCCCTAGATTATGAACAACTGAGTGTGAAATGATCTGTATCAGCCTAGGGGAGTCAAACACCCCATGTTTCCGGTCCTGGCTCTTACCGCTACGAGCTATGTGATCTTGGAAAAGTTACTTAAGCTCTCTGTTTCTCTGTTTCATCAATGTTAAAATAATAATCTTACTACTAAGCTATTGTGAGGATTAAATCAGTCTGCATTTTCCAGTACCTGAAAAGCATGAAGTGCTACATAAATGTCAGGTACATGAACTCTTAGCATCTTATCCTGTAGTGTGACCCTCATTTTAATACCTCTGGGTTTGTTGAAGGAATCTATGCCTTCCAGGATTGGAATGGTTTCAATTACATCCCCTTTCAACCTCCTCTTCTTCATGTAAAAGCCCTAATCCTTTTAGAGAGTCCACATTTCTTTCATTCCTTTCAATGGTATAGTTGCCTGGCAATTTCTCCTCCAGCCACCTCTTTGGTCTTTCTGGCAATACTAAACAAGACCTTTCTAAGGTAGGCCTTTCATCTATCTGGCCAAATACAGGGCCTTGTCCTTAATAGGCACTTGATAAATATTTGTTGAATAGGTGAATGAATAAATACAGCCAAGGCATTCAAAAGTAATCGTGGTATTAAGCTAAAAATAAGGGCAGCTTTGTTCCTCTGCAGTCATGCAATAGGGCTAAATTACCACACCCCCTTGAAAGAATTGTTCCAAATCAGTCACTCATAAGGAATTGTGCAAAGCTCTATTAATCATAATGCTGTTACAGAACACAAGGGTGGGAAAGGGAACATCTCCTCTACATGAAACATCTTTTGGTTCTGATTCTGGCCAGAAATCCACATCGTCTACACAGAGCCAAGATCAAAGGGAGAACACCTCTGCTCTCATCTCCAGGTGCCTTGTTTGACTAAAATTTGGCAGAAACCCAAGTATAGTTGCAGCCCCTGTGGACTGCTAGAGAGCTTTTTTAAAAAGGCAAATTCATTTATTTTACCTCCATCCAATGACATTCTGACATTCTGTGACACTTAAAAACCTCATTTCCTCACCTTGGTCTGAAAGGTTCTAGATGACCTGGGTCCTGCCTATAGTTCTGCTCAAGTATCATTTTCTCAGAGAGCCATCCCATCATCCCATCACCAGACACGCTATCTTTTAAGACAGACTTTTTCTGTGAAGGGCCAGATGGTAAATACATTATACCTCGGGGACCATATCTTCTCTGGGGCGACCACTCAGCTTTCCCGTTGTTGTAAGAAAGCATCTATAGAACATGTATCTATTCAGGAGTGTGCCTGTGTTCCAACAAAATTTTATTTACACAAACAGGTGACCATCTGGATTTGGCTTGTAGTCCATAATTTGCCAACCCCTTGCCTAAGATAAGACCCCCTTCCATAACTCCCTACCCCTATATCCTCCTTTAGTTTTTGTCACATGTTTTCACAATTATTTGTTACTTACCTGGCTCAGTTGCTAGAATATGAGTTTCATTGAGGAAGGGACCTTTGTTTTGTAGACAGCTGTGTTTCCAGCACCTAGGACAGTTCCTAGCACCTCCTGGGTTTTAGTAACTGTTGAATGAATGCCTCCATCTCCTATCACTTTTGCTTCACTCACTACTCCAACCTTCCTTCAGTTCTCAGGACACTCCAGGCTCATTCTTGCCTCCTGGCCTCTGCACCTGCCTTTGTCCTCTGCCTTAGTTATCCTCCCCTCTCATCTTCACACATCTACTTCTTGCATTCTTTTAGGTCTCAGATCTTTGGAGTAGCCTTTTCCAATCATGCTAAATAAAGTTTCCCGGAAGCTCCAGCCACTCCTGTCTTATTTTCTTCTTAAAACTTATTAACAACTGGAATTTTTTTTTAACCTGATTCTTACAGATTCTCCCCATGAATCCAGAAAATTTCCCAGCCTCTTTAAAGCCTAGAAAAGTATAGGATTACAGAGGAGGTTGTCAGTAAATATGTGTCTAAAACAGTGCCTTTCTAACTTAAATGGGTGTATGAATCCACTTAAATATCTTGTTAAAATGCAGATTCTGTGTTAGTAGGTCTGGGGTGGAGCCTTGAAATTCTGCATGTCTAACAAGCTCCCGGGAGATGATGATCCTGCTGGTCCATGGACCACTCTTCGAGCAGGGAGAGTCTAGTGAATATTTTTTACTGCATCACCTATGCAGGTAGGAAGTGGACCTGAGGCTGAGAGTCCAAGAAACATATGAGATGTTTGCCTGCCTGCCAAAGATCAAAGTGAAAGACTAATCCCACCCTTGAAAGGCACATCCGATGCAAAATGTTAAGGACAGATTTTCCCTGAGTCTCGTAAGTGGTTTTGGCGTCAGGCATCTGGTCTTCAGTGGACGGGAATTGGCAACATCTCCCGTATTCAATTCACCTTGAAAATGCTGAGTCACCCATGGGGAACCAAAATGAATCTGTCTTCATTCCCTGTTCAGTTAAGTCTCTTTCTTTCAATCCCTCTGTTGCATACATTAGGGGGTTACCTGCTCTACACCTCAGGGTGGTAACCCTGAGCGATCTCATGTTTCTGTAGAGCCATGGACCATGTTGGTAGTGTAATATGGTGGTGGCATGACCTGACAGGGGACTCCCCATCTCAAAGACGAAAGGAAATGTATTCAACAGGGAAACACAGTATGGCAGAGTGATTAAGAGCTATTGCTCTGGAGTCTGATTAGCACTTAATCTCTGTGTGACTTGGAGCACAACACCTAAGTTTTAATGCCTCAATTTCTTCCTCTTAAATGGGACATAATAGTATCTGATTCATAGCACCGTTGTGATAATTAAGGGAGGCAATTCTGGTAAGGCATCTTGGTATATAGCTCATGGCACATGTGCCTATTAAGGAATATTCTGGTCCCCCATAGAATATTATTATTATATTTCTTGACAGTTATTTCATGTTCTAAAATGCAGTATTTCCACTTCTGGGTGTACAACCAAAGGAAATAAAAACAGGAATTTGACCAGATAGACGCATTCCTGTATTTATCACAGCATTACTCACAATAGCCAAGATATGGAAACAACCCAAAATGCCCATCAACAGACTAGTGAATAAAGAAGATGAGATATATATATACACAATGGAAGATTATGCAGCTGTGAGAAAGATGGGTATCCTTCCATTTGCAACAACATGGGTGGACCTTGAGCACATTATGCTGAGTGAGATAAATCAGACAAAGACAGACATACTGGAATCTAAAAAAGTCAAAACAAAGCAAAACAAAACAACAAAAGCAACAAAAACAGGGAGTAAAATGGTGGTTACCAGGGTATGGTGGCTAAGGGGATAAAGATTGATGGTAGTTAAGGATACCAACTTGTAACAAGCACTAAATAAGGCATAGAGATCTAATGTATAGTATATTGAATATAGACAATAATATTGCTCTGTAAGTATGTAATGTGATAAATATCATTATGGCAACCATATTACAATATATAAATGTATCAAAGTAACACTAGGTACACCTTAAATGCACACAAGATCGCATGTCAAATTTATCCAATTAAAAAAAAGATCGTGCAAATCACTTCGAACACAAAGTTCAGCAGTTATTATAACTAATAGTTAAGACACGAAATGTTTATGTACCAGGCAACATATTAAGTGCTGCTTTGCCTCATTTAATACTGAAAATAAATCTGTGAAGTAGCTATTGGTATCTCCATTTTGCAGACAGGATAAACCGAGGCTTAAAATGGTGAAAAGGGTTTGTAAAAAGTCACTCAACCAGTAGCACTGGAGTAAAGAATCGAGCCCAGGTTTGGCTGGCCTCAGGGCTCCAGCCATGCGATACCACCTTGCTAGTTATATCATTCATATAAGTATAGCTTTACACATCTTGGCTCCTGAACACGAAATATTTCCATCACAGCATCAACTCTTGGGGTGGTTTTCTCTTCTGTGAATCAGAGAGTTCTAGTTGATAAACATCAAATGTCTTTCCAATTCTAGCAAGCTAATGTCCTGAGTTCTGTTCTGATAGGTTTTGTTAGCTTGTTTTCCATTTATTTGTTTGTTTCATTTTTGCCGTTGTAGATGCGTCCTGTTTGACAGAGCCTTGGCCCAGTGAACATCATCACGTCTTCAAGGCTCAGAGCTGCTCCTTGGTGGCTATGCTGCCTCTTACGCTCTAGTTATGTGTTGCTAACGATGAGCAACCATCCCCGACCATCCCAAATTTTAGTGATGTAGAACAACAGCAGATTCTGAGTCAGGATTTTGGAAAGGGCATAATAGGGACAGCTTTTCTGTGCTCACAGCATCTGTCGCCCTAGTTGAAAACACTTGGGGCTGGGGGATGGTGGCTTTGTCTAGGGGCTGGAGTCATCTACCAGTATCTTGGCCCACATGCCTGGTACTTGGGTCAGAAATGACCCAAGGCTGGATTAGCTGGGACCATGGACTGCACCTACATATGGGCTTTCCATGTGGCTCTGGCTTCTCACAGTGTGGCAGCTCGGTTCTGTAAGATGGTATCCCACGTGGGAACATCTGGAGAATAAGTGTTCTCTCGAGTCTTCCAACTCATCTTTTGGCGCCACTTCCTTTGTATTCTGTGACAAAAGTGGGTCACCAAAAATGCCCAGATCCAAGGGGAGGGGAATTAGAGTCTACCTCTCAATGTGGGGAAGCAGGGTCACAATGCTAAGGAACACAAGAATGGGAGAGATTGTTGTGTCCATCTTTGGCAAATATAGTCTGCGACAATCTTCAACTTTACACTTTCCCTATGTCATCATATTGAATATCAAACGCCTTGCAAAAGGCCAGCAACTTTCCTGCCAGCCTCAAATGATCTGGCAATGAGAGGTGAAAGAACTTACCCAATGTCTTGAACACCCTCAGAAAATTTTTCTCTCTGTAGGTAGCCTGCCTTAATTCATGAGCAACAGTATTTAATAGAGGCTTTTGGAATTACCAAGAGGTCTTTCTTAGGTAACGCCAAGGATGTCTTCAAGTGAGAAAAATTCATATAAAGGAACTTTAATGAATAACTCTACCATCTATTTTCATCTTCATGGCTACTCTTAATATGCATATAGTCCTCACAACCCAGTGAGGTAAATGACATTTCAAGTTCTCTATAATAAGAGGAAAATTGAGGATTAGAAACCGTAGGTAACAGCTCAAGTTACACCCAGATAGGAAGTGGTAGAGTAAGGGTTCAGGCCCCACTCTTTCAGACAACCATAGATGTTCAATGACCACCTGGTAATATTCCTTGGACATCAGTTAGTCTCCAACTCTTGTTTTTCAGTCAGGACTTTTTGTTTCCAGTGACAAAAACATAACCAACATTGGCTCATGTAACTGGTACGTTATACCAGTTACAGGGGCTTCAGACACGGCTGGATCTAGGTGCTCCAACTGTGTCCTTGTGAGTCTATCCCTTCCCAACTCTTGGTTCTCCTTCTTTATCTTTTGCTTTCATTCTTAAGCAGTGTCCCCCCAGGTGGTGATAAAGACAGCCACAGTTACAGGTCTGTATCCCAACATCTGAGCAAAGCCAACACGTATTTAGCTTCCCTTCTCTATAAATTCAAGAAAGCTCCTTTAATTTCTTATTTGGAGTAAACTCTTACTGATCTCGGTTGAATCACAAATCCATTCCTGAATCAATCACCTGTGAGCAGGGAGATGAAGTAAGATGGTGGGACATATCTAAGCCAGACCTTCACAAGCAATATGGGTTGTGCATAGGGGGAAGGAATGTTTGCCCAAAGGAATATCAGGGTGAAGTATCTGATGGCAAAGTAATGGACCTTGGGCTGGCAAAAACATCAGGTGGTAACTGTATCTTCATTTTGCAGACGGATAGTCTTAGAGCTGGAAGACGGATCCTTACTCGGTTTTTATCAGTTCCTTTCCTCTGGCTCCCAGTCTTCTATTATTACGTCTGTTCTTCCCTCCTTGGAGGAAAAGAGTTGACAAACTTATTCATGCTAAGGTGGGAGTCACTCAATCACCAAGAACGCTTGCATTCTATTTTCTATAATAAGCATTCACTTATTTGACTAGGATGTATTGAGCATTCACTGTGTGACAAGCCTTTTGGTAGGTAGTCACTGCAGATGTAGAGGTGAGATAAGGTAGGTATGACTTACATAGATTTGAGTATGTATTAACACTGCAATGGGAAAAGTAAACTATTTTCATTTTTAAAATGTTAAGGTCATCAGGCAAAGGGCAAATACTCAGGTATCTTCAAATTAGAGGAGTTCATAAATATTGCTTGAAGCTGTAACCTCTAACCCCCAGAGATTTGATTCAGTCAGTCTGGAGTTAAGACCTGGGAATCTGAATTTTTATAAAGCGTGCCCAGGAAATTTTGATGAAGATGCTTCAGGGACCTTACTTTGAGGTCCCACTGGCTTACCCCAAAGGAACTATTCTCTAATGACTATCTGTCTGGAATGTAGAAATCTCTGAATTTCCAAGATTTCAAGAGAAACCTTGGAACAAGAATGCCCTTCCCTTCAAATCATACTGCATATGTAGCATCTTCTCTGGTCTTTTCATAAAGCATCCAGCCCTGCTTCCTTTGTGTTGGGATTTGCAAGGTGGATAAATGATGCTGTCAGTGCCTTGCCCATAGTACCACTCTCTTCACATTAAAGGCTGTTTACTGTGAACACCTGAGTCTCTGTCTGAGGGTTTTTGTCTGGCTTTGGGAGCACACTTCATCCAGACATGTCCAGGTGGAAGGCTGGAGAATGAATTCCCCTAAGGCTGCCCTCAACTGATGTCAGTTGAGGAGCTAGTAAATACATCCCCCTGCTCCCTTCCTCTTTGTTGGGATATCCCATTGTTCTACACTGTTTCTCAGAATCCCCCAAATGTATTAAGCTCCAGTTGTCCACAGCAGTAACTGGCTTGTGAACGTTTCCTTCATTGGCTTTCTTCCCCACTGCTCTACTGCCTCCTGTGATTACCTTCCCTACAAATGGGCATCATTCTAATCCTAATCTCAGAGTCATCTTGGGAAGCCCAAAGCAAATACCCATGTATGTCTAATTGTAAAATTCCTTTGCTGTGCCTACATTGTTGTTAGAGATATTAAGTGCTGACAGGTGCCTTCAGATTACATTAAGGAAGAGGTTCCAGTCAGGTATCTGAAAGATGCAAGCCAAGCCTTAAATTACAATGTGTTCCTTAATATCTGACACAGAAACTAGTACACGTGCCCTCGGCTACCATGCAGAAGATGACAACCTTATTACTATTACTACTACTTTTACCATTAACTCTGGGAAAAAAAAGCATTCAGCCCAGATCATGCTAGTCATTCCAAAGAAGAATGTGGGGAAGGAACAGACTGATACTAAAATGTTATTGTACTAAAATAGTCATTAAAAGTGCAAAGAGTACGTTTATTATGCAGAATGCATCCGAGCATGATTAGATGTTTGGCAGAAGAGAAATTAGGGAGGAGTGAAAAAAGCCGAGCAAAAACCAGCCAGTCCCAAAGATTTACTCAAAATTGAATGGATAGAAAAGTGTTTCTTGGGATTTGAATGTTGATGAATAACTGGCATCTCTGTTCTGGTAACAAGTCAGCCTGATGGTAATTGCAGAATGTGTCTATTTTTGGCAATCTGATGGCCATGGAGATCCTCCCACTTGTTTTCTATCGCTTCCCACCCCCACCCCAAACTCATTCATGGACTTTTAGAGGAATTCGAGAATAAACAGTAGCGTCGTCTTTTGTTCCTGGACATGAAGAGAAAAGCAAAAGAAAAATACTTGTTGAATGAATGAACACGTTAAGTAGGAAGGCAAAATCAGCATTCAGAGAAGTTTGGAGTTTGTTTATATATATACACACACATACAGTGGGGGGGGGGGCTAGGCGAGCTCTTTCAGACAAACATTCAGAGTATCTGTCTCTGTTTTTACTAGAACCACGAGGAAGAGATCAGTTTAGAAATTTGTTTTCAGTTCTACAGTACAGACATCCGTTGGGTTGCTGAGGAAAAGACACAGTTGAAAAGCTCCTGAAAACAATTGTGCTGTATTCTTTTTTTTTTTTTCTGAGAATAAGATAATGCTGCTCTTCTGAAACCATTTATTAGATATTTTCAGAAATCATGTTGTGAACTCCCTCCTACACCTAACACCAGCTGTTTCAGTTAGGATTTGTAGCTTGCAAGCAACAGACATTGATGGAGTCTGTCTCACTTGAGTACAAAGTAACTCGTTGGAAGTTCTGGGGAAGACCATTCAAAGTTATGGGAAAGGCGGAAAGACAGAGAACAGGTTACCAGGAACCAGTGATGCTCTGAGAATCCTGACAGCAACAACAGACTGTCTGACAAACTCATCAGCCACCAAAGCTGGAAGGAACCATCTCCAAATGCTTTCATGTCATGCCATTAAAGACGCAGGGTACTAGGAAAGAAGAAAAAATATTGTCAAGCTTGGAGTGCAGGCCCACCTCTTGGCAAGGGGAGAGCAGTGTACCTGGAATGTCAGTTCCACCAAAATGACATGCAGTGGGGGAGAAATAATCCTTCCAAAAGAAAATTAGGTGCTTTGACTAGGAAAAGGGAGCTACAGAGCCCAAGGGCCAGGCCACAGGTATTGATAAATGATTAAAGAGAGAAGTTTGTTTTAAAAGAAAGTACTGGTCTTAGAGCTTTGTCTGTTTCATGGTCTTACTATTTCTCTGCCTTGTCCAAAATACTTTCTTTAGAGCCCTAATAAGTATCACACAGCACATTAGAATTTTGGGGAAAGGCATCACTTTGGGAAGACCCCCACCTCTTACCACTAGCATACTTTTGCATCCAAGCCGTGAGGCTTCACTTTTCTTTCTCATTTATCCCTCCAGTCTCCAAACACAGAGTCTGCTCTACCTCTGTAGACGCTGCCTTAAAAGACTCAAGTTTGAGGCACGAATTACGACTCTTTGAGTTCTAATACATGACCAGTTGTTATGTACTAGAAATTTGACATCATATTCCTGGGTTAGGTATTTTACATTTATAGTCACCTCTATGCAGGTAAACCCTATAGCATAAAACAAAAACTAATGATGGTAACACAGCAGCCCTTGAAAGCCCAGTGGGATATATTCCAAGGCCTTTGAAAACCAACAAATTCTCAAATACATCTCTTTGAATTATATTTTTCCCCACAAAAATGCAGTAAAGTATAACTGAGAAACTATAAATAATCCCCTTGGTCTCTAATGATTCCATAAATATGGGACGAAAGTCATTTACAAAGCCATTCGAATAAATGCTGGCTAGAGCACTCACTGAAACAATTTCACAAATCATTTCTTCTTGTTTCCCTAATAGTAGAGAGATCTGATTCCCAGCTGAAGATAACATTCTCCTCTTTGATGTCTTCAATACATGCAATTTCCAGATAAGAACTCCCAATTTTGTAAACCTCTGCATGTCTACCACGGATACTGGACGTGGGAGGGAGGCATCTGGGCTCTGGAGTTGGACTTCCTAGATTCACATCCAGGCTCTGCCACCTGGTGCTGTGTGAACTTGACAAGACCTCTTGTTACGGAGCCTTGTTTCCCTCCCCTGGAAAATTGTGTAATGATAATCTCCACGTGACAATTCATTTCAAGTACTTCGTTAAGTGTTTGGTAATTTATAAATGCTCAATATACATTAGCTGCTACGTTTTTTTAAAGGCTTTAAAATAATTACAGCAAGAAAGCAATTGCTTTTGCAAAGATGAATAGAGAAAAACAAAGCACCTTAAAAATATATATGCTGGGTGTTCAGTGAGGCTCATTTCCCTGCGAGGTGACTCATTTCCCACATGGCTTATATTTGTGTCCTAGGAAAACTTAGAATTCCTTTATAGTATTAACCTTCAGGGTTACTTCCAAATAAGTGAAATATGAAATCCATGTGCATCCAGGATGTAATGCAAGGTTGACAAATAATTGGGGAGGAAAAATAGTAAACTTGCCAAAGGAATGTCCCCGAAATACCAACCGGCTTTGTGACAAAGACGAAAACATATTCATGTCTGTTACAAAGCAATTTAAAACATAACAGAGCTGCAGAATGTTGTGCATGAAATTACATAATCCTCGGAGTGGCTTATTAAAACTTCAGGGTTAATATACGACCAATTAGATAGTTCAGCTCACTGAAGCAATCATCCCATAATGATAATGCAGGGTTTCCCAGGAAACACATTGGAGTTACTGAAATGGAGACAGAGCATAAAAAATAAGTGAACGTCCCAAGGGTTTCTGTCTCCTTCAGAGAGGTGGCTTTAAAATGTCATGGGGAGCATATCCGTGGTGAAGTCTACATTACTACTAACACAGTAATGCCATAGTAAAGGATTAACTAATGACAGCTATTTGGTGGCAAGAATCCCCCATTAATGTTCACGGGAAATACTATCCCAAGTTTATATAAGAAAATTATAAATGCTAACTCAAGCACAGAGCTTGTCTGTATACAGAATTTGCATCCGTAGAACACGGTACAGTTTAGAGATGGCCTTAGAGAAGATATGTGACTCCAATTAAACACGGAACCAAAAGTTGTCGAATAAATATTCCTCTCAAGGACTCCTTTCGGCCCAGGAAGCCCAGGAGATTTAGCTAGAAGGAAGTTTACTCGTCAGAACTTTACCCCTTTGGCAACGCTACAGAGGAAGACCTTTCTCGCAACAGATCTACTGCCAGACCTTCCCACGCTGCCTGGGTCTCACTGACCCACAGATATCTCTGCCCCTAACTCCACGTGGCATGGCACCAAAATACACCAGCCTGACTCCTTCAGTCCTTTGGGGTTACCCATCCTCCTTGCAGCAGATCTTACTTAAAATACAAATAATCCTGGGAGGAGGCAACACATTATTACTGTTGTCTTAGTGCAATTAATTCAAAGCAACCAAATCCCATTAACACGTGGGGAAAAGGCGTAGAACAGATATCTGTGATACAGAAGGGGTGGTGGTGCCACTGGGATGCAAAAAAAACAATGACGTTAAGATCGTTAGATGGATACTTAAAGAAAATGCTGTTTTACTTGGATGCCTAATTTCCATATTGTGATGGGTGAGATTATTTTCCGCAAATATTGACTTCCCTACATTGAGTGGAACACTGCCCGCCCCGCTGACTTTGGCGTGGCCATGTGACTCAGTCTGTCCAACAGAAGGCGGACATGAAGTGAGTATCTCATACGTTAGCATGTTTCTTGGTTTGCTCTCTTGAACTCCTGCCATTCATCACAAGAGGAGCATCCCCAGGTTAGGCACTGACCCAGGGAGGATGAGCAGAACTGAACCCAACCCACAGCCTCGAGTGAGCCCAGCCCCGTCAACCCACCGCACAACACGGAACCGCTCCAGTGGACCCTCGGGCCCACAGGCAAGAAAAACAAACGCTTATTAGCATGAGCCACTGAGTAGCGGGGTGATGTTTTATGCAGCATTACTGAGCAGCAGTTGGTAGATGAATAACACCAGCTAATACCATTTGAGTTCCCACGCTGTGCCAGGCACTGAACTAAGGACTTAAATTTTTTTTTTTAAATTCTTAAACCACTTGCAGGGATAGCAATGGTGCTTCTATTTAAAAAGTTAAAAGAGTGGCCTGAGGACAATTAGAAATCAGCAAAATCAAGATTGAAATCTTGTGCGATCTGACTTTCACGCCCCTGTCTTCCACTGTGCTGCCACCTTTGTAAGTGTTCATTCATGGCGGTGATGAAGGGTCAAGGCCCCATCTTTCTACTAGTCTTGAATCTATTTGTCTTACATTAATAACTATTTATTGCACACTCATATTCTAGACATCGTGTCTTGTATACAGTAAGCACTCACTGCTTGAATGTCTGGTAGCTATTATCATCTTTAGCATGTGAATATGGGAAAAAAATGTTACACAGACAATGAGATCTTAAAACAATAAAGGGAGAAAATAATGTGGTTCTATGAATAATATATTTGATGTAACTGAAGAAGAAAAGACCCCTTCTCATTGTTCATGTGAAATAATTGAGTGCCACCAGACAAAAGCTCAGAGACTTAATTTCACTATCAGACCAAGTAAATTTATTTGAAATGTAGAAAAAAAATTATATTTTAATTCTATCACCTTACTACACTATCAGCTTTTATATTCTAAATTATCTCTTGACCTTGTTTTAAAAACAAAAACAAAAAATCTCCCATAACAACATATAATCTTCTCAATCAGTCTCTCTCTCTCTCTTTTCCTCTGTCTCCTGCTTCTAACACGAGGAGGAATTATATGAGGACAAGACTATTTCTCCATAGGAAAAAAATGTCTGTACCCCTAAGCTTTATTCCAGGGTGTACAAGGAAGACATTCTTCTCTCATAAGCATCTTTTCAAAGCTTTTAAGAACAAAATCTTTCCTGAATATCTACTAGGTATCAGGTACTAATATGAATTCTGGGATCCTAACACTATCTGATAAAACACCTCTGTTTTACATTTAAGAACATCACAGAAATCATTCACACTGTCCCTGGTCACACAGCTAGAGACTTAGAATCAAAATTCCCCTGATCTAGCAAATCAAGCATCTTGTCTGGTCAGAACCAGATGAGGACCAGCAAAGTGATAAAGGTTCATCTGGGCCTGGAGCCAAAAATGCAAACATTTGTGAAGGTCATGGAGGTAAAGTAAGTGAGCGAAGGTGGCCAGAGATAAAACCCCTGAGGAGGGCCACTGGTCAGGTGGAGAGCACGAATCCTGCGGCAGTCCCCCCTGACTGCCCACCACAGGTCACTCCTGACACCCTTTCTCTTGCTAGCAGAGCCCTGACTTGGAGCAGGTCTTACTGTTCTCAGCCCCGGGTGATAAATCAGAATTGGTGTAAAAAGATCATGATATCCCAGTGTCCTTTGCTAGCAGCGAGGGGTGGACACGTGACCCAGCTCCGGCCAATGAGATGCAGAGGAAGATTTTTAGATGGCTTCTGAGAAATCTTTCCCTTCCTTAAAAAAGAGATCAACGGGAACCAGTGCTCCCTGGATTGGCCCCTTTCCTTTCTTACTGGTATGATAGGGAAGAAGGAAAAACCCAAAGCACTGAGAATGGCAACAAATGATAGAAAGCTAACATTGCTGAAGCTCTTGAATGCAGCCCCCAAAACCTACCTCCAGATTTCTTAAACAAGCGACAAATGTCCTATGGTTGAAGCATCTATTGCCTGGAGCAGAGGCATCCCTAACTCCTCCGGGTCCCAACCGAAGAGGCAGCTGCTCTTCAGCGCCCGCTGACTACTGGTGATGGGAGTGTGGGACCAGTGTTGCCACATCTTCCGTTAAGCTAAAAATCTGGATTTTTAAAAAATGTAGGATCATTCACTTTTATAATGCTGGCAACTAAATCAAATTAGTGAAACATTGTGCGTACCAAACAAAACATACCTGCCGGCCACTTCTGACAGCTACTATTCTGCAGGTCTTGAGAGCTATGGGTATCAAGTGTGTAACTCTGTCTTATATTAGCTACTCTTCTTTGCTGGCTGGTCTGATAGGAAGCCCACAAAAGGACCATCCAAAAGCAAGTATTATGTGAGCACTAAATCCTGCAGATAGAATAAGCCTTCCTCAACTCAAGAAGAAAGCATCTCCATACATCTGGTCCTGGGTTTAAAAAGTAAGTTGAATTATTAGGTCATTGAGAAGATTGAATCTGTTCAGACATTTCAGTGGGTCTGCTTTCCAAACTGGTTTGTCTTCCTTTTGATCAGATCTCAGAAACCGATCGCAGAGCTGCTTGGAGCTCAGGTTTCATGAAACGCTCATCGAAAGAGGAAGAAAAATAAAACTCTTCTATGTCAATAATCAAACCAGGGACGTGCTGCTCATCTCAGGCTTGTTGTGTGGCTTCAGATACCGCCCCAGGCTAGAACAGAAATAGCAGGAGTGCCCTCCGTCCAGTCTAAGCACTGAAATATATCTCTGTTGTTCTCACGTTGGGAAACTGCCCTCCCCTGCCCCGTATGGTACCAGTGGGACTGTAAATCCCAGGGGCTTGCCTACCTTACACCTGCGAGGGAAAGCACGTGCCCCAGACATGGCCAATCATCTTCCAGCCCCTGACAACAGCCCTTAATTCCCAAATCCAACTGTGCCTGAGAAATGTTCACTCCTTGGACATTCCAATGAAGTAAGCCAATGAATTCCTGGAGAAATATTGCTCCAGAGTCAGAACAAATGCAGCAATGCACGGAGCTGACAGAGTAACTAAATGTGACCTGTAATTGACTGCCTCGGATGGCTGGAAGGACAGTTTTCACCCATATGCCTATCAGAAAATTCTCAGTGGAAAGACAAGGAGAGTTTATAGGAATGAAAACAAAAAGAAGTTACATGGGATCTACAGATGACATATGATAAGAATAAAAACAAAAAATCTCTGCTCCCTATTCTTAACAAGTGGTCTTATCTTGAACTGTCTTCTTTTTATTTTTTTTCTTCCCCTACTGCCTCCCAATGAGGTGTGTATTGTGCAGACACAAAGGGCACGACCCGCCATGGATGCTGCTCTGCCCACAAGCATCTTGCAGGCCATAGAAAACTTGTGTCTTTCTTAAGCCTTGTTCCTTGCTCATTGTCAACAGGGTATTTCACTGACAGGGAGGAATAAATATCTCATTCTCTCTGAACCCAGCTGAGAGGGTCAGGTAGATTTTGTTCAGAATCTCAGCTCTGCCCACAACTAGCTGTGATGCTTAGAGAAGTTACTTAAATTCTGAGCGTCTTGGTGTTTCCAGCAGCACTGGAGGTTCTGATGAGGATCACACAAGCTCTCGTGGGTAGACGTACCCAGCACAGTGCCTCGCACGTTGTTAAGAGCTCAAATCCAGAAGTGTTAGATGCTCGGTCCTCCTCGTCTCCGTTATCTTTTTTTGCCCTCAGACTCAATCTCTTGGCTTTCTGTTCCTGTTATTTCTCTCTTTATCGGAGTTGCAGTGACCATATTTCTTTTGGTTCGCTCCCAGGAGAGCGTTTAGTGGAGAACGCACAGTGGGACTCAATAAATCCCCTGCCCCAACACATGCTTCAGGCTGCCATGTTCTGTCTTCAACTGCTCTCTCGACGTCTTCACTGATGTCTTCAGCAGGCACCCCGAATTTAACACAGACAAATTAGAACTCTTGATTTCCTTCACAGCCCCAAGACGGGTCTTCCCTTAGTTTTCCCCATCCAAGGAAACGGCATCATCTTCTTCCCAGTGCCCACTGAGTCTTCTCTTCCATTCATCTTCCATATCCAAGTCATCAGCAAGCCTTACTGGTCCTGCCTCCAAATACATAATGATCCCACGTTCTTCCATTACTGTCAATGCTATCACCCTCGTCCAAGTCACCATCACCTCTTGCCTGGTCTCCTAGTATCCCAACCGGTCTATTACTGAGCTCCGAGTTAGCCTAAATTGATAACCATGGGACATTTCTGGTAAAGACAAAACCAGTTTCCAACATCTCTACTATTTTCCCTTTGGACACCTTTAAGATCGTACTCAACCAAGGACAATTCACTGCAAGCTAGAAAAGTCAAAGCGCTATGTAATGAATTCTCTCAACGCAGGACGGAGTCCAGGAATTCTTACAATTCAGAAATCTGAGCATCATGCTGGAGAAACTTGGGCTGACATAACCTGGCACCAGGTCACATATATTCTTTCAAGCTTGCCCATTCTTTCTAGGGTGATTTTCCCACCCCAGTCACACTAGGAGGGAGACCTGTCTTCTTAAGCTCTTGAGAAGTTCACAGGAACCCGGCAAATTAACTAGACTCTTGTAAAGTCGAATCCATCACTGCCCAAAGCACTGAAAAGAAAAGCAGTGATTAATCTCAGGTTTCTACCGCTCAGACAAAGCAAGATCATTGAGGCTGCTGGGTTACTAGACACAGAATCTTGACAATTACAGCTACTGCTTAGGAACAACAATAGTCCCTTCGACCATTTGAAATCGCCACTTTTTGTAGGTCAAAATGGTTGAATAATAGCAATTTCTGTTATTCTACCTAATAATAACTAATGTTTATTCGTGGTTTACAATGTGGTAGGAAATATCAAATGCTTTCTATGCACTGTATGAAAGGGCGTGACACAATTAAAGGGATTTATAATGACTGGCAGCAGTTACAGTAGTTCACAGGGCATCACTCGATCCCATACTAACCCTACCAAGTCTCATTACCTCATTCTGTAGATCAGGAAACCGAGTGAGGGAGGCTAAGTCACTTGCCCGCATCCGATCTACTAGTAAATGGCTGGGTCAGAAATAGTGACGGGGTCTCTCAGAAGCGAAATGCCGTGAGCTTACTGCTTTACTGAGCACCTACTATGTCCTGAGTGCTATTTCTAAGTTTCACAAAAGTGCTTGAAAGGTAAAGGTGACTCGCCTTTTGCAGGGAAAGTAACTGAGCCTCCAAGAGATGAGGTGGTCTAAATCCAGACAAAACGTGGCATAGCTGGGATTTAAACTCAGAGCTGGTCTGAAACCATAGCCCTTACTTTTTTCCCCGTATGCCACACTGAGGTGGAAGAAACTGTTTTGGGAGTGGGGGATACACACATACACACACGTGAGCGCGCGCACGTGCGCGTGCATACAAACATATATGTGTACACAAATACATGTGTGTGTGTGTGTGGTTAAGACAAATCAGCTGGATTTATAACCAAAAAAAAAAGCCATTTCACTGTCCCAAGGGTACAATGTCCAGGCTAAGCAGCCTGGCATTCAGGAATGAAAGCGAGGACCCTGATGGTTCTGCATAAAAATGCAACTGAGGGCATCCTGCTCCCCAGTGAACTTCCAAGCCCTTCACTCTATGCTTGGAAACCTTCCTGCCGCCTCCCATCTCCCCTCAGGGAACCAGCGCCGGCAGTGTGTGTGGAATGACTCACCGAAAACATGAAAATGGACAGACCTTCCCGCGGCTGCCGGCCAGCCCCGAGAAATTCGGTACAGACCATCGACCAAATGGAACTCAATCCATCTGATATTAGGGTGATGGGAATGAGGCAACTCTCAGGGGCCTTTCATTTCAATTAGTCCCAATAATGTAAAGCAAATGCTCTTAAACCATTTGAATTCAATGAGCTGCCCACATCTTCCCATATATACTCCACCTCCTCTCTCCCCCCATTTCCCTTTTCACAGATGCGAGAGAATGCTGAAGTCCAAGGACAGGCTTTGACAGGATCAGTTTCTCCCTCCTCACATGCTGACTGAAGTGTCTGGAGCTGCCAGAATTCTAAGACCACCCTAGGCAAGAACTCAGAAGCTTAGAATTAGGGATCACCCCTGAAACAGAAAAGGATGCTGTTTGGATAAACACATGGAATATCAAATATTTATTGTCCACTATGTGAAGACATTGGCTCCTTTTATCAATCACAATGTTAAGAGCATGACTCTGAAATTAGACAGACCTGGGTTCAAATTCTGCCTTTAAGCACATATTCACTGTGTAGACACAGATTTTCTTAAAAACACCTCACCCGAATTCTCTCACCTGTCAAGTGAAACTTAATATCAGTTCATAGGATTTTTGTAAATATTAAATGAAATATAAAGCTTGTTAGGTGCTTAGAACAATGTCTGGGACCTGATAAGTGTTCAAAGGTGTTATGTACGATTATCATCCAGATACTAGACAATAATCTTTTTGTTGTAAGAAACATAAATCCGACTTAAACAGGTTCAAGCAAAAATAACAAAGATAAAAATAATAAAATTATAAGTTTGTAGATTCACTTAATGTAAAGTCTAGGGAATCACTAGGTTCAGACACAGCTGGGTCTAGAAGCTAAGCTTATATCATTAAGAATCTGAGTTCTTACCAGCAGCTTATTTTTACCCTTGGAAATTGAATTCTTTCCCAATAGGTCCATGGAAAGTCATAGGCCAGGCATACAGTGGGCTACAATTCCTACCTAATCATCTCTAAACTAATTGTCGTGGCTCTTTCTGACCATGCCTGAGTCATGTCTCTGAGCCCAGAGGCAGTGGGAGGGAGCCAAACCCCATCTGAACTCCATGGTATGATAGTGGGGGAGGGGGGCGGGGGAACGAGTCTCCAAAATAAAGCTGAGATGCAGTACCAGATGAAGCAGGGATGGGGCCAGACAGGAATGGGTTATCTGCCAGGGGAGCAGGTAACCACTCAGGTCCCCAGCAGTTAAAACACAACCCCTCTGTGGTCAGCCTCTGGCACTGGGACAGCTCAGCTCATCCTGGTGTCCGAGGCCAACCGGGAAGACAAAGTCAGAAAGAGCAGCTCTGGAGATTGGCTGGGTACTGATGGGGAATAAAGGTAAAGTCAATTCATTAGGCGAGTTTCCATCCCTTCTTAGTCCTTCTCACTAAGATAACAAATATCAGGTACCACCCTACTCCAAGAAAGGAGGTGTCCTCCACTGGGGTAAAACGCTCCTCTATTATACAGTCGGAGAAACCAATGCAGGAGAGGAAATGTGCTTGAAGACCCCACAGCTGGTTAGTGGCTTTAAAAAGGGTCTCATCTTCAGGACACGGGGCAGCGTGTTAGGAGGAACAAGACATGAGTGTTGGAGTCAGTTTAACCTGAGTGTGAACCCCGGCTCTCCTGTCCGCCCACGATGCCACACTGAGCACGTGGTTTGAAGTCTCTGAGCCTTCGTTTCCTCTCCTGTATGAAAAGTTTGACATAGTACAATTCCTGACACAGATTGTGTATATGTTGACCGATACATAAGTTTATGTTTTCATCGAGGTAAAATGACAGATGCTAAAATGCCCATGATCTACGCAGTTGAGGCGGAATTTGATGCAACTCCTGAGCTCTTTTCACTGTGTTCTCGTGTGAGAGCAACCATGCCACAAATCAAACCTTGTAGAATGTTCTAGAATCTACAGAGTCACAGAGAGAGATGGCATTACTAGAAAAACATACTGGGAATACATTAGGACCTGGAAATTCATACTTTTTCACTGACACTCTCTTTCCATCTCTTTAAGGAACACTCCCAAAGTGATGAAAGGAATATTTATTTTGACCATAAATGCGTCTAGAGCTGGAAAGCAAAGATAGATGACAGGTTAACAGATGGATAGGTTGTAACAGATCTAAAATCATCAGAGATCAAAAGTCTTGCATCTGTAATAACACGTTATGGTTTGCCATGCATCTTCATAGAATTTAAAAAGTTCATTCAGTGAATAATTATCACATGTCTACTCTGCCTACTATGTGTCAGGCACTGTTCTAGGTGCCAAGAATAGAGCAGGAAACAAAAAAAGCAGAACGCCCTACCCTCCTTCAGCTTACATCCCAGTGGACAGGTAGAGACGCTAAAAACAAATGAAGAAATAAATTCTCTTATCTAACAGATGATGGATGATAAGTGCTATGTTGGAAACTGAGGCAGGAAAAAAGATAAGGGGCACTGAGGGTGGGGGAATGCAATTTGAAATAGGTGATCTGGGAAGACTGCTCTGAAAAGATGATATTGAGCAAAACGTGGAAAGAGTTAAGAGAGCAAGGGTGTTTATCGGCAACAGCAAGTGCAAAGGTCGTGGGGCAGGAGCGAAGCTGTAATGTTGTGTTCCAGGGACAGCCAGGGGGTCAGTGTGGCTGAAGGAAGTGAGCAGAGGAGAGTAATGGAAGAGGTCAGTGATGTAAGGCCCTGGCAGACTGTAAGAGACTTACAGGCTTTGGTGAAGACTTTGGCTCCTATTCCAAGTAAGATGAGAGGGGTAGGACATGGAAGTGGCATGGTCTGATGTACATTTTAAAGGATCATTCTGGTTCCTGGGTTGGGAATAGATCAGGAGAAGCTAGATAGAAGGAGGCAGAACCGGATAGGAGGCCAGTGCAGAATCCAGGTGAGAGATGGTGCTGGCTTAGATCACAGTGGTAAGAATGGAGCTAGTGAGAAGTTAGGTGATTCTAGAAATATTTTAAAAGAAGAACCAGCAGGACGTGCTTGTAAGCAGCTCTTTGCAGGAAACCACCCTCAACAGGAAACCCCTTTTTCTTTTCTTTTGCTACCTTGTAACTACCATTTAAATCAGGTGTGCCCCCATCCTCTACTCCACGCCTGCCCAAACACACTTTTCAAACCTTTGATCACACAATAACTTGCCTAAGCTGCTGGTTCTTTCTGTGGATCCAAGAAGCAGGAATGCAGAATAAGTGATTAACAGATGGCCACATCTCTTCCCTAGCTTCCCCTTCAGAAATCTTGCAAACAACTGTGTGAACAAGACAGCATCCTAAGACAGACCACAAGATGCTGACAAGCCTGCACGTTGTGGGAGATGGCTACGGGTTTGATCCCCTATCTCAATGCGTATCTGAGATGACTTCCCTCTTCCCCTTTAAAAACTTTCATGGCTGAGTGGTATCTTCAGAGTTGGTTTCTGGGGGGACACAAGCCCACCCTCTGCGCAGATTGCCAGCATTCTGTTTAAAAGCAACTTTCCTGTCTACCAACATTTGCCTCTCTCCAGCGTTGATTTCTGAGTGGTGAGCAGCTGGACCTGAGCTGGGTGACACGCCGAGATGAGAAGAGTTGAGGGTGGCCCTGGAGGTTGTGGCTGGAGTGACTAGAAGGAGCGAGCAGCACCCATAAGCATGAGGAGAGGAGGGCATGCAGAAGGCGGGGCTGGGGCATTAGGCGTGTGCACACATGTTTAGTTTGAAACTCCTATTCCACGATCCAGTGGAGGGTTCAAGGCGTCAGCTGTTAGGAGCCTGGATTTCAGGGAAGAGGATCAGACAGGAGATTTCAGTGTAGGGATGACAGCCTGAGCTCTGGGGCTTCCAGGGTCACTGCGGGAGGTGAGGAGGAACGCGTACTCACAGCCTCACCCCCATCATCTTCGTGACCCACCAGGCTTGCGTTCTCACCAAAATGTGTTCTTTCTGGAGCTCCCTTGTTCGGCCGGGGCCAGGAAAAGCCTGGATGGGAAGCCTGGCTGCTGAAGAATCCTTGTTGGGCAGGACGGGGAGGACAAACCAGCAGGCACCGAGGTCAGTGTCCTGCAGCCTGCGTCCAAACCGCCTCTGACCTGGCTCCCCTCAACTTCAGGCATAGCCGGAGGGAAAGGGACCGGGCTACTGGGGGCTCGGGGAGGAGAGGGAAGCCATCCCCGTCACTCCAGCCCGCCCCTGCGTTCGGGACTGCTGCAGGAAGCACTGGGTACTTTTCCACTGGGGAAGCGCTTAGCGTGGATGCGGTGATAAAACTACTCCTTGTAGATGACTCAGCAGCTCTGGTCTTCTGCCAAAGTCCTGTTCAAGAGAGTTAAAGAAGGCTCCAGCCAGGGAGGGCGGAATGCCTGCGGCAGGAACGTTCCAAGGTGTGGATGGCCACCTTCTACCTGCCCCCCACTCCCCACCCCACCCCCAAAGAGCATCTGTCTAAACACTGCTCCCGTTTCTCCAGTGCACATGGTGGGCCAGATCCACAAAATGCCATCTCAGAGGCGAGAAGGGATGGCAGGGAGAAGTCGGCAGACGCACCCAAGGCCACTCGGAGCCTCTGCTCTTGACCGCTATGCCTTGGCTTTTCAGAGCAGAGGTGGATTCCTCCTGGAGCCTCCCCTCAGGGGCTTTTATATCAGGAACTCGGAGCTCTTTCTCTTTGCCTGCCTTCCTCCTTAAATTAGAGGCTAACTGAGGCTTTTCACTAATGGCTCAGCTGCCAACTCTTTTGGAAGGAAACAGGTTCCAGGGTGGAAAGGGCAAAGCACACTTCTGGCTAAGTCATTTTTCCTGGGCAAAGCTACCTGCGATGGAGAGGAGACCTGGAACCCCAAACTTGCCTGTGTTTGGAACTCACAATGTTAGCATGACATTGCTTATTTTCCAAGGAGAGAAAAAGCAAAGTATTATCTGAAAAAAAAACCCCTCTGTTTGGCTTGATACGTGGTTCACCGCTTTATCTCAACTCCCCAATGTATGTAATTGCTGCCAGAAATACAGAGGTTGTCCCAGGGGAGAGCATGTGCCGTTGGAAGTTGCCAGGAAGGAAGAGGCCTCTTAGCTTGGTCTCCCCACCTTCTCTGTTCCCGCCAGGGCCCTGAGCTGCCCTGTTCCCACATCCAGAGCAAAGAAAGATTTTTTTACCCCAAACCGGAACAATGTTTCTGTTTACAAATCCGAGAGACTCAGATACATCTGCTCATATTTATACCGTTTCTGCTGCGGCTGTAAAATTGCATATGCTGTTTTAATGAAACTTTATCTTAATTTCATTTACCAGCCCGAGGAATCATGTGATAATCGCCTGATTTCCAAGTAACTGGGCAAAAATGATATTTAGGGTTTGTTTTTTTTTTTTTTTTAGTTTCTCTTTTTAGACTCATGACTTTAATAAAATATTCCATTTTACCTTCCTAAATGGAAACCAAAGTAATACGTTTACAAGCTGCTCGTGTGCCTACACGTTGAGGGGAAAATGGTTGACTTTATCTTTAAGTGGTGGTGGGGGTGGGTCATTGATGGTCTTGGTGATGGTCCAGTCCAGGCACAGAGAGCCCATCAAAATGCATTTGAAGTGAGGACAGATGCTGTAGAAGAAAGAGCTCAGGATCTGGCATCAGACAGATGTGGGGTGGCAGTCCAGTGCTTCACTAACTAGCCTGTCATGTTATGTCAGTAACATCTAATAAGTACATCTAATAACATCTCTGAGCCTTTTCGCATCTAGAAAACAGGATTAAAAAACTCCCACCTTCTGGGAATCTTAGTAATTATACCTACCAGGTGCGTAGGATGGTACCTGGCACATTGCAGATGATTGATAAATGATAGTTCTTCCTATTTTTGTCATCACCCTCCAATTCTGTCATCACACCTGCCTATTCTGTTGTATCCAAACTGCTGGATGTGTTGTGAGAGATTTTGCCCCATTCTGGCTGGGACGATGCGTTGTTTTGCTGACTTCATTACACTTCCCCTGTTGGAATAGGAAACCAGGGCCACCAGGTTGCACACCACCGCTCCAGTGTGTGTTCACATTTTAGCCCATGTGATTCTGAAAATGAGGCAGATTTGTGATCAGTAGACTTCCAAATGACACCTGCACCCCAATATTCATAGCAGCACTATTTACAATAGCCAAGACATGGAAACAGCCTAAATGTCCATCAGTGGATGACTGGATAAAGAAGCTGTGGTATATTTATACAATGGAATACTACTCAGACATAAAAGCCGACAACATAACGCCATTTGCAGCAACATGGTTGCTCCTGGAGAGTGTCATTCTAAGTGAAGTAAGCCAGAAAGAGAGAGAAAAATACCATATGAGATCGCTCATATGTGGAATCTAAAACAAACAAACAAACAAAAAGACTAAATGACTTCTTAAATGTTTTCCAACTCTGTCCTTTGATGATTCTGAGCAAAGCAGTTTCCTTAGTGTTAGATCTGACTGGATAATAACTGTATCTTTTATCCCACAGTAATTCCATGCAAATATACGCATGAATCTTCAAATGAATCACTCACATCACTTAGAGTGACCTAGGGCTCTCCTCTAATACTCTTTTACTGTGCAATAAATCAAAATGAGAAGACACACAGGCATTCAGAGGTAGGAGAGAGAAAGAGAGACTCCCAGATTCAGGGAATGGTAATTTAACTGGGTTATTCTCTAGAGACATAAACTATGGCTCGGTATTGTCAAGAAGACGCTAAATCCAACACGAGCTTCTTCCTAACAGTGACCTAGTATTTGAGATGGATGCTGTTACCTGCAAACCAAGGCGCCCAGATAGACGATTGAAAGACAACCATGAAATGCCAGTAAAGATAATGACAGCTCATGTTTATTAAGTTTCTCCTGTGTGCCAGGCAGTGTGCGAAGACGTTGTCACAGCATCTCCCTGGCTCACCTCGACAACTACATGAGATGGGCACTTTAATTATCCCCACTTAATGGACAAAGAAAGTGGGTTCCAGAGGCAGAAGTAACTTACCAAAGGTTCCTAACTAGTGAGTGGCAGAGCCAGGCAGGGCACACATAGATCTGACTCCCACATTCCACATTCGCGTGCCCTATAATCTCTTGATGACGCCAGCATTAAAGCAAAGGAACCACAAGCAAGTTCCTGAAACATTCTTCTAAAACACAGCAACGACGGCAGAATGTTACATCAAATTAAAAGCCACGCAAAGAAAATGAAGCTCTGCTTCTTTCCCCTTACATTTTCCCATCAAAATCCACAATCCCATCATGGGTATTGCTCCCTTTGTTCCAGTTTCTTCCTAAAAAGGAGCTTTGATTGACAGCTTCTTGGAAGTCACTATAATTTAACCTACTTTGCCATCTCTTTAACCGTTTTACTTTGTTTCCTCTCTCAGCTGTTTCCATACGAAGGAAGACAAACCTGACTTTTCTTTTGCCTTTTCTGTGTTGTTCTATTTAGAATGTTTTGGACGGCTTTGTACGTTTTTTTTTTTTTTTTTTTTTTTCTCCTCATGCCACCATTTCCAGGAAGAAAGTCATATGTTCAAGAGGATGAAAAGCAGCAGAGCTTGGCTTCCATTATTTGTTTTTTCAAGCAAGAATGGAGGAATCACCAAAGGTGGCAGAATGCTTCTACTTGCTGGTGCTTTTGACTCATGCTGACTGAGCACAGAGGGCTTGGCCCTTGTCGGAACATTTGGTCTCCTGGAGGAGAGAGATGTGAGATACTCAGATAGGTATATTTACAGTTGCATTGCAAGTGTGGAGGAGGGCTCCAGGGTCCAATAACAACTTGTAACGGGGGAGCTGACCTCACCAGGAAGGCCAGGGAAGCTTTCTGAGGTAGAGACGTTTGAGCTAAGTTAACTAGAAGAGGGAAAGGCTAAGGGCAAGAATGGGTTAGGCAGAGGGGCACTCTTGCAAGGGCCCGGTGGAGAGAAGGGTTGACGAGAAGACCAGAGGAGGAGAGTGTGCTATGGCTGAAGGAGGAGACAGGGACACAGCCAGCCAGCCAGCCATGCTGGACACGCATGGCAGCAGGTGGATTTGGGACCTTACCTCCAGAACAATGAACACATTGAAGGAGAATAATTAAGGGGCAGGTTCACTCAGATCTGGACGGTGCAAAGGTCACTTTAGTTGTAGTGGTTTATGAAACAGTTTCCCATAGAAAGACCTTGCTCATCTTCTTGACTTTTGGCACAGCAAAGCAAGCCTCAGACAACTTTTTTCCCCAGCAAACAGAGATCTTAGCCTAAGTGGAATAATCTCAGGAAACTTAGTCCTCAAAATCCTTGCTATTGAGTCGAGCAGTGAACGATTGTCCCCGAATACCATGTCATTAACAAAGACAGCATCTTAAGCTCCGAGAGGTAAGATGACCTTAGCCTGGATTTTCTTTCTCAATTTCTTGCAGTGATCAAGACCCCTTGGAAATCATCACGACTGTCAGCAGCATCTCTACATTTAAACAGATCTTCTAGAGTTTATGAAACACTTTCAGAAACATTGCTTGAAATTAATAATAATCTATACTTGTGAGAACTAATCAAGTATTCCAAACTGCCCAGATTTAATCTTGACCATATCTTGTAGGCAGGGAGGGAACGCTCACGCTCATTTTAAAGATAAGGAGTCTGAAGGGCAGGGAGATGCAGTGAATTACTGAAGGTAACTCAGCCTACAGCTGACCAGCCTGGGGCTTAACCAAGT
Source organism: Camelus dromedarius (assembly GCF_036321535.1). Classification (NCBI taxonomy): domain Eukaryota; kingdom Metazoa; phylum Chordata; class Mammalia; order Artiodactyla; family Camelidae; genus Camelus; species Camelus dromedarius. The sequence continues at coordinate 23,286,677 of NC_087452.1, forward strand.
CGGCTGACCTTGAGTCTGAAACTTCACGACTATTTATGTCAGCAGTTTATGGCCTGCCTGAACTTGATTCTTTCCTTTACCACTTACTAACCATGAGAACTTGGGCAAGTTTTTAACCTTTTTGAGGTTCAGTTTCCTGATCTATATAAGTGGATAATAGAACAAATTAAAAGGGTTACTAAAATAAATTAAATTAATAACTTATTAAATAAGTTAACTCATAATACACTTAGGACAACTTAATACACAGTAAAGACTCAAGGAAAATTAGGTATTATTACTATTATATGTTCCACTATACTGTGCTTTTTTTGGCTGGGGCAGGGAGGTGCCTAAAAATAATAACAATTATTTTTTTAAATGGCTAAAATTTATCAGGCAGATATTCTTTTTTTTTTTTTAACATTTTTTATTGATTTATAATCATTTTACAATGTTGTGTCAAATTCCAGTGTAGAGCACAATTTTTCAGTTATACATGAACATACATATATTCATTGTCACATTTTTTTCTCTGTGAGCTACCATAAGATCTTGTATATATTTCCCTGTGCTATACAGTATAATCTTGTTTATCTAGTCTACATTTTGAAATCCTGTCTATCCCTTCTCACCCCCCACCCCCTTGGCAACCACAAGTTTGTATTCTATGTCTATAAGTCTGTTTATGTTTTGTATTTATGCTTTGTTTGTGTGTTGTTTGTTTTTTTAGATTCCACATATGAGCAATCTCATATGGTATTTTTCTTTCTCTTTCTGGCTTACTTCACTTAGAATGACATTCTCCAGGAGCATCCATGTTGCTGCAAATGGCATTATGTTGTCAGTTTTTATGGCTGAGTAGTATTCCATTGTATAAATATACCACATCTTCTTTACCCAATGTTCATAGCAGCATTATTTACAATAGCCAAGACACGGAAACAGCCTAAATGTCAATCAACAGATGACTGGATACAGATGTTCTTAGTGTTTAAAGTATTGACAATGAGGTAGGCATCATTATTATTCCCTTTTTTTCTTGAACTGATGAAGAAACTTGAAGCACAGAGATTAAAAGTAACTTCCTCAGAGCCCCTAAGCTAAAATGCGGCAAGGCCAGTATTTGGAGCCAGATTAATCTAACCTCCAAGGCAGCAGGCCTGGAAACCTTTACTGGTCTACCTGAAGGCACCTGGATCTCTTAAGAGGACCCCTAAAATGAGAAGACCCAGGTGGCAAAGGAAGCCAGAGGAAGCCAGGAGCTGAGAGCTGGGGGTAAAGAAGCCTGTTGGAAATGGACTTCCCTTCCGGCTAGCTGAGTAGCCTGAGAAAGTTCAAAGGACATATGCATCTCCAAGGGAAGAAGAGAATGAAAATGAAAACGTAAAATGTCTTTGTCAGTGAGAGATCAGACATTTTTAGATAAAATGTACTACAAACTGAAGCTTAGGATATATTTCCAATTGAAGGGATTACCCAGTGATTTAATATGGAATTGATTTTCCTCATTTCCAATACGTATTTTTCATGTTTTTCCTTCTTTTAAAAATATTTTTAATGGAGGTACCGGGGATTAAATCCAGGACCTCCTGCCTGTTAAGCATGTGCTCTACCACTGAGCTCTACCCTCCTCCGATATGTTCTTCTTTCTTAAAACCCTTTCTTGCTGTTCATCCTGGTTCACGCCATGTCGCGGGTGAGAGGATTTAATTACTATTACTTGTTCAATAGGACAGCTTTTGTTTCCAAGTCTGCGTCCAACAATGCTAGTCCCAGTCTTTTAAATGGAGAGGTCATGTAAAATCAGTTTGAAGAGCAAACAGCATATTCACTTGACTGAAGGATGAAAATCTGGTCCCTCAAACTGAGGTCCGTCTGTCCTCTTGGCATTCTGACGCGGAGAGATGGTCTTGTGGAATATCTGTCCATGCCCCTCAATTTTAGGTTCATTTCCATTTTGTGCTCCATGATGGCACCAAAGATTAAGGTTTTAGATTTTGTCACAGACATGTGAGCCTCTCTTGATGGTGGGAAATGATCACTGTCAATACAGAGTGAAATAATCAGATAAGAAACAACAAGAGAACAAAACAACTATAGCCCTGTTTGAAGGAAAAAAAAGTGTCTTAGTGAATTTTTAATGCATTTTGCCCATGAGGTCAAGATTGATTTATTTTAAAAATATGTTAGGATTGGAATATAAATGAAAATGGTATATTTTCCCATTTAGAGCTTTTATAAAGACCGTATTATATGCCAGCAATGTTATCATGGTTCATTCCCTGTATTTGATGACTGTAATCATATTTTGCCTTTAAATGTTAGCTTACCTTACTGTGAAATATGAGTATAATAAATAAACAGGCATTTCATAAAACACCCTAAATAATTCTCAATTATGCTGATAATGTAGCAGGATGTGCTTGGCTCTTTCAAAGGGAACTTACTATACATGTTCATGTCTGAGTTCATTTATCACCTCTTCTGTAACAGACAGAATGTAAGACCAGCTCCGTTACACCTAAAATACATGCTCTTTCTTATATAAAGAAAAAAACTGAAGATCCATTTTTATAATCAAGACATGAGCATCGAATTTTCTTCCACTAGTAGTTATAGGTCAGAAAAATAAATTTTAATCCCTGTTAAGGTACTTGAATCTCTCTACAAAGGATTTGAATGGCCGTGGATTTCAAGATGGTGGATCAAGTTTAAGGGGGCCAGTGAGTGGTCATGAAGGTGCAGTCTTTTTCCACATGAACCTTATCAACTGTTTAAAGTGTCGAATTCAAGTTTTGACTTCATTAGAACTCACTAGCTGAGAATCATAATTCTATAGACAAGGCCCTTCTTGCAATCTAAGAAAAACCCCTGGATGTCTCTCACCCTACCCAGTAATTACCAGTTGCTAAGTTGGGTTGTACGCCTGTAAAAATTAAAAAAATGAATTTGAGTAAGGCTAAATATAGAAGCCAGGCTCCAGATTCTATTGTATTAGTATTCCACATGACTCAACCAATTCCCATAGGTTGACAACCAGTCTAATTTTTAAACTAGAGACTTTCTAGCTGTAAAAAGCATTTCCTAATTTGGAAAGGAATTTGCCTGTCATTCTCCACTCTTGGTAGTTATCATGAGGAAGTCATTTACATTTTGAACTCAATATTCAAATTAAAACTCCAAGAGTTTCCAGTTTTGTTCCAAGCCCCATTTGACTTCCAAGAAATGTGTCTAATTGTTGTAGATGTGGAGCAATCACTAAACCAGAGTGGGAGCTGAGGTGGAATTTTCACTAAGCAGAGATTTCGCTACAGTGACAAGGCTTAACTGTCACTCACACTGACCAAATCTCAAAGGCATGACAAATGATAGCACCTCATTTTAATTACCATTTGTTCTTTCATGATGGTAAAAATTATTATAAATTATGCAGATAAGTAATTCATCATGGGGAATGTGCCAAAAAAAAAAAAAAATCTAGGTCTGTGATATTAAATAATGTTGACTCAAGGCTTGGTGAAAATTAAAATTATAGAGCAAGAGGATAAAGTTTGCCCTAATGATTAGTACAAATGAAGTCTGCCTTCTTGTTTGAATAGCTCTAGTCTTATCTACCCCTTAGTCATTGTTCACTTGTTCAGTGCAAAGAGACACTAAAAGTTTCACAAAAATTTCCTTCAAACCAATTGACGAGGCATTTATTCAGTGTCTACTAGCCATAAGGTCTTGAGTTAAGCTGTAGTTCATAGGGCCATTTTGGTTTCATTGGAATTCAAGGTTGTGCTGCCAATTCATTTCTTAGAAATTCCAAATTTAGAAGAATTTGTTTAAAATTTTTCTTTTACCTTATCAAATCTGACCTTCCAGCTAGTGAATGAGACGCATCAATTCCTTCATGAATCCTTTTTCGGACCCCCATTCTCCTTGCCCCCATCCTCCTAGACACCCTGTTTTTGTGTCTTCATAGCACTAACTACTGCTGAATAATAGTATGCCACTTATTCTGTATGATCTGCCTCTGCCAGTCTTAAGTATAATTTCTATAAGAGTAGGGTCCCAGTCTTTTCCCCTCATTTTCCAACAGTGAGAACAGTACCTAGAACATATTAGTTGCTCACAAAATACTGAAGATTGTATGACTGAGTGAATAAGTGAATGGAAAACGTAAGGCTCACAGAAATTAAGTGGGACTTAATCCATGGTTCCTTGGCCAGTACAAGGTGAAGCCAGGATCAGCAAGCTAAGACCCAGAAGGTGCCAAGATCTTTAAGCGCTAGGGAGCACAGAGCTCACGGGATCAGGTGAGAGTTGATATTTGAGTTAAGTCTTGAAGAGGGTAGGATTTTGACGTGAAGTCATAAGAGAGTGAAGCAGTCCCTGCAGAGGGTACAGCGGGGGCAAAGGCAGAGAGGTGGAGAGGTTCAGGGCTAGCATCTTCTGCCAGAAGAACAAAATATCAAATTGGCCGAGATGAGCAAAGAAGAGAAAGAGGTTGACACGTGAGCCTCCCACTCTGCAGCCTTCGAGCTTGTGGGAGAGGTTTTGCAACTCACACTAGAGTTAAGAGCTTCTTAATTGTGCCTTTTTTGGTTTTTTAGCTCCTCTCTCGCAATGCCTAGCCTACTTCTCTTCGGCTTCCATTATGAAGCTCTCACGCAGCTCAAATTTAATTGCCACCAGGTTGCTTTAGACCCTGACAGCCCAGTTCCAGCAAAACTGGGTGGCGGGTGGGAAGGCGTGGGAGTCGAGAGCTGTGGGCTCTGAATTCACCTTGGGACCTTGAGCAGGTGTTTTCACCTCTTTATTTCTCAGTTGGCTCGCCTGGTCAGCTCTGGCTGCACATTATATGTCAATGGCTTGATACGGAGAATTGGTTCCCACTCACCGAGTCCTCAAGGCATTCACTGACCTGTTTATTCACCAAGTGTTTATTGTGTCCTTTTTTTATTTTTATTTATTTTTTTTTAAGATTTTGTAATGATTTATAATCATTTTACAATGTTATGTCAAATTCTAGTGTTCAGCACAATTTTTCAGTCATACATGGACATATACACACTCATTGTCACATTTTTTTCTCTGTTAGTTACCATAACGTTTTGTGTAAATTTCCCTGTGCTATACAGTATACTCTTGTTCATCTATTCTACACTTCTGAAATCCCAGTCTATCCCTTCCCACCCTCCGCCCCCCTGGCAACCACAAGTCTGTATTCTCTGTCTATGAGTCTATTTCTGTCCTGTATTTATGCTTTGTTTTTGTTTGTTTGTTTGTTTGTTTTTTAGATTGAACATATGAGCGATCTCATATGGTATTTTTCTTTCTCTTTCTGGCTTACTTCGCTTAGAATGACGTTCTCCAGGAGCATCCATGTTGCTGCAAATGGCGTTATGTTGTCGGTTTTTTATTGTGTCCTTTTTTTAAATAGAGAATGGGTTAGTTTTTTAGGGCTGCTTGAGTTGGGTGGCTTAAAACAATAGGAATTTACTTTCTCGCATTTTGGAGGCCGAAAGTCCTGAGTCAGGGTGTTGATAAGATCACCCTTCCTCCCGCGCCCTAAAGGAGAATCCTTTCTTGCCTCTTTCAGCTTCTTATTTTTTTTTTAATTATTTTTTATTCTTTTTGGGGAGGATGATTAGATTTTTTTTAATTAATTAATTTTATTGGCAGTATTAGGGACTGAGCCTAGGACCTTGTGCATGCTAAGCACACACTCTACCCCTGAGCTGTACCCTCTCCTCTTTCAGCTTCTAATGGCTCCAGACATTCCTAGTTTGTTGTAGCAGAACTCCAGTCTCTGCCCCCATCTCCACATGGCCTTCTTCTCTGTGTCCTTCTTTGGCTTCAAACATGCTTTCACCACTTCCTCAGTGTGTGACCTTGGACATCGTACTAAAGGTAATCATCTGTGATTGTCCAGAGGATTAAATGAGATTATATACTACGTATATTGACTGGCACACAGCCAGCGCTCAGGAAGTACATCTTTGAAACTGTAATCCTCTTTAGTAAAGAATTTCCAATGATGGGGTTGTCTGTCCATCCAGAAAACAAATTTGGGTTCACATCAAATCACAAGGCAGAGTGAGGTGGGAAATTAAAACTCCAAAATCTTACCATAGAGGAAAGGGGCTTGAAGTTCTCAGACATTACTCTCTGCACTGATTGCATAAGCCAGATAAATATTCAGTTGCCAACTTAACGACATCCAAACAGACAAAGGCTGGGTTTAAGGCTCATTCTATACCCTTGAACTTTCTAGTGGGCAATTTCGGGCTCACCCAGCTTCCATGGTTTATATACAGAATCTCAAAGATCGCCGATACCCTGATTGCAATGGTCTGGGGTTTTCTGTAACTGAAGCAGCTGCAGTTAGCTTCAGAGATGCCGGACCTGGTCTCTGCTTGCTTTCCCAGCCTTATTATTCATGAATTCATTCGGTAGGTATTCCGGAGTAACACGTCTGCTCTGCTCCACCCTTGCAGTCTTTTAGACACCGAGCGCACTTCCAATAGCCCATCAGGTTGCTCAAATACAGATTTTCCTAGAATGTCTGGGTTCTGTCACAGAACCCCGAGGAGCCTGATCGTGGCCTCTTTCGGCTCTTATAGGACAAGTGATGGCCTCTCGAGATACAGGGCAGACGTAACAAAAAGGTTCTGTCTCCTCTGGAAAAGGACACGTTCACAATACTGCAGGGAGAGGAGGGAGAGGCAGGGTGGGATTTCTGAGAGGAAGCGGGAGAAAGCTGCTGTTCTAGAGCTTACCAGCTGTTTTTCCTGGCGTTTCATGTTCAGTCTGTGTCGCTGTCCGTGGTATAGCCCCTAAGATCCGGCCATAAAAGCAAATGCCTTAATTTATATGACCCCATGACCCTGGAGGTCAAGGTTAGAGCACAGCCCTGTACCAGACCATCACCTTCATTTGATCTGAGCCTCCATCGTGATGGCAGAAGCATCTTGTAGCATCATGCCTGCCTCCCGGGATACAGTAAGTACTTGTGAAAAGAAGGGAGGACAGAAGAAAGGGGAAAAAAAGAGACTGATTATAGTGCATCAAATATTGATGACTCAGCTAAACTCCGTGCCCAGCTGTGACCTCGTAGCTTTCTGTCCTGTCGGTATTTGCTTTGTCTCAAAGCTCGCACTTTCTTGGGGTTTTATTTTCCTCCTGTCTAGAGCCCATCATGGTCTAACCTTGTGGGGGCCTCTTTATTTAACCCTCCAGCCTCGACTCCTCTTAACTGCCTCCTCCTCTCTTGGTTTCCCAGCTCAAACTCCCAAGAGGTAGAGTCACATTTCATCTTTTCTATTTCTTAACCCTGCTGCCTCACAGGCCATTAGTCATTAAGGGCTCGACTAACTTTGTCAGCTGCTCACCTCTGGGCCAATCAGCTGCGATTAGATTTCTTGGGCAATTTGCAAGATATTTACTTGATAAACATTTTCCAAAGAAAAATGCAAAGCTTCCCAGACGAGCCTATTCAATGGTATCCTCAACTTTTAGCAGCAGTTGCTCCCTCCTGGATTAGCCAATATATTTAAAAAAACACAGATACATCTGAGACCAAAGTCATCTTATTAGAATGACAGTGAAGCCAATGAAACACATCATCCATATAGCTTAGGAGACAATGCCTGACTCATTCCAAGAAAACTGGCCCAATGGGAGTGCCTATAAAACCCTTCTCCGTTCCTCTACTCGGCGTCCAGTCCACATCAGCGAATTCTTTTCCCACAATGAAAGCACCCATAGAAGAAATATTTCCGATGTAAATATGCTCACCCCCATTTGAAGAGATCTTTGTTGGCTGCGTGATTTTACAGAGTGCAATGTGCACCATTTTCCCTGTTGCTCCAGCCACTGGCACCACTGGAGAGAAGCTGGCATGAAGTTGCCAGTTTCAAAGACATCATTGTCCTTTGCTTGAATAACAGAAAGGCCCAATGTTGGGCCAAAACTAGGAAAAAAATTAAATTTTCGACTTTTTTTTAAATGCTGAGATATGTGTTTGAGAATTTGTGACACGGAAGGGATGAACACAGCTGAAACGATGCAGTGACTTTGGTCCTAATCACCCCAGAGTCTGTGCTCAGCACACACTGCATCCAACTCTCCCAACCTCCCTTAAGCTTACAAATGATATTTCATTTATTTTAAATCAATCGAGTGTCCCTAGAAGATTTTTACCAGAAACCCAAATATAATTACATAAACACACAGGCTTCTTAACTACGTGAGTGTTATACCAACAGAAAAAATGTATCTTAAGTGCAATGCAGAAAGAGTAATGGTTTATAAAATGCATTTTAATGTCTTATGAATAACAGTATTAGAATTAGAGTTGGATATATATACCTTAGCAAAAAAGAAGAAGGAATGCACATAAAAGATATGATTAGATTCTTCCTGTGGTTAGAATTACCGAAGAGTAGCCTCTCCTCATTTAAATGATATTTACTCTGTTTCATTTAGTCTTCATTTCAGCAACATACGTATTCAAATCCTGGAACATGGCTAACTTCATCAGCACTAGGCAATGCCAGGGCCTGAGGATATAGCTAGTCTTTTATTTATTCATTGGATTTATATAACATCTCTTTTCCAAAGAGCTCCAGGCACTGAAGAGAATGTTTAACTGATGTTAGACCGAGGTTTTCACGGAAATGAGAAGTGCAACTGTGTCTCTAAGGAGAAGTGGCCAAAAAAGGAGAGAAATTAGGAAGGAAGAGGGAGAGGAAATGGAGAAGCTTGTGATGGGGGAGGATGTAGCCCTTTTTAAAATGCCAGAATAAAACTGTGAAGTCCCATTGCCTACTCTCTGTAGTTCATCCAGAAAAAAATGATATGATGACTGAAGTTCTCCTATGAAATTCAACACATTTGAATCTCTTTCTTAGAATGATACATAGAGTCAGCTTCTAGGAATCTCGTTTTGAACAGATATGTTACATTCACAAGCTATATGCTGAGAAAATTTGATGTTCAGATCCCGTCATATTTATGTTACCACATTTTAATATATCCTTATCCAATAAATAAAATTCCTTCCCACTTCTCCTGGGTCTGATGTGACCAAATTTTTCATACCACTTAGCAAGTCCACACCACTGAGAAAGTACTGAAAGTCAGAAAGGACGACAGGTGGACAGGGGCAAAGCTCATATTCATAAGAATGTAACAGATGAAGTTAACTGGAAACTCTGCTGTGGCATGCACCCTCCCTGGCCACGGAGAGTGGGGGAGACTTGGGATGAGAGTTCCCCACATCAAAGAGTCACTGTGTCGTACGCCTCCTATGACACTTAATCTCTGCAAAACGTACCGAATAGTGGATCCAGCCAGGCTCGTGCCAATTTCAATCCTAACAGCAAAGTGAGAGTAATGGAGTAGACTATGATGAGACGATGGAAAATAAGTGGCATCTTAAAAATGCTATTTTGTGAGAAAAGCAGGAGCTCGAATAGTTTACATGTTTTAGACCTTCGTTGATTTAAACATTATTTATTAATCACTTGCTTTACAAATTCAACACCGACGTTTCAACAAATTACATGTAAATAATTGAGCGTAGTGCTGATGAAGAGAAATCCGAAGGAATAGATCCTGAGATTTATTTTTACTTTAACATTGAAAGCCTGGGTGGTGGAAGATTAAAAAAAAAAATGCAAGGATGTACTTACTCCCAGACAAATCCTTCTTCCAGAACCGCATTGGGGACTCACAGCAAGACTAGCGTTTTGGGTCAATTTAATTTAGTACATTTCACTCTTAGTTGGATGGCTATGTTGCACTTGGGGCTAAGGCAGGTCCCCAGCTCACCATTGCCTGAAATATGAGTGGTGCTAGCGAGAAGCTTGAAATGCCTACTATAAAAATACATTTTCAGTTTTTTTCTTTAAAAAAAAAAATACATGTTCAAACCAGCTCTGTTAACAGAACATTGTGAAGAAACCAGGAAAACAAGAATCTTTGCCATCCGTGAGCATTTTTTGAATGGTTGAAAAATTTGCATGACAAGTTTTTCTTCCCATTCTTTTAGAAAACAAATTTATCTTTCGTGGCTGTCTGGAGAAAAGCTCCTGTTTTAGTTCAAAGATCAAGAATCGAGTTCCAAATCAGAAGAATTAATTGGTAATGGTTTATTTATTGTCATTTAATAGAACACTTTTCTGATTCATTATCCGCCAGCGTACTGACCCCACAAAACAAATGTTTGAGAATATTGATGGTTTATGGAATGCAGGTCACTGAAATGAAAGAAGAAGAAAGGAATGAAGAAGAAACTTGAAACTAAGTCCCTATGACCAAGAGAGTCCATTAGAAAGCTCGGTTAGGCTAAACGTGGCATCATATTACCTAAACTCAGGCATTCGGGCTCTCTGCTCCGGGTATCTGAATCTTGAGTAAGTGGCAGGAAAGCAGGAATGGTTGATGGGAACTGATCCCAGCCAGTGTCCTGTGTCAGAGTCCCTCTGCTCCAGCAGTGATGTGTCTGAGTCCTGACCCTCTGTAGCTGCCTTAAAGCCTCTCCGTGCCCCAGATCATGCCCCTGCAACTTCCCAGAGGTTCCACAGACTCCCAGTGACCAGGAATCTTGGGCAAAATACACGAAACGGTCACCTGAGTCTTGGCTGATTTCTAAATAATGGGAGATACTTGAATTTTGTGGGGCTTCCCTCTCGTGTTTCCTGGGGACGTTACCTACCTGCGGTTGTGTGAGTCAGAGGAAGAGAGGAGCTTGTTTGTTGACTGTCAGGTATTATTCTGGAGAATGGTCCGCGAAGGGCACGGGAAGACCGCTGGGCGTCCTTCACCCAAGCACCCGTCTTGCTCCTTCTTGGTGACTGCCGACGGGCTCGCCTCTTTCAGTCCAAACTGCACCCAGGAACCTCAGCCAAGGATCAAGGCTTACCCACATCAAGACTTACTTCTTAAAGCATTTACTCAAAAATGTCCCAGTCCAGCTTATGATGGAGAGATTGAGAACTAAGGAATGGAACCACTTGATTTTGCCTATTAAATTTGGGGGGGGGGGGAGAAAAGTGACAAAATGATGGGACTTAAATATAAATGTGAGGCTTCTGTGTTGCTTGACCATTGAAATGGTGTCTTGTGATGTGTGGGGGAAAAAAACAATGTCAAATCATATTAAGAAATAGTTAACTCTCGGAACATGGTTGGTGTGCCTCTGGGGGATTTAAAGACATTTTTCACACTTTTTTTTTTTTTTTAAAAAAGCAATCCTGATGTTCTGAATCAAATATGGATCTACTGCTTGTTAACTTGTGTGACCTGAGGCGACTTATTTAACCTCTCCACATGAGCTCCAATCTGATGGTGGTTGTGAGGGTTGAATTAATGTGTCTGACTTAGCACAGGGTCTGACCCACCATAATTACTCAATAAAACTTAACTATTATCACATTAAAGCAATCCTGCGAGTATCCTCAGGTTATGCAGCAAAACAAGTGTTTCAACAGGTCATGGATTCTGTTTTTAACTTTGACTGCTCTTACTAGCCCCCTGCCTCCACCCACCTTGTTTCCTTTTTAATTTGTTGGTGGACACTTTTTTTCCTTCCCTAGAATTCCTCCTGGACTTTCCTTTCTTTTGGAGCAGAGTTAAATTCAAAGGTGAACACTGCTTTTTATTCCTCGGTTCTTCTTCGTTGCCTCGTACCTGCAATTGATCTCAGTAGAAGCTTAATTAGCCGGTTACAAGCCAGCACACTAAGATTTCTAATTAATAGTGCCTTGCCGATCAAGTTAATGTCCTTGCAAATTATCTCCTTCTAGAGATGATTACGCTTTGTAGATATAAATCCATTATTTATTATATAGGGGGCTTAGCAGACACTCGTTTTAAATCGCATGCAGAGGTGTCTCGTATGGTAAGCTTCGAAGACAGAATCTAAGTGAAAAATGTGTGTAGTCAAATTTACCTCGTTGACAAGCCCTTCAGTGGCACTGCCCTGGAGATCAACATTCTGGTGTCCATCAGTCCCACACCATTCTTTTCTCTCGAGCACCGATTCACTGGAATTTAGGAGATGTGTTGAATGAAAAATGATGACTTTTAAACACTGGAATCACAGGAAGCATGGCAAGGTGCCCACCCTGGGAGATAAACACAGAAACAGGAGTTTCCCATCACAGTTCAAGCTCAATCCAAGGTAGACATTTTGATGGAACATGGCCTGATAAACAATATTTAAATTGTCCCCTTTCTCTATCACCTCCCACCCACCATCATTCTTTGTGCCAAGCCTACAGAGATGAATTTAAGTAAGTTAGATACAGGATACAATACCACTGTGATATATTTTTAAGCAGCAATAGTACTGATTGTTTCATGGCTTAATTTTGGCTCTTAGATGCTTTCCTATTTTTATATCTGTATGGCTCCTTTCATTAGTAAAAAACCTATACCCTAGCAAGAGCCTGTATGTCAATGTTTTCAGAGAAATCAAAGAAGTTTACTGGAAATCAGTGGATGGATAGATACCCAGTGGTTTGTCCAAGGTCTGAGGTCTGGTTTGTCCTCACTCAGGAGAAGTGCAAGATTAGTTGAGAAAATTACTTTTAAGCCCAGTAAATCATCTGCCTGGAAATGGCCCCTTCATCTTTTGCTCCCAGAGATTTACAAGATACTGGCTTTCTTGTAGATTCTCAGGAAACGTTTGTTGGATGGAAAATAAGAGAAGGGAGAGTGGGAGGGAAGGAAGAAGGGATGAAGGAAGGAGAAAGAAGGGAGAGAGTGAGGAGGGAAGGCAAGAAAGAAGGAGAGGAGTTGATGAGTTTGAAGGCTGGTTCTCCACGTTTGGAACCCCATGACCTTGGGCAAGCTGCATTTCCTCTTTGATTCTCAGTGTGTAGACAGCAATAAAATGTCTGGCACATAGGGATTCAATAAATGGGAGCTCTTCCTGCTGAGCACTTATCATGGGGCCACATTTCGTATTCTGATGGTTTTGGATCCTCACATATCTGCTCTATTCGTAAAAAGTAAATTTCTAAATGTTCATGTCTGCAGACTAAAGAGTTGGCCAGCAAGTAGTGTTGTTGGGCAGAGTCTGCCCATACAGACCATTACAAAGCAGGCAAAATCTTCCGAGAGACCACCAAAAGACTCTGCCTTCACAGGCAAACAGCATACAGTCAGAGAACAGTGATGTATGTAACAAAATCCTGTTAAATCATTACTAATAGAGCTGCTGCTTGCTCCCACGTGCCACGCCTGTACTAGTCATCCTCACAGTCACTCAGGGAGGGAAGTGCAACTGTTCTCATTCTTCGGCTAAGGAAACGGAATTCAGAGCAGTTGAGTAACTTCCCTAAGGTCACACAGGTGGTAAGTTCCCCGGGGCCCACGTTCATCTCACTTCCCCTGACAGCGACCACACCCAGGCTTTTTCTACCACACCGCCCTCACACGCCTGGTCAGCATCTGAACTCTACGGGAAGTATTCAGTCATGAGAAGCAAGCTGTTTATTGGAGCGGCAGCACTAGTAGAAGAGATTGAGGGTAGTTGTAGGTGTTGAAAGAAAGGGCTAAACACAAAGCGCCTTCACCCCCGGAGTCCTTGGAGGCCTTCCCTGTTTATACAATATAAAGCGTTGGCAAGTGACAGCCAAGGGCCCTGCACACGTGGGTCCTTGATTATGTATTATGTGCCAGGCACTGTCCTCCGCACTCTTACGGGTACAGCTAACTCATTGGAGCAGGTACTGAAGCCCAGAATGTTAATACAACCTGTAAGTAAGAGATAGAGTTGGCATTGGAACAAAAGCAATCTGGCTCCAATGACTTTGCTCTAAACAGCATATGGGTTGGTGTGAGGTTTGTGTTTCTTGTGCCAGGTCTGCCTTACAGGGCTCGTGGGGAGATGGGATGGCATAACACAGGCAGCATGGCTTAGAGCATGAGTCAGGACTTCCTGAATCCTGCTGATGCAGAAATCAGAAAATACGGGAACTGCCATCCTCCCTTCTCTAAGCCTTAATTACTTCATCAGTAAAGGAATGCTGACCATGCCCAGCTACACTGCTCCAGGGGAGATGATCACGCATACGAGAACTTGATGAGAAATACAAAATCTAATTGTTAAAGCACAGGTGCCCAAGTCAGACTGCCTGGGTTTGAATCCTGGCTCTACAATGTAGTAGCTGTGTTACCTTGCATAAGTTACTTAACCTCTCTGTGCCTCGGTTTCCTTATCTCCAGAATGGGGTTAGTAATAGAGTCAACCCTATAGGGTTGCTTATAATATTATACAGAAGCAAACAGTACTACGGGCTAGCATTAGTATTCATTGTGAAGGATGTATTCATTTGGGAAGGGAACACCATCATTATTTCATATATAAGTCAAATTTAGATCAATGTAAGCAGTCCCTATTGTTACTGGAAGCTCTGTTGCTTTTTCCAAAAGCACCTGAAGCTGAGATAACTGAGGGAAATAGCATGAGAAGGAACACAGTACGTGAAGGTCTTGCAAAGGCAGGGGATGAAGCTGGGGGTCTTCCATCTGCTCTCTGCTTTGCTGCCTGAAAGGAAACGGCGTCTGACGCGTGCTGAGCTGGTTGATGTCCGCCATTTTGAAAGCCAAGTCGACATCTTATCTGGCTCATAGTAACACGTTCGTGGTTTCCCTCTTGGTACAATAAAAAGGTGACAGCCTCTGGGTTCCTCAAATGCCCTGAGCTGTTAGAAAACCATTTGCAGTGTAAGAGCAGAAGGAGCTTATAAGAAAAGGTGGGAGGCCAAAAAAAGAAGATATACAATCATTTCCTCTTTGGAAACAGCACCCCAAATTTCTGCAGTGAATGATCCCTTCCCTGCTCACAGTCAATGATTTGGGTGGAGTTAATATTACTCACCACTGCTTCCTTGATGGAGGGGTAGGAATCAACCCAGGGCTGGCCGATCAGTATATTCCGTCCCCCAGGGGACCGAGATTGGTCCAGAGATAGGCACTTGAGCCAAGTTAGGCCAATGAGAATCAGCTCTGGAATATTTTTGGATAGAATTAGTAAAGAGAGGTTCTTCTGTCCACTGAGGTCACCAGCTGGATGACAGGTGGAGAGATGGGCAGCCATCATGCTACCACTTTAGGGACAATCTTATGGAAAATGGAGCCAAGCAAGAAGGAAGTGGAACTTAGAGACTGTGAGATGGCCTTCATTTGAACCTCTGAATCCAACCATAGCTGAGCCAGACCTACCTCTGGACTTCTCAGTTACAAACTCAGTAACTTCTCTTCTGCTTCCCCCCTCCCCTCCCCAGCCCACCCCCATCTTCTGCCCTCTGTTTCTCTCCCTTTCTTTCTTGGTTCTGGTTGGGATTCTTGTCAGAGTGATGTGTGTCCTCAATTTCACCGTTGTGTCTGCCTCCAGCCTTCCCAAATTTATAGAAAGGCTGCCTCTCTCAGGGACCTTCTGCCTCTCTATTCAAAAAAATGCTAAGCCCAAGACGTCAGATCAATTGAAAGACTAGCCTACAGCTCAAGCAGAATCTCATTTTCCTGGGAGAATCAGTTCTCCTCATATAAATTAATAAAAATATTCATGACTACATGGTGGAACACGAACTCATTTCCCCAGGTTTATAAACCTCCAGATAGATATCCGACTCTATTACGATGCTGATGGCTTTTACAAAGCTATGCTGAAAAGGGGGAAAACAGATGCCTCCTGTGTGATAAGCTCGTGAGGCCCTTCGTTCCCGTTCATCATTCTGGAGGCAACACAACGAAGTGAGGGGAGCACAGAGGGGTCCTTTTCAAATCAGATTGCTGTTCAAGCTGAAACGGGAAAACAATAAGCCAAGTCTTCCTTGTGTCCATCTTGCCTTTAAGATGGAGAACAGACAAACCAAATTCGATTTGAAATGATAGAGGAGGGAAGAAACTACACCAAGCTGCAGAGGAGTCAGCGTCCTGCTGAGTGTTCATAAGGAAATAGCCATAGTTACTGGGTGAGGTGCATCAACTTATCTTTACAGATTATTTTTTTAAGTTCTCAGGTGATTGGCACACAATTAAAAACTTTAAAAAAACGAAAAGAGAAAGGTTTTACTTGGAAAATTCTTGGATCTGGATTTTCTTCTTTGGCTTGCTATCAGGCATTAATTTCACTTGTTCATTCACTATTTATTGAGCAACTATTGTATGCCAAGCACAGATCCAGGTACTGGCATATGGCAGATACCAATACAGTCAAGGCCACTGCCTATGTGAAATTCACTTTCTAAGTGGAGACGCGTTTGAAACGGAAAACCTACAAATAATCACAAATCAAAGTAGGTGACTTTCGAGAGCATAAGTGCTTTGATAAATGGGGTGTAAAGACAGAGAGACTAGTGGTGATGACATTTTTGGTAGGTGAGGTATTGATGCCTTGCTGGGCAAGTATGAGAGAAGGGAGCCAGGCTGAGGAACAGCAAATATAAGTGCCTAGATTTAGCAAACAAAATTATAGGACACCCAGTTAAATGTGAATTTCAGATAAACAGCACATAATTTTTTATATTTCTGGTAACAAAAGAGCTTTTTAAATCTAGCAGCTCTAAAAGGACAAAGGATCAGAGGTAGGACAGAGCTTGGTGTAATCAAGGATCAGCAGGGCTGGTACGGCTGGGGTTTGGGGGGCAGGGGAGAGTGATGGGGTGTGAGGTTGAAAATGGAAGTAATCAAGGTAAGAGGCCGGGGTCTTAGTGTTAATGTGATGGAAAGCCACCGAAGGGTTTTTTAGGGGGAATGGCCCTAATGTGACTTGCGGTTTTTAGTGATGGCCCACAGGGCTACGGGAGGTAGATGGTGGCAGGTGCGAACATGGAGGCAGGGAGCCAGGCAGAGGCCATTGCACTGGTCCAGCTGTGAGGTGATGGGTCTTCGGTTGGGGTGGGTAGCAGTGGAGAAGAGAAATGGCCTGTATCTGTTGTAAGAGCTAGAAACTGACTCTGGCATCTTTAGAACCGAAGAGAGTTTTGGCGGGGGAAAAGGATAAGTGGGGGGTGACACATATGTGAAGTCTGAAGAAATAAACTGCAGATAGTCAGGAATTGAAGAAATACAGATATAAGAAACCAGCCAATGGCATTCTATGAAAATAGCTCAGGTGCCAGCAGCATGCCTTGGCCCTTCAAAAGTGCATTCTCTGGCCATCATTAAAAAATTTACAAAGGATAAATGCTGGGGAGAGTGTGGAGAAAAGGGAAACCTCTTCGAGTGTTGGTGGGAATGTAATTTGGTGTAGCCACTATGAAAAACGATAGGGAGATTCCTTAAAAAAATTGAGCTACCATATGATCCAACAATCCCACTTCTGGACATGTATCCAGAGAAAATTCCAATTTGAAAAGATACATACACTACAATGTTCATAGCAGCACTATAATAGCCAAGACTTGGAAGCAAACTAAATATCCATCGACAGATAATTGGATAAAGAAGTTGTGGTACACACACACACACACACACACACACACACACACACACACACACACACACACACACACAATGGAATACTACCCAACCATAAAAAAGAATGAAATAATGCCAATTGCAGCAACATGGATGGACCTGGAGATCATCATACTAAGTTCATAAGTCAGACAGAGAAAGATAAATATATGATTTCACTTATATGTAGAATTCAAAAAAGTGACACCAATGAACTTATTTACAGAACAGAAACAGATTCATGGACATAGAAAACAAACTTATAGTTACCAAATGGAAAAGAGGGGAAGGATAAACTGGGAGTTTTGAGATTAACAGATATAAACTACTATATAAGAATAGATAAATAACAAGTTCTTACTGTCTAGCACAGGGAACTATATTCAATATCTTGTAATAACCTATACTAAAAAAGAATATAAAAATATATAGAAAGAGGGAAAAATATTTCTTAGAAGCATCGTTTGTGATGGAGAGGTTGGAGTGATCTGGGTGTTCCATCCATCACTGGGAGGAGGGATGAATGAATATGGCAGAAACCTACCTTCAAGTTTGTGGGTTTTAAATGAACCAAATGACATTCAGGGCAAATTCTTCAGTCCAGTAACATTCATGGAGATGAAAAATCCATGGACAGACAAACCAACACTACCTGTTTTCCAAGTATTCATTAAAATACCCATTGTTACAGACTAAATGTTTATGTGTCCCCAAAATTTATATGTTGAAACCCTAACACCCAATGTGATTGTATTTGGAGGTGGGGCTTTTGGGAAGTAATTAGGTTTAGATGAGGTCATGAGAGTGGGGATATCATGGTGGGGTTAGTGTCCTTACAAGGTGAGGAAGAGAGATCAGAGCTCTCTCATTCTCCACCATATGTGGACACAGCGAGAAAACATTTTCAAGCCAGAAAGAGGGCCCTCACCAAGAACTGAATCTGCTGGCACCTTGATCTTGGACTTGCCAGCTTCCAGAACTGTTAGAAATAAATGTCAGTTGTTTAAAAAAAAAATGGCCAATATCCATTACATGGATGATTGCTTTTCAGAACAGGAAAGTGACCAAAACATCATAATTCTTGGAACTGTCTGCAGTATACCGAAGAACAAAGATCATAACAATGAAATGGATATTTTCATAAAGCTAGACATCAGCACTTATGTCCAAAAGGTCCACCTGTGTGAATAGATAAGGGAGAAAATGAGACTTCTCAGTAGCATTTAAAAAAAAAAAAAAAAGGATGGGGAATTGAATGGCTAGTAGGCACAATCTGAGTCAAGAGTGAGCCATGGCTGAGAAAACAGCATGAATCCCCTTGGAAACAAAACCAAAAGAGATTAAGGACTTAAGACAGAAAACATACTTGAGGCTCTCTGTCTGATTCATGGTTGAGCCAGGTATTTTTCCAGAGTTTATTTTTATGGCTGAAATGAATGATCTTAATGTTCTGACCATCATTGAGCTCCATTCTTCCTGGGATTATGAAGCTAAAAAATGAAGTTGCAACCTTGCAAGGAAGTCAGTATTTTAGACTCTATAGTCAGACATACCAAAATTGGGCAAGTAATTTAACCTAAACCTTAGGGTTTTGTTTTTTTTTTTTAACGTTGAAGTATAGTTGACTTATAACATTACATTAATTTGAGGTGCGCAACATAGTGATTCAGTATTTTTATAGATTACACACACTACGAAGCTAATATAAAATATCGATGATATTCTCTGTGCTGTGCATTACATCCTTGTGACTTGTTTACTTTGGAACTGCTAGTTTGTATCTCCTAACCCCCTTCACCATTTCACCCATCCTTCTACCCCTCCCCTCTGGTTACCAGAGCATAAATCCCCTTGGAAACAAAACCAAAAGAGGTTAGGTTAAAGGAAGACGGTAACAGACCCAAACTGATAACGTTATTGTAAGACTTCCATGAGGTAACACATGGAAATGAAGATCGGGCGACTAGCCTGTTGTGTGTTCAATAAATGTCAGTTACTCCTTTCACAAAGACGGTTTTGCAGTTTCTAATAGCTAGTTGTGTCTCAGAATTGAGCCCACATAGGCCAATTAATACAGATGTATTTATTGAGTTGAAAATACCTGCTTAGTTAAAACTAGGGAAAGAAAAGGAGACTTAAACACATACACAAAGGAAAGAACCTCAGTGACTCAACATTAATACATTTCTCATCTCAGCAGAAGGGTCTCTTTGCAGTGACAGGCTATTATTCAAAATGTACTTATTTATCAAAATCATTGTTCCTGTGATGCTGTCACAGTTGGTGGAAACTCTACAAACATCCGAACTGGATGTAGCCACAGTCAACCTGGATGCTGTACAGGGGCATTGACCCGGGCTCGGAATCACACCCCATCTCTTTCCACCTGACCTTTTCAGCCAGCTACCTGGAAATCTAGAGCCAAATGCTCATACACACAATTCACAGTTTGCCCTCACACCCCATTTTATGAGCATTTGAGCGGACAAGGTGGAAAAGCGGTTGTTAAATTTTATGCAACAAGGAATATTTTATGGAGGGGAAATGCGCCCTATTACATGAAAACCAGAATATTGACAGCAGAATTTATCCTGTTGATTTACTGTCTTGCGTATGGTTTATATATTCTGCTCGATACTTTATAAGAATAATTCAGCGAAATTCTTAGCTGGGTAAGAGTTGGGCTCATCTTACACTTCCATCTTCCATAAAAGAGAAAAACTAATCAGTAGACCAACTGCAAAAAGGCAAGCTTTTTGAACTTGGGAGCCGCAGGCATTCACTAGGGCTATAAAACAAGACACATTAAATTTTCAGGCAGAGCTCCATAAAGTGTATACATTTTTCTCCTCAAAAAATTGTTTTATAAGAAGCCACAAGCAAGGGCATACTTGACTTGGCTGTACTTCCTGTGGACTATCATGTAAACCATCTTTAATATCAAGTGTCTCTTTATCTCCTGCACTCAGCCAAGGCTGATACTCTCCTCTGCAGGGCACTTTGATGGAGTCAATAAATTGAATTTCCAGCATCGGTAAGAGGCAATCAGAAATCAGACCTAAGAAAGACTATATTCCTCAATGCTCAAAAAGTCAGAGATGCAGTGGGAGGGAGCTTTTTGTTTTATTTGGCTTTGTTTTAATGTTTCAGGTGAACAACAAGGCATTTTATCTGCATTCAGTTTATTTGCCTCTGAACTAGAATAGTCCTCTGTTATCTTGCTCACTGGCTTCTTAATGATGACTTTTTTTGTCCTGAATATAATGATTTAGTTCTTTATTCATTTACTCACTCATTCATTCAATACATATTTGAGGACAAGATTATAACAGGGTTGTATGCTGTATGCTGGGCAGGTATAGAATGGACTGGACCCCCCCCCCCCCTTCCAGCAGCAGTTCTTAAAAAGTGAGTGTTTTAAAATTAAACAGTGTACTCATGATTTTATGCCCCCTGGACCTGAATGTTCTTACAGCTTTAGTCATCGAGTGGGTCTGTGGACTGGGAGTCTGGAGCCGAGTTCGTGGTGTCAGATCTGTCATTACTTGCCCCTAGGACCTTAGATCTATCAGTGAGCTCGTCCAGACTTCAACATCCTCATCTCTAAAAGAAGTCGGTGGGATGAGAGATTCAATTCTCTTACACCCTAAAACTACAAATCAGTGTGTGTTTCTAGTGCAAATCTTTTCTGTGACTTGCCCAAGCCCTCCCAACTAGAGACTGGAAAGGAGAGACTGAAAACTAAGCCCCTGGCTTTACCTACCAAGGCATCATCTTGGTAGGAAACTGACTAAATACAGCCACAGACCTAACTTTTTGGAGAGGAAGGTGGTCTGTCTGCTTGTTTGTTTAGTTGCTTGTTTAGTTGAATGAATTGACAGTGTGCAAACATGGGGAGATTTAATAAAACATATGAATTCATGGCTTCTCTTGCAAAATAAGAATCTAGACATTGAGTTACTAGTTGACCAGGGCTAATTAGCAGCAACCCTTGAAGTGATCTGTTGAGTCAAGTTTGCTGTAGTCCCCACTGCTCCCTATTGTATTACACAGAGCTTTTTCTCCTATATTGTGTTACTTGCCTTGTCTTTAAGAGAATGAGTTTGCAAACCCTATAGGAAACCATAAACGGATATGTGAGTTTGTGTGTGGGGGTGTGTGGGAGTGAAGAGGAAGGGAATATATTTTCATATAGGATTTACAACTATAGCTGAAATAAGAAAAGAACTAGGAAAAACTAGCATGGATAGGTTTTATCTCCAGCTAAAAAGTAATTAAACTTTTGGACCTAATATCTACTTACATCGCTGAATCAACAGAACAGAAATGGAAATGCCATTCAAAACTTAGTTATCATTTAAATTACTCACCAGCGGTTGCTTTATAGATAATTCTGCTTTGTTTCATCCAATCCAAGAACCACAACACATATAGACATACTTTCAGATAAAACCCACGCTAGCAAGGGTAGAAAGCTTGATCTTGAGAAGTGATAGACTTATGGTTTGAGGTTGTTTTCTTTAATGTCTGCCTTTGTAAAAAGGATCACACAGCGAACGCGATCATTTTCAATCTCCTTAAATACTTTAAACTGAGATGATCTCGCTACCAGCTCAGGTTGGTTAATAAAAGAAGGAAATACAGAAAATGTTCTCATCCCACTTTAGTTCTATACTTCTTTTTTTTCACACTGTAAACCATTTTCTGTATGGTTTTATTTAGTATTTCACTCCTGATTGGTGTCAGTGTTATCTAGTATTTATTTTCTTTCTGTCTTCTATTTTTCTTTTTCTCAGTGGAAACTAAAGTGGTGAATTAAATGTTTGTATTTAAAGATGGAGAATGTATTTTCACTTTCTTCTCATTTGAATTTGCTCCCTTCTGGACATTTTTCTTCATTGTTCGAACGAAGTAGTCATCATTAATTGCACTTCATTCTTCTTTTCTTAGCCTCTCCCCCACCAAAAAATTATTTCTCGCCTTACTCTCCACCACCATTCCCAATGTCCCAATGATGTTTAGTCTTTTCTGTCTTTGTGTTGACTAAAGGAATTAAGATTAAAAGATTGTCAGTTAACAGACTTTGTTGTTGTAACGATTTTGAGGCAAAGAACCCAGGAAAGGCACAAATTGTGCAGTGTTCCTTTCTATCCAAGGCGGAAAAGGTTTTAAGGCAAAAATACCCCTCTATCTATGTGAAGATCAGTCATTTGAATTCAGTGAAACCTTTCTCGAGATTACGACTTCTGCTCTGATGCTGAGAATTTCTACAAGTGTTATGCAAGCTCTTAAAATATCTTTGGTCTTTCCTCTCACAGCTTTTTATTTTGCATCATTTACTGCTTTCAAACAATGTTTTTTAAAGAGATGGCAGTTTTTCTAAGGAAAAGTGACAGTGCACATAAGACTTTTTTTCCCTCTCCATAGATAAGAAAGGTATAATTTTGAGATTGAGCTTCTTTCCTCTAGCATCTGAAAGATGAGTTGCCCACGATATGCAATTATGTGGCTCAAGACAAATAACACATACAGAGCAGAGTCAAGCTGACTGAAGGAAAGATGTTGGTGACATTTCTTGAAAAGGTGCATGATGCATAAGTCAAGCAATATGATGACATCGAAAAGAATTTTAGGAAGTACGACTGCTTCTATTCAACCTTTGCTGAACAATCCTGCCTCTTCTCTCTGTCAGTGTGTTTGTTCTTCCCTTCCCCATCATAAAGAAGGATTTCTGGAGCAGATCAAGATCCACTGGCAATGGGGAAAAAAAGTGTTCTCAAGTTTTTGGGTACCATCCCTTTCTTTCCATCCTGGTATTTAAATTCAAGGGATACTTCTTTTGAAATGGAAGTAAAAAAGAAAAGGAAGCAAATTACCAAAACCAAAAAAAAAAAAAAAAAAATCAAGATAGTTGAGATAAACAGAATGCATAAGAAAAATAAAGACATACTCAAAATCAATGTGACTTCCAGGATACTAAATATCTAGAGTTTTATTCTATCCAAAAGACCTATATTTAGGTCTAATTTTTACATAGCATTGTTTCTAATTATTTAATGGTATTCACTTTTTTTTTTAATTTTTTATTGATTTATAATCATTTTACAATGTTGTGTCAAATTCCAGTGTTCAGCACAATTTTTCAGTCATTCATGGACATATACACACTGTCACATTTTTTTCTCTGTGAGTTATCATAACATTCTGTGTATATTTCCCTGTGCTATACAGTGTAATCTTGTTTATCTATTCTACAGTTTTGAAATCCCAGTCTATCCCTTCCCACCCTCCACCCCCCTGGCAACCACAAGTCTGTATTCTCTGTCTATGAGTCTATTTCTGTCCTGTATTTACGCTTTGTTTTTGTTTGTTTGTTTTTGTTTTTGTTTTTTAGATTCCACATATGAGCAATCTCATATGGTATTTTTCTTTCTCTTTCTGGCTTACTTCACTTAGAATGACATTCTCCAGGAGCATCCATGTTGCTGCAAATGGCATTATGTTGTCGGGTTTTATGGCTGAGTAGTATTCCATTGTATAAATAGACCACAGCTTCTTTATCCAGTCACCTGTTGATGGACATTTAGGCTGTTTCCATGTTTTGGCTATTGTAAATAGTGCTGCTATGAACATTGGGGTGCAGGTGTCATCCTGAAGTAGGGTTCCTTCTGGATAGATGCCCAGGAGCGGGATTCCTGGGTCATACGGTAAGTCTATTCCTAGTCTTTTGAGGAATCTCCACACTGTTTTCCATAGTGGCTGCACCAAACTGCATTCCCACCAGCAGTGTAGGAGGGTTCCCCTTTCTCCACAGCCTCTCCAGCATTTGTCATTTGTGGATTTTTGAATGACGGCCATTCTGACTGGTGTGAGGTGATACCTCATTGTAGTTTTGATTTGCATTTCTCTGATAATTAGTGATATTGAGCATTTTTTCATGTGCTTTTTGATCATTTGTATGTCTTCCTTGGAGAATTGCTTGTTTAGGTCTTCTGCCCATTTTTGGATTGGATTGTTTAGGTATTTGCTTTTTTTTACTGTATTTATTTACTGTATTATTCAACAAATTAGATTATATATGTGAATATTTGTTAAAATCATGTTTTTTAGTTAAATTCTGACTATTCCTATTGATTCTATTTCCAAAACCATCAAATGTTTATAACTTTTTTGAAGGTGACGAGGCTGATATTTATGACAAGCTCTGTATGACTACAAAATACGTTCTCTTAAGTAGTTAATTTTGTGACTCTCAAGCTTTTTGTCAGGTTGTTTCTTTCTTTAAATTTCAGCTTTATGGAGGTAGAATTGACATATAAAATTATAAGATATTTAACACTCTGGTGACTTGATATACACATATTATGAAATCTAATTAATTAATACATTCATCACCTCACATACTTATCTTTTTGGTGGTGGGGGGGTGAGAACATTTCAGTTCCATTCTCTTAGCTAATTTCAATTATACAAGACAGTGTTAGCAACTATAATCACCATGTTTTATATTAGATCCTCACACCTTTTTCATCTTATAGCTGAAAGTTTGTACCCTTTTACCAACCTCTCTCTATCTCCCCCACACCCAGCCCCTGGTAACCACTTTTCTACTCTGGATTCTATGAGTTGAATTTTTTTTTTTTAATTTCCACATATAAGTGATACCAGGCAGTATTTGTCTTTTCTCTGTCTGGTTTATTTCACTTAGCATAGTGTCCTCAGGGTTCACCCACGTTGTTGCAAATGGCAAGATTTCCCTCTTTCTCACGGCTGAATTATGTATACATATACATGTATAGATCATCTTCTTTATCCAGTCATCTGCAAAAGTTTAGGATTCTAATGGGTACACATTTTACTCAAATTTTCTTGTCCATCAGTAAATATTTGGAAACACTCTTTGGAGTTCGGTTGATGGAGACAGCCAACCCCTGGAACGGAGAACCTACTCTGCTCTGTGTGAAATCAGATACACTGACTAATAGGCAAGCCTCCAGCTCCCTTAGTACCAACTTTTCTGATCTCTGTGAGTTGTGCTCTGTCTGTCTTCCTTCCTTCCTACCAATATTTATTGAACATCTACTATGAGCCAGACTGTAAACAAAAGAAAATCCTTGCATTCATAGAACTTCCAGTCGAATGGAAAGAGAGACATAAAATATGTAAATATTTGTTTGATGCCAGGTAAAATGTGTGATTTAAAAAAAATGGAGTTCAGGGGGCAAAGGGCATAGCTTAACCGGTAGAGCACAAGGTCCTGGGTTCAATTCCTAGTACCTCCTCTAAAAAAGTAAGTAAACCTAATTACCTCCTCACCCCAAAACAAACAAAAAAAATCAAAAAATAATACAGTAATAAATAAAATGTTAAAAAATAATTTTAAAACGGACTTCAGTGATAAAGAATGAGAGAGGCTGCTAGTCAAATAACTTCTGGAAGACTTCATCCATGAGAAAAAGAAGGAAAGAAAAAAAGGATTGATATCAGGAAATTAAAAAAAAAAAAGATGAGGGAAAAAACTTTTCTTAATTATATAAAAATGTCAAGATGAAGGAGAAAGTTATATTGTAGGTATAGGAAAACATCTTCCTCATAAATATGAATCCAAGCAAAATTATAAGTGGTAAATGTTCAAAAATTCTTTTAACAAACATTATTAAGGGCCTATTTCTGGGGGGAGGTGAAGGGCACTGCCCAAGGCCCTGGAAATATAGCATTGAACAAAACTAAACCCTTTGCTTTAGTGCAGAGTTGCTGTGTGCAGCTGCTCAGATTGTGCACTGCACAATTCTCAGGGGCACATTCACGTAGACCATGATGTGCACCCCCTGGGGTTGTGCACCATGGCAGCTCTGATCTAATTGCCACATACATTCTCTCGGAGGGAAGACAAAACATAAACCAACAAATAGGAATATCGCATGGAAGTGCTTCTGGGGGAAAAAATAAAGCAAGATAAGAAGGAGAAAAAGATTTAGGAGAGCTATTTCAGATTTTGTGGTCAAAGCAAGCATCTGGAAAGGCAACATTTGGGAGGAAGGCACTAGGATATCTGGGGCTGGGAGCAAGTACTCTAGGGAGAAGGCGTAGATTTTCTGGGGAAGAGGATGTGTTCAAGAAATGTCCAGGAATCCGATGAGGCTCAACCAGAGTGAGTGAGGAGGATCAAGGTGGGAGGCAAAGATGGAGAGAGAGGTAACAGGAAGCTGGATTGTGCAGGGTCTGTGAGGCCAAAGGAAAGACTTTATGTTTCACTCCGAAAAAGATGGAAAGCCACTAGCAGGCTTTGAACAGAGGAGGGATTTGACCTGACTCATGTTCTATCAGAATCATTCTGGCTTCTGCTTTAACAAAGACTGCAGAGGCACAGGGGCAGAAAGCAGGAGACCATGGCAATAGGAGACCACTGAAATGGTAACTGTGAAAGGCGTTCATGGCTTGGGCCACAAGAGGTGGTAAGTAGTTCGATGCTCATACATTTAGAAGGTACAGTGAGATTTGCTAATGGATTCGAGATGGAACATAAGACAAAGGGAGGAGCCAAGAATGACTCCTAAGGATTTTATCCTGAGCAACTGAGAAAAATGGAGTACTGTTTACTGAGACGGGAGGGATGGTCTGAAGGAAATTTGGAGTTCTGATTCAGAGATGGTGAAGTGTGAGATGCCTGTTCGTAATTCCAGTGGAAATACCACGTAAGCAGTTGGATGTGTGCGTAAGGAATTCAGGGGCGATACTGGGACTGGAGATGTAAGTTGGGAGTTGTTGATATGTAGGTAAAATAAAGCCTTGAGACTGGACAAGATCACCTACAGTAATTGTTCCCAGGGCTGGTCGTACACTGTAATCACCTGGGGAACTTTCAGAAAGTATGAGAACTGAGCCTTGACTGGACTGATTAAATCAAGACTTCTCAGGGCGAGGCTAAGGCATCAATCTTTTTAAAAAGCTGCCCAGGGGATTCTTAAAAGTAGCCGGGGTTGAGAACCAGTGACCTACAGAGTCAAGGAAGAGATGAAGGGAACGAAGCCCTGGAAGACTGGAAAGATTCTGCCACTGTAGCAAGAAAGCAGCCTTAGACAGCACGTCAGTGAATGAAGGTGGCTGTGTTCCAATAAAACTTTATTTACAAAAGCAGCTGGTGGGCCCACAGGCTGTAGTCTGCCAACCTGTGATGCAGAGCATCCCGCGATTAGTCCTGGTCTCCTAGTCAGATGACAGTGGTGAGCTGGTGAAGGACAAAGAAACAAGAAGCCCTTGTCGTGGTGTGGGTCTCCTCTTCAGGGACACTCGTGAAGATGTCAAAGCCACCGGAAGAGCTGTCACTGGAGAACGTGGGCACCCCTTACCCATTTAAATATTTCCAAAAATTTTGTTTCATTGAATCTGTGTCTAGTATAAGCTTATAGGTTAGAATTCAATAATAGGTATGGATTTTATAATCGCTCAAAAGCCTTTTTCAAATAAAATACAACAGAATGAGGAAATACGTAATCTGGAGTCAATCTGTGAACACGCTGGTCCGTGTTTCCCTTTGACGTTGCCTGTACTGCTGCCTTGAACGTGGAGTCAGGGTGCGTTATTCTCTCAAGAGCTCCTGTTTGGGGCTTCCCTGGAGAAGTTTAATAATCCTTCTCATTAAACTTGTTAAAATGAGGGGGAATGTATTTCATCGTATAGGTTGTCCCTGACAGTAGGGATGAATGTGTGTTGCCAATGTTGGAACCAGAAGCCTCAAGAAAATTGTGAGGAACCCACTGAAAATGCAACTTCCCACACAAGGGGGAAAAAATCACAAAGGAGGTGATTCTTTGGATGCCTAGACTTGCTTTTACTGTTGGCAGCTAAATCATAATGATAATCATGGTAATTTATAGTTCTGTAGGACCTCAAGTTCCTCAAAGGGTGGTGGAAACCCAAACAAACTTTACTATTCCTCTGTGGCTAAAAAGCATGCAGTTTTCAGAGACATGAAGGAAACAGCAGCAAGGCTGACATAAATAATTGTCTACGTGGTCAGAGAGAAGGACGTGTGAAAGCAAATTCTAGGAGCAGAATCCCAGAAGTCTGGCCAACGCTCGACACAACTAAGGTGCCATGCTTGTCTGAGTGCTAGGATTCCATAGGTGGGCTGGGGACTCCTGCTCAGGGTCGTGAAAGGAATCGTCACACAGTAGGGCTACAACACGAATTGGCTAATTGAAAGTACACAAAGCAGGTAGTTGAGTCACAACTCTACAACAAAATGCAGGTGGGTCAAAACAAGCAAGACTTGGATTCCAAATCAAAGAGCATTTATTAAGCACCTACTGTGTGCCGGTGCTTAGTTGGGTTGTACTATTAAATGCTGATATTAAAACAGAATGGAGCATAGGGACTTTCGACTCCGAGGAAGGTGGAGTAGCCCCACACCATCCAGGCTCTCCTTACCACTAAACATCATCTGGGCATAATGTAATAAACAGGATGAGAAGACTCTGAAAAGTGGAAAGGAGGCGGCAGACAGCTTAGGAACCTTGAAAATTGAGGAATGACACAGCATTTAGTTCCTGAGGCTTCCTGACTGCTTCCTATATATGCAGGACAGGGCACTACGAAAGCCTTCAGCTCTGAATCACTAACCAGCACAGACAAAAAAAAAAGCTTCAGAAAAGCCTGTTGTCCCTAACCGAAGGACGAGGGAAAGAGGAGACGAACAGCAGAAACACTTTTTGGTAATGCCCACCCTCCACCAACCCCAAACCAACAGAACACATGCATCTTCCCGAAGCCCAGCCGGTCCCAGGACCCCAGCAAGGGGCAGTCTGCTTCCCCCACCCATGTGGTGTCAGCGGGGCCAAGCCAGAAGCTAGTTCTCCATCCCTCCACTAGCCTGGTGGAAGCAGGCACCTCTCACGTTCTCCGGTCAGTCGTGTTGACAACCCAAGCCGAGAGCCTGGCTCTGATGACTGACTGTCACTGTGGGTTATTTTACTTGTTTTGAGCTTCATATAAATGGAAGCACACAGTGTGTATTCTTTTGCATCTCACTTCTTCTGTATAACAGAACATTTTTGAGATTCATCTAAGTAGTTGTATGTATCGGTAGGTAGCTCTTTTTTTATTAGTGAATAGTATTTTATTGTATGGATATACACAATTTGTTGATTCATTCCCCTGTTGACAGACATTTGCTTTGCTTCCAGTTTGGCAATATTATTGAAAGCTACGATGAACGTTCTTGTATGATCTTTGTATGGAAGTAACTGATTTTTTAAAAATTTTTATGGGGGGTAATTAGGTTTATTTATTTGTTTATTTAATGGAGATGTTGGGGATTGAACCCAGGATGTCGTGCATGCTAAGCAGACACTCTACCCCTGAGCTACACCCTCCCCCTGGAAGTAATTGATTTTTGATTCAATCACAATAGACAACATTCCAGATGTATATCAATCTCCTGGGTGTTTTCATGTACTTAAGCCATTATCTTTTAACTCCAATAACCACATAATTCTTAAATTTTATGTCATTCTGTGCTGTTTAAAATCAACCTCAATAGACAGGAAAAGAAACGGAGAATTGGGTGGCGTGAACCCAGTGTGGCTAAAAGATATTTTAGTTCAAACTAATTATGTAAAATAGAGACATACTTCATTGATTCAATCCACTTACTGAATCTAATTAGGTAGCAACATGTTACAGGGAGTGGAATTCCATCCTTGCTGCTGGCATGCTCACAGCCAGGGCACTTGATAGTATAAAAGTTAAATTATTTCATTTGAGGGAATCTGGGGGTCGGGGGACACCTTACTGAATTCTCAGCCTTTGACTATTATTCTTGTATGAACTTCTTCTAAAGTTGGAAGTGATGAAGTTTCATGCTGAGCAAGAAAACTGATAAGCCTTTAGGATCAATAAACCAAAGGGAATGATCAGAATTTAAATGGTCTCCATTCTTGGAAAAGCATACGGGGGATATTATGTGATGGGTAGAATGTCAATGCAACATGGACAGTCCCCAAGGTGTTCTATTCTCTCCTCCATGAAAGAAAGAGAGTGGTAGGGGAGTCGTTTTCAAAGTAGACCCAATGACATGGAGAATCCATTCCTCCTAACAATTTAAAACCTACTGTGCTTTGCCATGATGTAGAAGCTAATCCTTGCAACAATGTATTTTGAAGTAGAAATTGGAAAATTACAATGTCTGGAAACTGTGATTCAAAAAGGAAAAAAAAAAAGTCTTTTAAGCACATTTTAGGGAAGTGAATCCCATTATTAACATTATCCCAGTTGCTTTCTTCATTCATAATTTTTAGTTGGACCTCTGCACCCTGACACCCCACCTCTTCCCTCAGGACCCAGTAAGCTTCCAATATGGCTAATGTGTTAGGTTTAGAATCTACCTGGCATTTCTGAAAGGCTTGGTAAACATTCTCATCTATGATGGTGCTAAAGGTCCTGCAAGAGACAAAGGGCCTCCTGTGAGATGCTGCTAAGTGCTAATCACTTTTATTAAGGAAGACATGGTTCAGCTGTCAGAGTCCTACAGGAAGGCGCCTAAGGACAATGGGCAGCATTTCTAAAGCCTTTCGACTGATTAGGCTGATTCTCCAGGGAACACTGAAGGAGGAACTTGCATTGTCTTGTTCCTGAGAAACTCTGTAGACTCAAGCCCTCAACTGCTTTATCCTGACCTTCACAATATGCTTTTCTATTGATATGATGATTCTCTTAGCAGCAAATTCACTTGAAGTACAATAATGTCTTGATCAACTAAATTAAAAATAGAGGTCGCTTCCCTCTCATGCATTCTGCAAACTACCTTTTGCCCGTTAGCTAGCAATGGTTTCCCTTTCATGTTGCATGACTTTGCAGTTTTGGGGAGCTCTCCGCATCCTCTCTGCACTCTACTTCTGTGATCTGATTTTGGAGTATCACCTCCGTGTTATTTTTGGCTTATTTTCTGGTAGGAAAGAAAATTCCCCGGTTGTCACAGTGAAAAATGTATCCCCTATCAGACAAGAATACAGATGCCCTTTCTTCCTGTGTAAAACTTTTAAGTACCAGTTGGCCACAACATCTTAGAACCGTGACAATCATTTTAAATCACATAATCAATCATTTTTAATCCACTCATTAAGGAGTGACGTGGTAGTAAGTTCCCATGGTAGTAACTTCCAAGTTGGTCATAGATCCTGTAACTGATTGTCCCTTTGAAATCGCTGGTACCTCTCAGGTTTCCTGTTCCTAGAGGTAGGACATCCCTTAAACCTTTTTTCTAAGCCAAATGTAAAGTTCACTAGCTTGACTAACCATTCCCAGTGCCGAAGCCAGATGCAACTGTTTCAGCCTGGAGCAATCTCCTACTTCCATTTTACTCACATCTACCAACAGATAGGCTGATGGAAACTTCAAACTGAATCTAGAATTCAGAGAGCCTCATAGTATTCTGCCCTCTTCTGCCTGCTGAGCTGGAGATCAGGACCTGAGCTGCTCCTGAAGACTAACTCATGACCAGGTGCTTGACTCCCAGCTCTTCATGGATGACTGGTTCTATCATACCCATTGTTGCCCTAGGTAGAAATCCATTCTTTTATTTCTACCATGCATCAATTACTGTCAAGCTATTTACAAGAGAAAACACTATACCTGTCCTCAGGGAGCATACATTCTGGTAGTAGAAGAAGACTATAAAGAGATAAGTAATAATTCAACAATATGCTTCTGGATTATGATAAGTGTCATGAAGAAAGTAAACAGGATGGCCTGATAGAAGATCATGGCAGGGACACTGTGATTGATAAAGTAGTCAGAGAAGATCACGGGTTGTTCAGAGGAGCAAATATAAGGGCAAAGATTGTACAAGTAAGGTTTTTATTGTTTTCTTACTGACATCGTCTAGTACTTGGGCATTCCTCAAACACAGTTACCAAGAAACAGATGGCACTCTTAAGTGGGGGTATTGGGGATTGCTTAATGAGAGACCAAAAATTTGTAGGTGGGATAAAGGAAAACCAAGAAGGGTTAGTGATGGTCCCCCTACCACTTCTAGGCATGAAGGCACAAGGAGGGGGAAGAGTTTTGGGAACTTAGAATGAGATGCTGTAGTTGTAAGAGGGATGTTCAACAGAAGCTACGGCTTAAAAAAGATAAACAGAACCAACCACAGCTGGATCATGTCTTGGCAGAGATAAAGACCCCAAACTTTCCTCCTCCTTTCCAACTTTCCCCCTCTTTTACAACTTTCCCCAGTGCCCCATAATTAGTGAAATTCAACCAGAAGCCAAAGGGCAGGGGTCCTAGATACTGCAGTCCACAGAGATCAGCCTCCCAGAGCACAAAGTCAAGGTGGGGAAGGATGGAAGTGTATATGGAGGGCCAATGGAGAATAACGGTCATAACACAGAATGAGCCAGGTTGACGTTGCTGGATTGCAGTCCACCATTGTTGAAACATGAATTAAAGGAAATATGCAATGGAAGGATTAAGGAAATTAAACCCAACTAATGCACACCATAAAACTGTTCTGGGAAGTCAGAATTTTCATGGTGTAGGGCCACCAACCTGTCTGTCTTAGAAGAAGATACAGAACTCAATAACTAAAGTCTTTCCTGTGAAGTGTCATTCTACAGCAAATCCTGTTATAATGAGATTGCACTGTGCAATATTTTGGAAAAATCGAGGCATTCTGACAATTGCTGTAACAGCAAGCATTCTGAATAAGAGGGCACCAACCATTTGAATGACCGTTTGAGACATTCAAGATGACAAGCTTTAGTAGTTTAAGCTCTGGTTTATCCTGGATGAAATAAAAATTGCCTCCTGGCCTGGTCTTGCATAAATTTGGATTGCAGGTAATAAGTGACAAGATGAATTTTCCTTTCCAATCAAATCACTTGTCACCCTTCAGTCCACCTTCAATTACTTCTGCTATCTTTAGCATGCAAGAGATATTTCTATTTATATACCAAATTATGGGGAACTATTTTGGGGCTAGATAGGAATTTTCTTTTCTTGATTTTTTTTTTTTTGTATCCCCTGAATTTCAAAGTCATACATTTCTGGTTTATCTCAGTTCAAGTCAACTCCACAATTTAGTAAACATTTACTGAATGCTTATTCTGTTTAGACGGAAAAGCTCTAATTCAGCCAGTGTGTTCCACACTTGGATGACTGGTGTTTTAGCCTGGTAGCAGTTGACCTATATTCTCTTTATTCAGTATGATTACCAATTAATACTTGAATTTCGTTCCTTGTGGATATTGAAATAGCATCACCACCTATTCGCCTGAAACTCCATCAATGTGTTTCACCTCTTGGGCACTAGCTGGAACTCTTTAGAGTCATCCATATATTTTTTTTTTTTCCATAGGTTTTGCCAACATGCATTGACTGTGGCCAGCTGACTTACACATTTACTCACCCTGATTATTTAAAATAAAGAGTATAACGGTGGTATTGCAGACTAGCAGGGCTGAGATCCTGAAAGTTGGATTTGCCTATGTTCTGACTCCACCGTGCCGTCCCAGGTACCGTGGAGACACACAGATAAGCCTTGTGCACTTCCCGAATTCAAGGAAATCAGCCTTTTGTGGGAGCATGATGGTACCAAATAAAGCCCAAGGAAGAGGGTAGTGAATGCCTTAATCAGAGAAGAGGAAAAAGTTAAACTAGAGGACTGTCCTAAGGGATAGAGGGAAGAGGTGGCATCAGCGGAGGGCCTGAAAAAGTAGGTAGGATTTTACGGGGAGTAAGTGGAGGGGACGGTGAGTTCAGACAGCAAACACAAGCAAACTCTCAGAACTGGGAAAGGACAGAAGTGTTCAGGGAACGTGAGGACGCTGGAAGTTGCTACTGCTGGGGTCAAGAGAGGGAGGGGGCTGCAAAGGGGCAAGAGTAAGACCAATAGGCTAAAGCAAATCTCAGTGTTAAGCCCAACTCTGCCCCTTAGACGACCTTGGACATTTTACTCAACCTTGTGGAGGCTCCCTAAAGCCTCATTTTTTGAATAGGGAAAATAATAGTGTCTCATAGGATGGTTGGGGGGATTAAATGAGCTGCGGTGTTCATTGAATGCTAATACTCTCCCAGCTTGCCTCATTTTTCTTCTGAAATCACCATACCTCCATAGAAAGCAAAAGAATTCAAATACTGCTTTTTAAAAAATGTATGATAACAGTCAGTGTCTGTTGAGTGCTCAGTGGATGCCGGACACTGGGCTAAGCATTCTGTATGTATCCTCTCTGTGAGTCATGTTCTATCATCATACTCATTTTGTAGATGAGGAAACTGAGGCTTATGGACGTGAAGTAAATGACCCAAGACTCTTATGTGGTAGAGCAGGAATTTTGAGCCGGGAAGTCTGGCTCCATGGTCCATGTTCTTAAACACCACACAGAATTCTGCCCTGTTAAAGTCCATCCATTTATTCAACAGAAATCCGTTGAACACATAGTCTGCGTCAGGCACTGTCAGTGAACCCAAGAGACAAAGATCTCTGGCCTCACGAACCTCTAGGTTTTACAAGAAGAAGGGCAATAAAAAAATCAGCAAGTTGCATAGCATTTTGGGAGGTGATAAGTGCCATGGAGTGAGAAGAAAGCACGAACAGGCAGGAGGGGAGTGTGGGAGGGGGTTAGTATGTTCCAATATGGTGGACCTTCCCTACGGAAGGTTACGGCGCCAAGGTGACATTGAACAAAGACTTGGAGGAACTGAAGGAGAGAGCTTGAGGATGTCCAAGAGACTACAAATGAGAGGGTCTTGAGGGACGAGCAGGCTGGACACGTTGTAGAAAGAGCAAGGAGGTCCACGTGGCTGGCATGGAGCGAGTGAGGAGGAGGGTGATTGGCTAAATCTTGTAACATCTCGTGGGCCCTGTAAGGACGTTGGCTTTTCTAAGCTTGAGCCGGGAGCCATGGGTGGGTTTTGAGCAGAGACATGACATGATCTCACATTATAATAGCATCAGTCTGCCTGTATTTTGAAGACTCAGGGAGCCGTCCGCAGGCACCACCACCCCCTAGGCGAAATGAAGATGGCATAGTGGCAAGAGCAGTGGAAAAAGTGACAAGTGTGATGTGTGATGAAGGTGGAACCGGTAGGGTTTGCTGATGGGTTCCATGTGGGCTGTGAGAGAAATACGGAGTCTGCTGAAGCCAAGGGGTTTTTTAACCCTGGGAACCAGATCTATGGCTCCCCAGTCATTCCACATCTGCCCCCACTAAGCAGCTTACTACACCAAGAAAGGCAAACCTCTCCTAGGACTCTCACTTGGGGATAATAACCTGGGGAGAGTGGAAATACGGCTCAGAGGGACACAGGGGTGCCAGTGTAGAGGGCCAGCAGTGACTGCAAAGTAGGGAACTTTCACTGCTGTGTTGTCACCAAATAGAACAACAGACCGTGTCTTCAGGCTCCTTGGCACGTGCCAAGCTATTCAGTCTGAGAGGATAGTGGGCGGGCGCCGCTGATGGAACGTGGAATATCTATCTGGGGAGTTTTGCTGCCAGTTTTGCTTTAATTACTCAATATTTTTTTTTCAACTACAGAAAATATAAAGGCTTACCTCCTCAGCCCAGCTTGCCCTCGGTGTCTGGGAAAAAGCCATTTCCTCCCACCTGATCTCTCCTACTTCTTCTCTACCCAATGCATGCATATTTTCCTCGAGGAGGAGCCTGGGTTTCTGTACATACTAAGCATGTGGCTGCATAATCTTAGTAGCCAAGCACATCAAATGCCGGTGTTGGACCAGGTTTTTTCACACATCATTAAATGAGATGGTATATACCATTGGCCCTGGGTATCCACAGGGTCTTGATTCCAGAGCCCACGCCCCATACCAAAATCCCTGGATGCTCAAGTGCCTTATATGAAATGGCTAGTGCAGTCGGCCCTCCAGATCTGCAGTTCTGTATCTGCTAACAGGGAGGGCAACTGTATACGGACTTGCTCTCCTGATTACCTACTGTTTGCTCTAAGCCAAGTTACTTAGCCTAGAAGAACTCCTTTCCTTATTTGCCCCATGAGGCCAGGGATAACACCAACCTCTTAAGGTTTTTTACAAAGAGTGGATTAAAACATGGAAATCCCTTAACTCGGGGCCCGGCACCTAAAAAGTCCTCGATATTCTTTGCTGATTTATTATGATTATGGTTATAGTGGTGATTCACCTTATTAATCAGCTTAATTAAATGCCTGGGATTAAGTAGATGCCAAATAAATGTCTATCCATTCTCTTTCTCTCTCAACAAAACTGGGATCAGAATCTTCCAAAACCAGAGCAGTTTGTAATGAAACATGGAGAGAAGTGCACGGTGGTATCAGACAGCAGGGGGAGTTTCAAGAGATGATGATGACTGGGCAGTGGCAGTGAGGATGCTGAAAAGCAGGTGAATCGGAGAGATTTCCAGGATGTAAACTGAACACCACCTGCTGACTGATTAGAAATGAAAAGTGAGCGTGCACACTGTCCACGCTTTCTGCCAAATAACAAAGCTTTTCTGCACATTGCACCTGTTACCTGTTGCCACAGTAATGCTGCATAGTAAACGGCCATAAAGCCTCCATGGCATATAATAAAAATTAATTTCTGCTCTGGATTGTACCGGACAGCCAGGTGGCCCCGGGTCAGCCTCTGCAAACCTCAGCTAGACTTCCTCACACATCTCCAGGCAGGGTCTTCTGGAACCTCGATGGTCAATGATGAGGGGATGTTGACCGGAACGATGGAGTGGCAGTACCATCTCCTCGTCCGGCTGACTCACCGGACTTACACGAGTGCAGCATCATTCCAGGAGAGGAAGCAGAAGCACACAGACCTCTTGAGGCATAGACTTGGATCTGGCCAACTGTCTCTTCTGCCACGTTCTATATGCCAGAGCCAGTCATTGACAACTATTGGCCAGTGAAGCACTGAGGACAATTTGCACTCAATTGCAATTGATTGCACACCAACAAATGCAAGTCAATGCCTGCATGGAAAGGAGAGGGTGCCACCCTCTAACCCTAGTGATGATCACGAGGGCTATTTGTATCCTTCCTAATGACTGGAAAGTGGAGTTTTCAGCTACTTTCAGGCAGGATCCCTGTCCAACCTTCACCGCCATCTAGGAGACCTCCACTCCGCAGAGGCAATCTTGAAAAGCTGGATGCAGATCACACTGGTGTAAATTGATCCTATTTCCCCAGAGCCCTGTTATTTTTGTTCTCATCATTTCTGATTGATCTTGGCAGGATCTGTGAGTCTCTGCTACCCACTAACCCCTAGCTCCCAGATTTCTCTGATCCCAGCCTCTCCGACAAGCTGATTTAGTAATGATTTGTAAACAAACACTTCCATTTATTGGAGGTGTTTCTTTGTAAAGAAATTCAGTGACAAATCCTCACTTAAGTCATTTGTCTGCTTTGGAAAATGGGAATTTTTTTTTTTTAATGGAGGCAGCCCTGGACATACTCGCTGGTAGATGCAGGAATAGGAATAACAGCCTAAGCAGTGTTTCCACTGAGGTTTCACCTAGAATCAAAATGCCATCCTTAAACCAACGAACTGCTGCTTGGTGATTAAATGACTAAACAGTCCATTAAGTGAGTGTGCAGAAACCACCTTCCAAGTAGACTGACTAGGCGGGTCTCCTTACAAGCCGTAATTTTTAGGGCTATGGAAAATCCATCCACCCATCTGCTCAGTGACAGCAGAAACTGACAGCATCCGCATTTATTCCGTAATTAAATAAAGGCTTAAATTGCAAATATCTTTGTTGGCCCTAACACAGAGACTTGCATTCAAATTAATGACATAATATGATTAAATAGGAAGCTAGGTGGATCGATAGACTGACAGTCTGCCATCTGCTTATTTATTTATTCATTCAGTCACCAAATATATTCCGAGCACCTACTTTGTGCCCAGGTCCTTTCTTTCCTCTGCCTTTGCTCTTTAAAAGCATTTTTTCTTTCCTTTCTTGCTCCTTTCTTCCTTTCTTCTTTCATTTTTTTTTTCTTTTTAATCCAAAGTGTCATTATGATGTTAGTTCTAAACTTCGGTGCAGAACTCTCACCAGTTAGAAAGGACCAAGTAAGGATGTCAACCAATGAGCTAGTTAGTCCTGATGCACAAAGTGTGTCTTTTTATTCCAATGCTTAGACATCTTGGGGTCTTGCTGGCACTGGAAGGACCTGCCCCTCCCAGAGTGAGTTAATTCCTAGAGAAAGCAAACAGCTCCCTAAGAGCGGACCTTTCGAATGGAAACCAACCAGTCCAGAGCCCATTCTCCCCAACCACCTCCTTTATGTAGCTCTTACATTCTAAGCCAATATCCCCCCATCCTAACCACCCCGGGCCAGGTAACAGACAACTAAGGTCAGCCCATATGCCACCGAGGCTGCTCACACTACGCAAACCAGCCAATCCTGAGCCTGTTTACCCTGCCCTGTACATTTCTTCCTGCAGGAACGATATAAAGGCTCCTGCCACTTTTCCGCTCTGCTCCTTCTGCATCCTGACTGGTCCTGGGGCTTCCTTTTGTGCCCCTTTGTGAGAGTGACATGCTCCCTGTTTCTGGGTATCAGTGATATTTTAAAACATCTCCCTTCACAACCGTCATTTTTGGGTCTACATGTCTAACCGTATCCAATCCCAGCTGCGTTTTAAAAATCTTTAACATTGGGAGTCAAACAGAAGGTGAGAAATGGCCATTTTTCCGTCTCCCAGATCTTCTTCCCAGACTCCCACGGGAGTCAGATCTGACCGCCACAATATTACAAAAATGAGCTCACAGGATACTTACTGGTGACAAAAAATATATATAGCCAAACCAAGAGATGCATTAGGAGATGCTTCGTACCCAACACCTGAGTTTCCTGACCTTCTTACCCCATGCAGGCAGAGAGCAGCGATGTGCCGAGTGTCGGTTCATCATCTCTCTACACTGAAAGGTTGGGAGAGAGAAAAATGGAACACGACATGTCCCTGCCCTGAAGGGGACCACCTGCTGGTGCGGGAGAGGGCCAGTACACGAGATAACAGCTGTAAGCGTATTACAGCCCCACACAACACTCGGGCAAGCCGCTGGTACAGCGAGGTCTTATACTGGATCTTGAAGGATGAGCAGGAGATGACTTAAAAAAGGTCAGGCTGGCGATCTCAGAGAGAGGAGCATTATTTCTTTGCAAGAATAAAAAGTGTGGGAAAGGGTACGTGGAGTTGGTTTTTAGAAACCTGACAGTGTCTCCGTGGTTTTACATTTTTCCTTAGCTTGTATTTTCTCCATCTGCCGTCCTGCCGCATCAGCAAATCGCCAAGAGTAGGGCAGAATCGTGGCGTTGCAATGTGTCAGTCTCGGGAGAGAAATCATCCCTGGGGATCGTGAGTTTGCAGGTCTGGGGAAAGATCCTCCCCTCTGTCCAAAGCTCAGACACTGTCTCAAGGGTCTGGGGTGGGGGTGGGGGGTAGGCAAGAGAGAGGCAGCAAGGTGCGTTTGCATGTGTCTGGCCCTTTAAGAGTCACTGGAAATAATACCAAGGAGAGAAAAAGGAGCTGCTGGATTTTTAGCAGCTGATTTATACCCCACCATTACTGCACTTTATTCTTCACCAAACTGGTATATGTCCAACCCAAAATAATGGAAAATGAGGGTGGGAGTGCGGGGGGGTAGCATTCTCAAGATGCCAGTTATTAAGCACAGCAAAGATATGTTTGCAGTGGTCCAGATCTTTGACATTCACTGATGTTCACCAGTTTCCAAACTCCAAAGGTTTGCAAAATGTAGCCCTCTTGACAGACTTAAGGCGCTCCATCACTTTCAAATTGCCCCACCCTGTCCAGACCCAAACGCTACTCATCTCCAAAGGAAATGGCTCTTGAGAATCTGAAGATGGTTCTACATCACTCTGCAGGGCAAGCATAGAAGTAACTGGGGCCCCTGTGTTTGGCGTCGGGCAGGCATGCGGCAGAGCGTGCCATAAATAAAAACCCCGCGTCTGACCGTTGGCCAAACCTCAGCGAAGTCTGTTTTCAGCTGAGTAAAGGAAAGCCATGCCAACCTTCCAACACGTTCTTCTGGGAGAGGGAAAATGAGCAAAATGTCTCCACTAAGTAAACAAAGCCCGGATTAGTGAAGGAGTTGCCCCCTTCCCTATGAGCCCACGAACAGAGATGTACGCTGCTTTTCTTAAAATGTGAAAATAACGATCCTTACTTCCTGCTTTGGGGTGAGCAGTGTCTCCAGCTAAACAGCAGTCAGGGTTTAAGGTCTTTTCAGGCACTTGTCCACCAGAGGGGCTGAAAGGCCTTTGGTTCTTCCCTGGCACTTGTTTACTTGTTAATGTTTTTAGACTCTGAGGATGCTCTAAGTGGAAGAGACCTTAGCGATCTCCTTTGCAGAGAAGAGAAGCGCACACACGGGCAAAAACATTCAGAAGATGAATC
Source organism: Camelus dromedarius (assembly GCF_036321535.1). Lineage (NCBI taxonomy): Eukaryota > Metazoa > Chordata > Mammalia > Artiodactyla > Camelidae > Camelus > Camelus dromedarius. The sequence goes on from NC_087452.1 coordinate 23,327,532, forward strand.
ATCATTCTGAACGTTTACCAAGCATTCATTACGTGCGAGACACTCTGATAAAAGCCTTCTATGGCAACTCTCTGAATCCTCACAACAATCCTGTGGGAGGCGGTCTCTCATGGCCCCCAGTTTAGAGAGGCTAAGGAACTTGTCCAGAATGATGCAGCTCAGAAGGGGAGGAGCAGGGATTCAAGCCAAGTTCCACTGGCCCAAAGACCTCTGCCCTACAACCGCAGTGCCCAATCCCACAGGGGTGCTCTGAGGATTGAAGAAAATGACACGAGCAGGGCTTACAGAACAATGCCCTGCCCGTGGTAAATTCCTCAAAAAGGTTAAATACCATGGTTGATTTTCTGTTATTATTAATTGACTTAATGTCTTCCGATCTCCCTTGGAATAATGTGAGTTGAGAGGGGTCTACCAGAAGTTAGCTTTGATACTACACCTGTCACCCTATTGGCCAATTTAACCTCTCAGAGATGCAAGCACCCATTCCACAGCCCAGATAAGAGGCGATCACCATACGCTCCATGTACCTCAGTCGTTTGGGACTAAACTGAAGAAGACAAGCAGAAATTATCTTACCTATGTGCAGATACTGACTACTATGTATAAAACAGATAAACGACAAGTTTCTTCTGTACAGCACAGGGAGCTATATTCAATGTCTTGTAGTAACCCATAATGAAAAAGAATATGAAAACAAATTTATGTATGTATACACATATGACTAAAACATTACACTGTACACCAGAAATTGACACAACATTGTGAACTGGCTATACTACAATTAAAAAATAAATTTAAAAAAATTATCTTACCTAAATATGGAAATAATGAGAGCGATCAATCATGATGACCTACTATGTACTGGAATTTTATATACTTTCTGATCCTCACCACCTTAAAAGTAGACATTACTATCCTATTTTATAAATATAAACTCTGAGGTTCAAAGATCCGCCCCAGGTCACATTGCTAGAAAGTGCCTAAGACAGGTTCTGAATCCTGCTTTTTCTGAGCAAAGCACACATTATATCATATATATGCTTCTCCCTTAGACAGTGATTCTCAGCCCTGACAGCCCTGGGGAGGCTTTAAAACTATCAGTACTCAGAACCCGTCCAAAACAATTGAATCACTGCCTCGGGGGGGGGGGGGGAGGGAAAACCCAGGCACCTGTGATTTATAAAGCCTTCCAGGTGGGTCTGCTGCTCTGTCTGGACTGAGAACCCCTTATCTAGACTCTGCTATCTTCTGAGATGTGTAAAATGAAGAATAACTTACAGCAATATATTTCCTGTTACGTAGTCCATTCATTAGTTTAAAGTAGCTTAAATGAAGGCTCGTTCGCATTATTTACTCCCGGAGCTAATTTTCCCTGCTTGGAAAGTCATCCATCCACATTTGGATGAAGAATCTCACGACACTTTTTTTTCTAGATTATGAGCCATACAGTTGTTTCCTGTGATTTTTTTTCAATCACAACGTATTTTTGAGAGCCCCCCTTTGTGTCTTTATTGTCACTCCTGAGAGACATAAAAAAAAAAAAAAATCAGCCACTGTTCCTCCCAACGAGCTTGGGGTCATCACTGCAACAAATATTGATTGAGTTTATTGACCTGGGCCATCTGGTATAAAGCAGCAAATCGTGGATGTGTAACTCCTGCATCTCAGCACCTAGAGTCTGGTACAGCGATAGGAGCTGACATGCAAACTGGTAAATAAATATGTAATTACAAATTATGGTCATTGTCATGACGGAAATAAACAGAGAGGGGTCTCCTTTAGATTGGGTGGTCAGCGGTCATTTCCATGAAACGGCTTCAAAATCCTGAGGTTGTTTGATAGTTGTCTGGTGTATTCAGGAGAGTTAATTTTAGAACAACGAATCTACCCAGGATGTCTGACTCTTTCCCTCGGGATAATGTTTTTGAGCTGCATCCTGTTGTTAAGTGTATCCACAGTTTCTTATTATTTGCTAAGCAGAATTCAACTGTATGAATACACCCTTGGTGATGTTTATGCACAAGAAAGTTTAAGAATCCATTGATTGTACTTGCCAGAAATCTTGGCCCACGGTATTGCCCTCGGTAGGCATTCAACACACATTAGCTGATTGGATGAATTTTGATGATCACGGATAAGACCTATAATTCTCTCTCTTAGTTCTCTCTCCAGTGTCCCCAACCACAATATTCATGTGACGGCTGTTTTTTTTTTTTGTTTTTTGTTTTTTTAATATAAAGTAGATGTTAATTTGAGCCAACAAAAAGACAGAAGCAATTGAGCATTTTCACACAAGGCAAATGGTTCACTCAAGGGGTCACATTATCAGCGTCAAACCTGTTTGTTCTCAGGATTCTTTAAAATCAGATGTGTCCAGTGCAGACAGACGTTGCCTCATTCATCACCATGTCCATGTCTATGTCCATGGCTGGTTTTGACTCTTTAGCTTGGATGTTAATTAATTACACAAAATTCAGATGTGCTGAGAGGTGAGGATGATACCCTAAGTTCCTAGGAAAGCGTGGTCCCTCTTTATTCGTCTCTGCTTCCACTACAGCCCGAGTCACAGCACCTAGCATCCAGTTGGTGTTCAGTGAAGGTTTCTGGAATTGAACTGAATGTAGACAAATTGCTTGGATACCAAATACGAATGTGCACAATCTGTTTATCCATAATCATTACTTTGGGAACGTTCAAAGAAGCCCTTCCCCAGCCTGCCTTTTAACGCAGGGCACATTTCTGAGCTGAGACTAATGTTCCGCAGAATGTCTCCCACGAAACCAGACTAACATTTAAAACAGTTAGTATGCCAGAAGCAGCCTGGGCAATGTCAGCGTGGCTTGCGATTACGAGCTGGTCTACATGAAGAAAACAAGCTCCCTTTAATAAACTGGACTGTATACTGGCTGCAGAAACCTATTAAAACAAAGGGAGACTGGCTCGATGAAGCTGAGAGGCTTGGACATATTGTTGCCGATTAAAATTTATACATTAATTATAGGATAAAGCCGTCAAGAGGGATTCCATTTTGATAGAAGGCAGCTAGAAGATAGTTGTTGAGTATATGAACTCTGGAGTCAGAATTACATCTTCTGCACCCTAGCTGAGACCTGGGAGGATCCGCCTAACCTCGCTGACCCTTAGTTCCCTGACCTACAGAGAAGTGTTGATATTAACAGCCTCACTGGGCTGTACTCTGATTGAATTATATCATGCATTGTATAATGCCTTCTTAGGTAAGCTGTGGATGGAAATTCAGCACATCCCCATCATCTTAGAGCTTATTAGAAATGCAGAAACTTAAGTCCAACCCCATACCTCCTGAATCAGAAACCCCATTTTAGCAAGATCCCAAGGTGACTCGCACACCCATTAAAGTGTGAGAAATGCGGATCTTAAAACATGTTACACGTGCCAGGCATGCAGGAAATGCCTGGTAAATATTTGCTACTAGTATTGTACAGAAAATTTTAGGAATATAACTAAAATACAGTGCTACCTCCTCCCAAGGGATAGTCAGATGCATTTCTTTACCGTATTGCGTATGTCTTTTATCTTCCTAGGATTGTTCACCGTTGCAAAGATCAATGGTCTTTTCACATATGACATTCTGTGTAAACCCTGACCTTCTTAATTTTGATGATCATTTGTACAACCAGGGTTGAACAGTCGATACTGATCACCTAAAAAGCAGGCTAGGTTTCTCTGTGTATTTCAAACATACAGCTTTATCAAAACCGGCAGGCTGATGCCCAGATGAAATTGTTAATTGACCTTCTCTCCCGCCTCACACCCATGGACAGATGCATCTTTTTAAATGGATTCTTCACACGCTGACAGCTTGGTTGCCAGTTTCCACACCTATAATTGACAGAAAAAGATGCAACATAAGGGAAAAAATTGTAAAAATTTTAGGAGGCAATCATTTCCAGTTTCCTTGAGCCTATGTTAACAAAGATGGGAGACAATGTGTATTGGGTGAGGGGACAGCAATGTTTTCTTCCTGGATTTTTCCCCTTTACATCAGTACACTTGTGTGTGCTCTCTGGAAACCTCTAAGAGAAATAAGTAGCTCCATCTGTGTCTTTAAGGATCCTCCATCTCCCCTGAGTAGGAGCTGGGAGCACAGCAAAGACATTGCACGCCCTGTGAGCTTCCAATGAAAAGTACAAACAGTCGACACGTCCCTCCAGCCTGAGAAGAGATGTTCTCCCCACTGGTCACCGTTCTGGTCCCTACACTCCACACAGTCGCTCCTGCTTCCCTGTGTTAGGGCCCAGAATATTAGCACCAACACTCCCTTTGCCTTCAATGCTCTTCTCCTAAGTATCTGTTTGACTCCTCTCCTCTATTTCTTCAGGTCTCTCTGAGATGTCTCCTTATCCGCAAGGCCTTTCCTGATTACCCTTAGTGAAATAGCTCTCTCTCTCCTCTGACCCCTGCCCTAATGGATCATCCAGTCTGGTAAGAGACAGATATTAATCAAAGAATCATGCAAATATATATCCTGAAGGACCTATAATTCAAAAAGATACATGCACCCCAATGCTCATAGGAGCCAAGACATGGAAACAACCTAAATGGCCATCGACAGGTGACTGGATAAAGAAGTTGTGGTATATTTATACAATGGAATACTACTCAGCCATAAAAGAGAATGAAATAACGCCATTTGCAGCAACATGGATGAGCCTGGAGATTGTCATTCTAAGTGAAGTAAGCCAGAAAGAGAAAGAAAAATACCATACGAGATCACACATATATGGAATCTAAAAAAGGGGGAAAAAAGGACACAAATGAACTTATTTGTGAAACAGAGACAGACTCATAAACATAGAAAACAAACTTATGGTTACCAGGGGAAGGGGGTGGGAAGGGGTAAATTGGGAGTTCAAGATTTGCAGATACTAACTACTGTATATAAAATACATAAACAACAGGTTTCTTCTGTCTGGCACAGGGAACTATATTCAACACCTCACAGTAACCTATAATGAAACAGAATACAAAAAGGAATATATGTGTGTATATGTATGACTGAAACATGATGCTGTACACCAGAATTTGACACAACATTGTAAACTGACTAACTACAATAAGAAAATAAAACACATACAAAAAAAGAATCACGCAAATAAATTTAAACTTAGCACTAAGGACTGAGGGAAGGCAGGCCCAGCCCTAGGAGAGTAGATCAAAAAGGAGGACTGACTTGATTGGAAGAATTGGAGACAGTTTTCCCCAGGAAGTGAGAGTGGAGCTGATCATTGAAAAACAGGATAACAAAAGAATGGTGCTGAGATTTAAAACAGCCTTGAACATTTATCAACTACATATACAGAGGCTGAGTGCAACATCTCAAGGTTCTGTTTGCCTTCAATAGTCTCCATTATTTGCACTAGTATCCACAAAACACACACACACACACACACACATACACATTTTGCTTTCTAGCTCTTATGCAACCTGAGGTGTCAGCTATAATTTCTTTTTCTTACGGAAGATGTTCCTCATGCACCTTAAGTAGGTCAAGGTCTCCAGTTTTATGCTGTTGTCCTCACATCCTCTCGGCAGCCTTGGTGACAGATTTTTCCCCTCCTTTCTTGGTAAGGAGTACAATGAGATGATACAGGCTTCACACACCTTGCACCACATGAATATACAACAAGCATTAGCTCTCAGTGCAGGGGTAGATCTATGAACTCACCAGAAATCCTTTGGAAAGGGCCTGAATTAAGAACTCAATTTTAAGTCATTAAAAATAGGGTCTCAGTAGAACTCAGGTATATGTACCACGGAAATGAATCATTCTACAAAGACCATACCACCGGCGGCTGCTGAGACAAAGAGCAGAACTTAAAAAGGGAAGCCATAATTCCCTCGGGGGCTATGGGACCCAGTGGATCACCTCTCCTCTTTCAATTTGAGAGCGTGTTTGGTTACTTAGTAATTGTGTGTTCTGGCCATTCCACGGTAAAAATTCCAACGTTGTGAGAAGGAAATCTGGAAATGCAGATTATTCCTCAGAAAGCACTTGTCACACAAACCACCCAGGACCTCAGAGAATTGCTTCTTTAATTGATATTTGTGTTTTTTTAATTTAATGAACGCTGACAGAGAAGCTGCCATGTGGTGTATACTTTGCACATCCTACCTCGTGGGAATCGTTATGACAGCCCCGTGGGGAATGTGCTGTTGCTATTCCCAGTTTCCAGATAATGGAATTGAGGCTGTTTTTGCTCTGCTTTGCTGATGTATATACAAAGCATATAGGTAAGACAAACCATGATGCACTGAAGGAATCCAAGGAAACTGGGTGTCCCCAGAGGGAAGAAGCAGAGAAGAAGATCTATAAAGGTCAGATCTCGAGCTAAGTTAAGCAGTTTGAATTTATCTTGAGGAAAATTAGAAGCTACTAGGGGATTTTAAAACAGAAGACTGATACGATGTTATTGCAGTTTTATAGCACATCAGCTAAAAAATCTTTTTGTTGAAAGCAAAAGAAAATCCGGTCCAAACTGGATTGGTTCATGTCATTGTGAACCAGGTGAGCTTCAGGTGAGCTCTGATCCAGGTGTTCAAAAATATGTTACCAGGACTCAGTCCCTCTCTTTCCGTTTCTTAACTGTGATTCCTCATTGCTGGATCTGTTTTGGGCAAGTCTCACTCCATGTGCTCTCAACATAAATGTCAACCCTTTTTAGAGTATATGATTTCTTATCTACATCCGGTGGGGGAGAGAGGGTAACTGCTTCTCTAACAGCTTACAAGAAATGCCTTTAAATTCAACCTCTGCCCTGATTTGGTGAGGTGCCCACTTCTTATACAGGCTACGGGAACAGTCCTCCAACTGGTATAGGCCTGGGTCACAAGATCTACATCTGGAGCTGGCGGTGAGATCAGCTTCACCCAGATACACTCAGTTAAGATTGGAGAAGTCCCAGAGGAGGTTCAGAATCCCGGCTTAATGTGACATTTTCGCTCTTAAGGAAGAAGTTGTCCACTCTACGTGCCCCATGACAGCAGCAGGCCAGGGGTGTGGTTTTCCTGCTGGATGTCTGATGCCGTGTGGGCAAAGCTTCAAGTTTCGATGTGACTCCAAAGGAGAATTTTATTTTTTATCCCATCTATTTTTGGGCAAGAAAATTCATGTTCTAAAAGAAGATAAATATGTAAGGTGATGTGATGCGTTAATTAACAACAGGAGCTGAACCTTTTCACAGTGCTTATGTCTCTCAAATCTCCATAATGTATGCTTTAAATTTCTTACAATTTTCTAGCTCAATTATACCCATATGCCTACTGAATGTTTTGTTGAAAAGGAGTATTTTCGGAAGTAATAAGTGTCCTGCACGATCCTGTGGTTGGTTAGCCAATGGTTCAGTCAAGGGCAGAGGGAGCGAAGAATGGTACAAAGCAAAGGGAAAGTAGGTTGGATATTTTTCGTCATTTGTACTAGTCAGGAGAAGAAATTCATCAACGTTCCCTCAAAATTGTAGCCATGGCCAAAAGAGACCTTCCATCATTTTCCATCACCATAATTGGCTGGCCCTTTCTTACTGGCAGTAACAAGCTCTATGTTGGGAGCTCACAGCAAAAGGAGCTACCATTCTCAGCTCTTACAAGAAGCAATAAATTTCAACAGGAAAAAAAAAAAAAAAAGAGTATTTCTGTAAAACAAAACCAGCAAATATCTCCAACTAGGGGAGTTAGGTCTGAAAGAAAACTAGAGAAATTAAAGTTTGAGTTTCAGACTGTGAATAACATATTTTATTTTCCATGATTGATTTTTGCCGGTTAATTAGAATGATACCTTATTGACTGTACCTTTTTATCTTTCTCAACAACAACAACAGAAATTATATTTCCTTGTGGTATTATTTCTACTTTTATGCTTGAACACTTTTCATCGCAGCATCTTGTAGAAACTGGCAATTAATAAAACAGATTAAAATGAAATCTTGACAGAACACTTTCTAGAAGGATCCAAACTCTTGGATTGAGATGTTTAAAAGAAAAGAAATAAAGCTTAAAGTGATCGTCTTCACAGTTTTGATATTATATTTTAGTTTATGCCCTCATGCCAAGTAAAATAGAGGAATCAAGATACAAGGGCAAAATAAACAGATTGCACCAATTTTATTGCACCTTGATGTTAAGAACATCTGCTTGATGAGGCTATAAAATTCATATTTAAATCCCACTAGACTAGAACATTAGACTGAGGAGAACGGGGATGGTTCTGCTTATTTCCACTCTATCAGTGTCTTGCCCATAATAAGAGTTTAAGAAATTGGTTGAGCAGATAAATTTAAGATGAGGAAACTGATGTTCTATGAGTCAATTGAGTAAGCAAGTCTTAAAGCTATGAGAGGATCAGAATTATGCCATGGGTCTCTTAATCTGCCCCAACCCAATGTTCTATTATCTAATTAGAATAATAATAAGAGATAACATGCCTGGACATACTAGTGTATCCTCAGCATCATTTCCCCTTCTGCCTTCCCATCAGCTTCCAATTTTCATTGGAGATCCAAGGGATCTTAAAAATCTGACTCCATTCTCAGCTCCGGGAGCGCCTGACCTAAGTTAAGCCAGTCAAGGCATTCCACCTTCTGGTTGCAGTGATTGGTTCAGAGTAGGGATGTGACCCAGGCCAATCCAATTAGGTTGACTCTCAGAGCTTTAACAAGAAAAGCTCTCACATATGCTTTCTTTCTCTAGATAGAAGGGGGTATCTGTGTGTGTCCTAGAACTCCCACAGGGATGGGCAGAATAAGGGCGGTGGCAGGTGCGGTCCTTTTTGTCATCATGTTGGAAGCCATTCAGATGAAAATACAGATTCACCTAGAGGGTGTAACCAAGAGAATTAAAGGAACCAGAACCAGAGTCCACTGTAAATCTCCAGACTAATCCACCCCTAAAAGTTTGACTTACCTTAGAAAGTTCTTCCATGTGAAACAACACATTTCCCTTTGTTGTCTGAGCTGAATTTGGGATGGAAAAGGAGTGAAGACCAACGCAGTGATATCTGCAGCGCTCTTAGCATGTGCAGATATGGTGATAAGTACTTAACATACAATAGTTTATTTAATCTTTGCAACATTTATATGAAGTAGTAATTGCGTTATCCCATTTACAGATGAAGAAACTGAGGCTCAAAAAAAGCTACATGATGTGCCCGATTACAGAGCTAATAAGTGGGGAACTCTGGCTCCAGAGCTCAGGCAGTTAACTGCTGTTCTATAATCCCTAAAACACACTGCCTCCTTTCAGACCCTCTCTCCCACTCAGGGCCTTTTAATCTGTATTTCTTCCTGCTTAATTAAGAAGGTTGTTCCTGTCATTCATGTCTCAGGTCAGTTAACACCTCTGAAGTGGCCTCCTCTGACCACTTTATCTTAAAGTAGGACCCTTGCAGGAACTCTGTGTCCCATCACCCTGTTTGTTTTCTTCAGTATATTCTTCTCATTGCGTGTTTATCCCCCACTGGAATGTAGACTCTGCGAAGGCAGAAACCTTGTTCACTCCTGTATTTTCTGTGCCCTGCCAAGAGCTTGGCATGGGTTGGGCACTCAATACACACATAATATTTTTGAATGAATAGATACCTCAATTAATTAGAAATAATTATAATTATACGTTTCCTTCCTTCTGCTGCCTTTTGGGGGTTTTGCTCTTCTTTTTCTAATTCTTTCAACTGGTGGGTTAGATTGTTTATTTGAGGTTGTTCTTCTTTTTTGAGGAAGGCCTGTATCGCTATAAACTTCCCTCTTAGCACTGCCTTTGCTGTGTCTCATATATTTTGTGTGGTCGTGTTTTCATTTTCATTTGTCTCAAGGTATTTTTTAATTTCAACTTCGATTTCATCATTGACCCATTGGTGTTTTAAATAGCATGTTGTTTAATCTCCATGCTTTCCTTTTTTTCTCCTTTGTTTTTCTGTAGTTGATTTCTAGTTTCATGGCATTGTGGTCAATAAAGATGCTTGAGATAATTTCTATCTTCTTAAAATTGTTGAGGCTTCTTTTGTGCCCAAGTACATGATCAATCCTAGAAAATGTTCCATGTGCACTTGAAATGAATGTATATCCTATTTGGGGGGGGGGGTGTAATGTTCTGAGAATATCCACCAAATCTGATTTTTCTACTGTATCATTTAATTTCTCTGTTGCTTTATTTATTTTCTGTCTGGAATATCTGTTTAGTGATATTAATGTGGTGTTAAAGTCTCCGATGACGGTTGTAATCCCATCAATATCCCCCTTTATCTCTGTTAGTAATTGTTTTATGTACTTAGGTGCTCCTATATTGGGTGCATATATATTAACGAGTGTAATATCCTCATCTTGTATCACTCCTTTAATCATTATAAAATGTCCTTCTTTATTTTTCTTTATGGCCTTTGTTTTAAAGTCCATTTTGTCTGAAATCAGTACTACAACACCTGCTTTTCTGGCTTTTCCATTTGCATGGAATATCCTTTTCCATCCTTTCACTCTCAATCTATATGTGTCCTTCTCCCTAAAGTGGGTCTCTTGTATGCAGCATATTGAAGGTTCTTGCTTTATTATCCAGTCTGCCACTCTGTGTCTTTTGATAGGAGCATTTAGATCATAATCTCACTCCCATTAATGTATATTGACAAAATAAAACAAGGATGGAGAGCAATAGAGAGAAAGAGAGACACTGTAGAGCCCTGGGGACCAGGAATGCTGGTAGATTGGTTTGTTTTGCTGTGACACTCAAGCAGCTTGATGAGTCAGCAGGTCTCCATTCATCTGTGAATATCCAAGTTATCATTTTAAATGTCCTCTGTACCCAGTCATATGCCTGGCTGCCCAAACAGCTATTTAAGGGAAGAGGGGAAGGAGTTGACTCCAGGCTGTGTGTGATTCATGAGCACAAGGAGACTGAGTGGAAGGAAAATGGAATGAAAATGAATGATTAACAAGATCAGCTCTTGGCCAGGTCCGTGTAAACTCTGAGGGCCTCTCTTTAGTATGTTCCTCCCTTACAGCCCACTTCTGCTAGAGCAGTCTTGGAAAAAACTCTTAGCCTACAGCTGTGCGCTGCAACACATCCCCCCAAGCCCACTCAACTTCAGAACCACTGTGATGGACAGTTCCACATACATTGCCCATGCCCCACCTCCAAAGCATGCCTGGGGAAGTCTATCCACTTTTCTGTCTCTGAAGGCGAATTGGCCCTAAAATGTGGGGTAGTGTCCCAGAGCCATCCTCAACCAGTGAAGGATGGAAGCCAGAAGTCAGTAGTGCCCAGTCTCCCATTCGTACAGTTCAGAATATTGAGACTCAGAGAGAATAACTTGCTTGCCCAAAGCAAAACTAGCAGGTAATCTAAGATGTGACTTTAACCCAGTCTTATGATTCGAAATCTTAAAATCTTTCCCTAGCCCAGGCAGCCTCAGCAAGAAAGAAGCTCATGAGACAACCAGATATTTTTAGAACTTGAATACTACTGTTATTAGTCTACTGAGTTCTATAAATTTCCTACTGACTTGCAAAGTAATTTTGAGGGACAAAGATCTGGTATGTAGAACTCAATATATGTTTTTTTCAATGTATAGATAAATGATTGAAAAGATGAGTAAGGGGAAAATGGAAATACTTCCTTATTGATTCCCTAATATTGCAAATTAAAACTAAAATGATTAACTCATGGTGACAACTACCATTATAGCAAGAGACTCAAATATGTTTAAAAAAAAAAAAAAAAAAAAAAAAAAGATTGCAGACCAGAGCTGGAACCTTACCACTTACTACTTTTGGGATTTTGAGTAACTCAACTTACAGGGTTATGCAGAGAATTAAATGAGATAATATTTTCCCCAATATCTAGGGCAATTTCAGAAATATAGTAAGCGTTCAACAAGGAGATGTTTTAATTAATTAATTAAAATATATTATGTGCTTGTTCTATGCCAGTCACTGTGCAAGTCACAGGGGGAACCAATGAAAGTCAGTACCTGCCCTCAACGAGCCCACAGCCTGTGGGGGAGCTGTGTTTATAAATCAAAAGGCAGATGTGAAGTGCTCTTGAGTTGTGAATGTCCCCTGGCCACGTGTTACAGGAAATGTGCCCCTCGTGGCCTCATCACTCTCCTATGGGTTCCAGGAAAATCACACTCAGCCACTGTTTTGTTCAGGGTTGTGTATGAATCATGATCTGTGCTAGGTTTCTTTGTCCCTTTCTCGTTTTGGATCAGTCTGTATTTATCAAAGCCAGCTGACTCAGGAAAGAAGTGGAGCACAGAGTCAAACAGCTAGAGAATTTCCCACACTCCCCAGCTGTGGACTCTCAGAAGAGGAGTGTGTTCTAAATGGACAGAGCCAGAGGTCCTGAGTTTTAACTGCTTCCTGTCCTATGGCTAACATAAACAGCAGGTATGACTCCCAGCTCATGAGCTTAGCTGGGAAAAAAAAAAAAAAGAAAAAGAAAGAAAAGAAACCACAAAACAAAAATTTTAAAATCCCTGTATTTGTTTATCTTTTTTTAAATTCACTTGGTTCTAATTCAGAGTCCACACCTCCTGGCTAACTGGCGGTGGACGGGCTACTAGAGAATTCCCTTCCTAGAGATGCTGGACATCCTGGACGCTCTGTAACATCACAACCTCAGGGAAGCTTCTCTGATCATGAACGTTAACCTGCACTGGTTACTACTGAGGGTCCACGGTGCCTGCAGCCCACACCATCCCTCTAGTTCTGATGGCACCAATTCCTTAGAGCCGTGCTTGGGGCCTGAGACCTTTGGGAAGGCTGGGCCTTCTAGTGTCTTGAGGGATCCAAAGCTCTCATTCCCCTTGGCCGTCTGGACGTCTTCCAAGGGCACTTCCAGGGACAGCTCAAATCTCTGCTGCTTAGGGTACACAGACACATACACACACATAACTGTCTCCAAAACTCCCCTTTTTCATCCAAAGTCAAAATGCTCTTCTTTCTACTCTTGTTTCCCTCCCTCTCCTCTCCCTGCCAAAAAGAGGTCTAGTATCATCTATTCAACCGACCAAGACTTTTGAGATCAAAAGCCCCAAAGGGATCTAACTGTCCCTTCTCTTTTTTCGTTTGCTTCTAACCCTTCCCAGAGGCAGGAGAGCAAGCCTTGTTGCTTATTTGGGTGAAGGAAAGGAAAAGAAAAATCCATGGGGGAACCACGTACATCAACGTGTCTGTAGCTGATTCGACCATAGCTCTGTGCCACTTGGCTTGCAGAGCAGTGAGCAGGGTAGTCAAGTCGGGTTTTGCCTAGCTAAATGTCTGATATCATATATCAAAGGATGACAACCATCTCGTAATAGCATGTGTTTATAGATAATTAGAAGTTAGACATAAAAGGAAATTGCTGCTGCAATGTTTGTATTTGAGCAGAATTGATTAGGGTGAGCTGTGAGAAAGACAAGCCTGCAAGAATGCATCGCAAGCCATCCAGTGCCTTTCCCCAGAGAGCCTAAATTGGCATCCAACAGCACACAGGGGGAAGAGATGCCGCTACAATAGCCATCATTCACTGGGCGTTTACTGTATGCCAGTAACTCTGTAATATTATCATATTTAAACTTCCCAAAAAGGTGAAATGTGAGGCCCATGTGGGAAAAACATTCGTTACTTTCACTGCCCCAGCCCACAGTCATAAACAGTGCCTGGCACATTATAGGTGTCCCATATGTATTTGTTAAAAGAATGAATAGACGGAATTATCTGAATTATCTCCACTTTATAGATTAAAAACTGAGATTTGGAGAGGGGGAGGGCAATCACATAGGAAAAGAGAGAGAATTTGGACCTAGATCAGCACCAAAGATCCTACTCTTTCCAGTCTAAATCCTGGGAATTGACCAAGGAAAATGATTCAAATTATGAAAATCAGAAATGAAATGGGAACATCTTCATAGAAATGAAGAAAATTGTAAAGAAATGGTATTTAAAAATAAACTGTCTGCCAACAAATCAGATAACCTAGGTGAAATGAACAAATTCTTGGACACAAACTATTGAAGCAGACTCACTCAAAAAGAAAAGGAAAATTTGACTAGACACATAGCAAGTAAAGAGATCGAGCTAGTAATTTTAAAACTTCCTCAAAAAAGAAGCCCAGGCCAAGATGGCTTTCCTGGTAAATTCTTCTAAACATTTAATGAAAAATTAGTAACAATTCGCCACAAACTCTTCCGAAAAAAATGGAAGAGGAGGGAACGCTTTCCAACCAGTGCAACCCTGATACAAAATCCTGACAAAGACATCAATCACAAGAAAAGAAAATAACAGACCAGAATCTCTTAGGAATAGAGTCACAAAACATCCATCAACCAAATACTAGCAAACTGAATCCAGTAGCATCAAAAAAAAAAAAAAAAAAAGATTCAACCAGACCAAGTTAGATTTATCCCAGGAATGTAAGTTTGGTTTAACATCTAAAAATCAATGTGAAAACATCGTATCCATGGAATAAAAAAAAAACACACCATAATTATCTCAATAGATATAGAAAAGGATTTTAAAAATCCAGCAACCTTTCATGATAAAAATGCACAATGAACTTGGAATGCAAGGAAACTTCTTCAACCTAATAAAACCCACAGCTAACATCATACTTAACAGGGAAAGACTGAATGTTTTCCTCTAAGATCAGGAATGATACAAAGATAGCCATTCTCATCACCTCTATTCACCATTGTACTGAAGATTCTAGCCAGGCCAATTAGATAAGAAAATGAAATAGAGGGCATTTCTATTGGAAAGGAATAAATTAAGCTACCTCTGTTGGCAAACTGAGTGATCTTATATATAGATAATCTTAAGAAACCCACTAAAAAACCAACTGTATTCCTACACACTAGTGTAATGGACTGAATATTTGCATTTCCCCAAAATTCTATGTTGAAGCCCTAAGCCCCAATGTGATGCTATTTGGAAGTCGGGTCTTTGGGAAGAAATAAGGTTTAGCTATGCTCATAAAGGTAAAGTCCTTGTGATACAATTAGTGCCTTTATAAGAAAAGACCCAAGTGCTCCCCTCCACCCTCTCTCTCTTTCTCTCTCTCTCTCTCTCTTCCGTGTGAGGATATAGCAGGAAGGCAGCCATCTGCAAGCCACAAAGGATCCTTATCAGACCCTGACCACGCTCGCACTCTGATCTCCAACTTCCCAGCCTCCAGAACTGTGACAGATAAGTGCCTGTTGTATATGGTATTTTGTTACGGCAGCCCAAGCTAAGACAAATAGCAGTGAATAATCAAAAATAAAATTAAGAAAACAATTACTTTAGAATGACATCCAAATGAATAAATCACTTAACAAGAAATTTTCCAAAAGCTGGGCAAAATATATCCTCTGAAAACTACGAAACATTGTTGAAAGAATTGAGAGAAGACCCAAATAAATGAAAAGACATTTTGTGTTCATGAACCAAGAAGCAATGTTGTTAAGATGACGATACTCCCCGAATTGATCTACAACTTTCACACAATCCCTATCAAAATCTCAGATGTCTTCTTTGCAGAAACTGACAAGCTGATTCTAAAATTCATGCAGTAATTTAAGGCATCCACGACAGGTAAAATAATCTTGGAAAAGAACAAAGAAGACTCACACTCTCCAGTTTCAAAACGTAGTACAAAGTACAGTGATAAGATAGTGGGGGACCGGCACAGGACAGACACACAGATGGGGCAGAATCGGCACGGATGCTGAGACAATTCCGTGGCAGGGATGAAGAACTGTCTTTTCAACAAATGATGCTGGGAGAACTGGATAGCCACACGCAAAAGAATAAAGTTGCAACCCTTTCTCATCCTACCCACGATGCTTAACTGAAAAGGGATCGCAGAGCTAAACGTAGGTGAGAAAACCGTTAAAGACTCTTACAAGGAAATAAAGGCGTAAATCGTTGTGACCTTGGTTTCGGCAAAGGCTCCTTGGATAGAACACTAAATATTGAGGACTCTCCTTGGCTGCGAGTGATAAGGAAAAAACTGTGCCTGCAAGCAGGCTCCACCTTGATGCTTATATCAGCCTCCGATGTCTTTGGAGATAAGGATGCTCATTTCTCCTGGGTGTAGGGAGGGCACCCCTCATCTAGGTATTTTATGACCTACTGCAGGAGGGGGAAGGTCAGAGGGACATTCCTACGGCTGCAGTTTCCTCAGGCTCTTTCGGGTTAAAATATTCCATATGCCAGGTTTACCATGTCTGGGGGCCTGGGCCCCCATCAGCATCAAACTAACTTTCTCCTTTCTCTTCACAATCTCTATAGACGGTAGCAATCTCTGTTATTCACTTTCCCAGAAGTGATTAAATTCATTTAAGCAGTTTCAACCCTGTTCCCCGCCCCCAGTTTGGTTTGCACGTCTAGATTCATCCAAAACGGAGTAGTCAACACTTACTAAGCACCTAGTGTGTACACACTTCAGGCATGGGAAGTAGAATCCGGGGGCCATCGGTGCCTTGTGTGTACCCCTCACGCCTGACCGCTTCAGTCCTTCTGACTGGTTCCAGTGGACAGTAGTGGCTTCCTTTTAGTCAGAAATACCAGAAATTTAACAGACACCCTACAGGAGCTCTTAGCCAAAGATTAAGTGATGGCAGTTGGTGTATAAAATCACCAGCACCCACAGCTCTCAGTGGGGTAATTCAGAGGCATATTTTCTACACGGTTTCCCTGAGAACCATAGCAGGTCTAAACTCCAGGAGGCTCCGGTGGGAATAGATGCTGCCTACCTCATGATGACACAGTACGACGTCACTGCCTTCTCCCCCCTGTCTTGTTTCCCCACCGCCCTACTGGTTTCCTCATCTCCCAAATAAACTACGGACACTCAAATCTTTGTTTCGAGAGCTGCTTCTTAGGAAACGAAATTAATGCAAACATCATTCCTGACCACGAAGAATTTATCATCTATTAAAGATTCACTATGGGCACAAAAATCACATAAACAAACATGCAGGTTTCCAGAGACCCAAAGAGAACCTTTGGGTTCGTCCAGCCTTCCTTTGAAATCGAATAAATAATGCATTAAAAATTCACCTTCGCAGCTGAGCACAATGGCTGTCTGTGGTTACCACAGGGGGTTGTTAGCTAATCCCATCAAAGGCTGTCCCTCTTGCTGAGAGAGCAGAGCCCTCCGCCTGTCCTCTCCACCCTTCCCCACCAGGGGCCACGTCACCATTAGCACCTCACTGATGGCAGACTCAGCAACTAGAGAAACAGAAACCGGCTCGCTTTGGGAGCCAAGAACAGTGTTCCTGCTTTGGTCTTGGAATCAAAGAGAGGGTCCGATGTCAGAAGCTATGATGAAACTGATAAACCTTTTAAAGTTTACGGAAAAGTCTCCTGCAGCTCTGGTTCTTTCTGAATAGTTTGGAAGGAAACACAGACACACAGTCACACACACACACACACACACACACACACACACACACACACACACAGTGTAAGGTTGTTCGTTGTCCAGAAGAGTCCTGGAGAGTAAGAAAAATCATAAAAATATTACAATAATAGTTAACCTTTTTTTGAGTTCTTACCATGTACCCACCACTCTCCTCACAGCAACCCTAAGAGTTAGGCATTTTTATCACCCATTTTATAGATGAGCACACTGAGCCTTAGAGAATGTAGTCACTTGCTCAAATATTGAGGGAGAAAATAAACAGAAGCTCCATGAGAACAGGAATTTCATCTTGTTTGTGACTGCATCCTTTAGCATATTGCTTAGTATATAATCAGTGTTAGACACACGTTTATTGGATATTGGATGAATATTCAAACTCTGGCCGGAGGACCAAGTATTCAATATCAAAGGAATGACACAGGGTGGTGACAGCAAACTTTCTCAGTAAAGGGTCAGACAGCAAATACTTCAGGCTTTGCAAGCCGTTAAGGTCCCTGTCATAACTACCCTGCTCGGCCATTGCAGTGGGAAAGCAGCCGTGTCATATCAAAACATTGAAAAATGCCTCGAAATATGCATACCAGGTGAATAGTAATCAATTTCAAGGAGGAATATTTTAGCAAATAGGGCTGAAGGGTGAGTGGTGAGACGAGAGAGGTAGTTTTGCTTTTCAGATTTTATACTTACTACACTTTTTGTGTTGTATTGACAGCAAACATGTTTTACTTTTAAAATTATGAAAAGAGTATGATAATAATGTCTTCATTCTTGTCTCGCGAGACTGGAGTGATGAGTGTCATCAAATCTAAGTAATTGCTGTAGAGCCGTCTGAACATTTTACTTCCCCTTCTCATCTACAGAGACTAGATGTCAGAGACAGAAATTGCAGACATTTAGTGCAGCTACCTTTTTGATTTTGCCTTGAGTGCAACATTTATTCTGTGCGAAAACACGACGGGATGGCCCAGGGCACCAGGAGAAGCCAATCTTTGGCTCGTTGGGGTATCACTTCCAATTGCAAATGTCACGAGGCGTTCATTCATGAGACAAATCAGCAAGGAAATGTCAAAACATCGGGAGATTGTGAGTAAATAGACTCAGATGCTTTGGTGCAAACTTGACGAGAACAGGGGCTGTGGTTTCCATATGCCCCTCCAGACTCCACCGGTAGGAGCCCTCATGAATATTAACTACTTAGACATTTCAGGGTGAACGATGGTGGCACAACCCAGCATGCCAGGCCAACTTGTGAAGAAGGGCCTGGCCCTTGGGTAGGAAGGACTGACGGGAGGACAGTCCAGTTTGGCAAATTGAAGGCTTTCTCTGGGAGCCTGAGGAAATGCCCTAAGCAGAGCAATTTTCCCAAAGAAGGGTATTCCATCTCATATGATGGAACTGATGACCGTGCTTTGCAAACTGTGTAGCATCCTGTTCCTTCTTACTGTGCAAGTAGCTACGTGCATCTCATGACAGTGTCTCTACGTTTCATTCTTGGGACTCAGTGTCTTCTGTTCACCTTGTGCTTCACTGTAGCCGGACCTGAGCCCATTTTAACAGGCACGAGGCACATTTTCTTTCTTAGGCAAAACTAACAGAGCCAACTTGCTTCTTTAAAAGTATGGGAATATTTCAGATATTCCCTTGAGGATCTGCAGGGTGTGTTAACCTCAGGTGATCTATAGACAGAGAAGTCCTCATGGAAAACTGGAGCCGAAGGGCGTGAGCAAAACGTGGGTGCAGTTAATGAAACAAGACTGACGTGTATTGATACTTGTTGAAGTTGAGTGATGGGTGTATATATAGAGATTTTTCATTCTATTTTTGTGTATGTTTGACTTTTCCATAATGAAAGGATAAATAAAGGAAAAATAAGTGGCTGGAGGGGCTCCTGAAGAGGATGGCTGAGTTCCAGCATCAGCAGGAAGGGGCTAATATATTAGCAACATTCCTGTCATTCTATTCTCAGTTTCCCTACTTAAAAAATGGAGATAATATCAACTCACTGGCTTGTGACAATTAAAGGAAGAAATGAACGTAAAATTCCAAGCACTGTACCTAAAAGGGTGCGGCTATTACTAAAATAAAATATGATAAAAATATTTTTAAAATACCAACTATTGACAGTGATTGTATTTTAATGGTGGAAACATTTTTAGATGCTTTCTTTTAACTTTATTTCCCCACTTTCTATACTAAGCATGCAGTTGGGAACAAATGAAATCATCTTCACTTGACATGAATGTTGGGTCATCTCTATTCATATAAGAAGGGGTCTGAAAAACTTGGACTACGAAACATTCAGAAACATGCCTAATATTATAACTTCAATTCCTCCCTGTCTGAAGTGTAAAGGCTTTTTGAACAGTAACTTTGGTTGGAAGTTCCTTAAAAAGCAACAGAAAAAAAGCTGAATTATAACAGACCCATCTCTCCTACCTCTGGGTTCCCCTCCAAAAAAAAAAAAAAAAAAAAAAAAAATTTAAATTAGCCGTTGGCTATTCCTGTGTAAAACTGGTTTGTGATTTTACTTGACAAGTGATGGGTTACAGTAACTCACCCTGCAGTTCCCCAGGGATAAACATGAAATATTCTACTTCTGTCAAAGAAGCTAGATTGCTGTTGGGTTTTTTGCTCCCGAAGTGTGTATCCTGAGCCTGTTGCTTCTGCTTTTATTTGGAGCGTAAAATACGTAGACGACTCTGACTTCCAGGAGTTTTGGTGGTTGACGCTGTTATGAAATGGTCTTATACACAGCGTCAGTTATCAGTTGTCATGGTGATGCTGCGCAACCAGGTGAAACTGACACAGGACCGCAACTTCCTTGAGAGCCGCACGATACTTCGTGTTGTCCCCTAGAGTGACTGCAAGGTCACTTACTGTAACCCTCAAACTGTCTACAGACAGAGGAGACTCAGATGGAAAACTCAGCAGCCTACAATAATAAGCACAGATGTAGCTCCTGAGTCTGCAGGGTACAGCTGATCAGGCTGGGCTTGGCTGAGCTGAGCTGGACTCACCCATTCACATGCCTGGGATCAGCCGACTCTGAGCTGCCTCAGGGGAGCCTTGGCTGAAACAAAGGGCCCAGGGGCTCTGTTCTGCTCCAAATGTCTTTTGTCTTCCTCCGGGCTATCCTAGACATATTCTCCTGATGGGATAAGAGCAAGCACCAGCAAAAATGCCCGAGTGATTTTTTTTTTCCCCTCATCATTTTGTTCAAAATATGTCTCATGTATTCCCCTTATTTTTTTTTTCCCCAAGTGCTTTTTTAAGCATCTGTTGTGTCATGTCTACAAACATCCCCATGGCTAACTGAAAGGCCAGATTCAAGGGTGAGGAAGTAGACTCTGCCTCTTTAGTGAAAGGAATTGCAAAGTCACGTAGCAAAAGTTGAGGCCACAGGAGAGGGTAAGGAATTGAGGCCATTCATTGCAATCAACATGCCATATAAAATTACATAATAGGAACTAGCATTTCTCTGTGATGTTGTATATTCTGCAGACCATTGCTATATATTTAAACACATCCTTAAGGACTCAAGAGGGTTAATTCTTTTAGGAAAGCAGCCATGAGTTTTTTCCAGGCTGAAACCCCTTTTTACTTCGGGCATCTTATCCCCTAATTTGTGCAAATATGCTATGATAGTTTGAACTTAAATTTCAGAGATCAGTGAGTAAAATTGCTTCTTTGCTTTCCACATATGTAGTTTGTGGTTGCCTGATAAATGCCATCTAAAAACCCATCTGTTATTTTCCCCTCTGCTAGGAAGCCTCACTGATCTCTCCAGATAAAATTCCTCATGCCCTCCTCTGAGCCATCTTTGTGCCTGTACTTCAGCCTGCTCTCGGCCTTATGCATTGGGATCTTTCTCCCTAAAGCCTGAGCATTGAGGTTCATGGGTTCTGGGATCAGCTGAGCAGAGTTCAAATCCCAGATCTACCATTTTTCACGTGTGGAACCTTGGACAACTTGGACAACAACTTGAACAACTTATTCAACTTAGGCTAATGTGCCTCTTTTTTCTCATCTGTATGATGGGAATAATCATTGTACTTCCTTCAAAGGGCTATTGAGAGACTTAAGTGAGTATTAAACATTTGATAAAATACAAGACATGGGGTACTAAATAGTATTACCTATTGTTAATTATAGTCTTATTATGCTTAATGCTCTTTAGTTGACTTTGTATCACGTGGAGTAAATTTATAACACTGGGTCTAGACTGCCAAAGTGCCCCTAGATCCTTGAGTCCTAACGGGGTCTTTTCAATCCCGTTGTTCAGACCAAAAGTACAAATAATAGTATAACCAGGACCTAAAGGAGAAGGGGGCAGAAAATTAAGAGCTGAGCAGTGAGTGGAACAAGCCTCTCAGGACCACCTGGCTCTGACTCTGACATGCAATTCCAGGAAGATGATGAAAATACAGGAGGATCAAAATGTACCCAATTAATATTCATCTTTATAGATCTCATTTCTAGGTATTGTTTCTTTGTTCCTCTGAGCAGAAGTTTCACGTAAGTCATTTCAATAAGCTCTGTTCGCCAAAAACCAAATAATAAGATGACGAGGGACAATGGGAGATAAAATGAAGTGGCAATAACCCATCCCTGAGGCTAGAGGAGATGATGAAATGGAATTACATAAGCCGCCCCTAAGTCCTCGGTTTGAATGATGCATTTACTTTGAGACGTCTCATCTTCAAAATGGGTGAGCGGAGGATTAGAGGAACTGAGCAGATGGCGTCTCGATAAATTAAATTAATACTCTGGAAACGAGGGAGGAGACACATTGTCTACAAAATCCAGAAAGTACTCCTGGATGAATAAAGCGTAGGCTATATTCTGATGGACCTGAAGATTAATTTCAATGCCTGCGTCATTGTCGTTGTTTTAGCATATTTGGGGAGAAAAAGAATCCTTAACAAATGGAAAAATACACTTTAACATTTATTCACTGTGTCATAGTGCTACCAAGTAGTTCACTGAGGAGAAGCAATTGGCTTATAAGTAATAATCATGCTCTTGCTCGTCAAAGAAATTGACTCTGTACAATCACGTAACTGGGATTTTCAATAGGCAGAATGTATACATAATAAAAGTAAAAAAAAACAAAAACCCAACAACAACAAATAGTACAAAGTGATCTCCAGTGAAAGCTGAGTTTCTCTCCTGACTCTAATTCTCCATTCTTCAAGGGAAACACTATTACCAGTTTCTTATATATATTTTCTTTTCTTATATATGCTTGTATATTCTGATCACTCTGTTACAGCTTAAGAGAATTTTTGTCCCAGATGTGTACCTTCATTTTGCATACATTTTTTTTTTCACAAAAACTAAAACTAAAGTCCTGTAGCTTAGAAAGTTTACATACCCCATACACATTTGGGTAAATTGTTTAGTGAATCAGTTCGGATTAGTTTGGTTTCAAGTGACCAAAAGAAAGCTGGTTTAAGCAAAAAATACATGTACATGTAAATAAAATTAAGGAAATAAAACATCAGCTCATGGGAAGATATCCAGGGGGTAGATCTAACAGCTTCAAACACAACTTGAGGTCTTGGTCTCATCCTCTCTCTCTCCCTCCCTCGCTCATTTTTTAGTTCTGTTCTCCACAGGTTGCATCCAATTTTAGATTCGCGGAGAGACAAAATAGTGGTCAGCTCCAGCCCCGCATTCCACCTACTTTCAGATCTAGCAACATGAAAAAGGGTTCTTCTCTCCTCCAGCTATTCAGGGAAAGCCTGAAGCTTAATTCTGACTCGTCCCAACTGTCTCACGCACATCCCTGAACCAACCACTGTGCCAAGTCCTTTCCCCGCTAGAAGCACACGCATCTCTCTTCTCTGCCCCTGCTCCCACAAAGCACATGATCTAAGAGGGTGGAAGCTGCATTGCCCAGAGGAAAACTCAGGCGCCATTATCGGAAGAAGGATGAAATGATGGCAGGCAGCTAGAAATCACAAGAGATTTACAGCACTTAACCAATTAGGAGAAAGACAAGAGTAGATATCTCTCACTTTGCAGTAGAAATTAGTCGAATCAAAGATTGGGAGGCTGTAGCTTCCTCTTATAATACCACATAGTTATTTACTTTCAAATCTCATGCCTTATTACAGGATATACTTCCACTGGACGAGGAGTATACGTTCTCTCGAAAAGCCAGCCCAATGTTCCTGTTTTCTACAAAACTGATTTGAATTCAACAGCACAATAATTCAGATTTTGGTCACTTTCCAATTGCTTTCAGAATCATTCCCAGCAAACACAGGGTGATGGCTTTAGATTTTTCTCCCTTTCGGGAAATCCATTATTGGAATGCTTCTTAGCCACTAAAACTAGCAGTTAAAATTTTCCATCACCCAGAGAAGATAAACAAACACACTAAAACCGAGCTGAAATAAAAGTGGTGAAAGGATACAGATGACTTCCAGGAAAACAGGGAAATAGCAGTTAAGACTCAAATAGAAGAAGTAAACCAATGGTAACACAAGGTAAAATGTCTCTTCCTTACATGTACGTTTCCAGTAACATTTAAGACTGCTCTTCATAATAAAAAAAAAACCATTCACTAACATGGAAAATACATTGCTTTTAACCTCAAGACTGCAGGAGATTCAGGCAGGAACAGAGATCACCTAGTCTAGGAATGTGGATGTGTGACAGAGCAGACCCTTGGGAGGAGAATTAACTCAGGTGTTGGCTTAAAAATGCAGGTGGCTGGGCAGGACCAAGATCTAATGAGCTACGGATCTGCAGATGGGATCTGAGAATGTGCATATTAATCAGCTCAATGGGTGACGCTTATGAACCCTACACTTGAAAAAATGTCGATCATCTAACTCCTTCATTTTAC